>NC_056586.1:24897905-25502905 GCF_018340385.1 Cyprinus carpio | reverse complement strand
ATTTGCATCCGAGAGTCATACGAGAGTTTATTTTTAATCTGTGCTTCGACCCAGGGCTAGAAAAGTTATTAAAACTGTATCCCTTTTTTAAAAAGCATTGTAAATAAAACAAAGATTATTGGAGTATGTTTTAAATGAAAATACTCTTTTAGTTTTTCTAATTTAAAATTTGACATTTAATACAATGTGTTACTTGCCCTTTCTTATATTTAAAGGCGCTGTATGTAATTTTTTGACTGTACCAAAAATAAAAAATACCATATGTTTGCAGATATTTAGGAAACATGTTAAGTTTACATGTTTCTCCGAAAAACAATGCTATAGTTATTCTACTTTGAAATGTGCGTTTTGTGTCAGAATGTCTGTTTTTGTTTTGGAGCTGAGCAGAGTAATATTAAAACCCAGGTTATGTTTCCTCAATCTGGCAACCTTTTTCCACTATAATGAACATTGGAAGGGTTCCATTGATATTAAAGGTTCTTCATGGAATCATCCATGCCACTATTAAATAACCTTTATTATTAAGTGTATTTGTAACTAGATTTTTACATTTTCTGCTAGATAGCTGCATTCCGGTTGCTTACTGACTATGTCAAATCCCTAATTGTATACTGTAAGCAGTACTTACCCTTATTGTAACCTTTATTAACAAAATATCACTTATTCAGTTTTTTTCTAATTCATATTCAATGCTTAGGGAGGTTTAGTTTTTATGTACAGACAGGGAAATGCAAGATTCAAGATTTTTTTTTTTTTTTTTTTACTTGAGGAGAGATTTTTTTTGAGATTTCTGCAAAGAGAATGGCAGAGAGATTTGTTTTTTGGAGCACAATTGCACCCACTGGCACCCCATGATTATTCAAAGCAGATCATGAATATGCATAAGCCCCTAAAGGCTTATGACTCGCCCCTCTGAGGCTTGAGCAATGCCTGTGGGCGGAGTTCCTTCAGCAAAGAGCAACAGAGAATTAGCATAAACACACACACACACACAATAGAGCAATTAAGTATTATATTACTGTAAGACATATAATTGAACTCTAGCTTCTCTCATTCTAAATTAAAACTTGCTGATCACAGATTTACATTAAGACAAACATGTGTTGTGTTTTGCATAATTAGTAACTTTTTTCTAAAAGTTTCATTTATACTTCTGCAAAGTAACAGATTGCTTAAGGAGAAAAACACTGCATTAAGACAAACATGTGTTGTGTTTTGCATAATTAGTAACTTACAGTATATATGTGTTTTTGTGTATATCACGTATACTTATATATATATATACTTCGGCATAAAAGTAATGTTAAACATGGTAAATCTACACTGGGGCAAATCATTTTTATTTTTGAAAGAAATACCTTGCAATACACTTTTTTTTAAAGTAAAAAATAAATAGTTGAGGCACTAATACTTTTTATGATATATACACTTACACTTACACTTATACACTTATATACACTTTTTAAATGCTACATTTTTTTTTTGTGTATTGAGATCTTGGTTGTTTTTTTAATTAAAATTATTTTTTTAATTAACTTTTTTAATGAACATTTTTAATTTTTCCATTTTTGTATTTTTTAACAGTGGGTTTCCAATAAAACAAAAATAAATATATGTACACATTTATTTAATTAATTTAAAGATAATAAATTAAAATAAATAAGATCAACTATGTTGTATTGCACCAATTTTGGTATTATTATTTATTTTTATATAATATTTTTAAGTACTGAATTACTGATAGTAGTAGTAATTATTCCAGTAAAAAATTACTAAACGTTTATTTATTATTACTAAACATCACTACAAAAACTAATTTCGCACATTAATCATTTTATCTCGATTATTTTATTAACAACTGTTGGAAGGAATAATGTAAATATTAATAAAATAAATAAATAAATTTTAAAGATTTGCTTATCACCCAGCCCTACAAGCAGCACAACACTACAATATTACAAAAACAATATTGATTTTGATTAACACAATCTACTACAATATTAAAAAAAAAAGATATATTTTGAGACTTGCTAAAGATTACATTTAACAGTAGTATTAAATTAATATTGTTTTGAAAGATTAACTTTAGGTGAACTATAAATTATAGCAAAAAAGGCATAGAAATGTAAAACTAGGAGGAAATCATCATGCAAAATTAAATATTCAATATTGAACAATAAAGTTTACACTTGGCTCCTTCTGTGCAATGTTGGAATATGTTCATGTGTTTAAGGAAATGTGAGGCAAACCTCCAGGTTTAGTGAATGGCAGAATGCCTCATCCTTCATTCACCAAATGCCATTCAAATACATGAATTTTATCATTTGTTCAACACACATCACCCTGAGAAACAATTAACAACCAAATATAGGGCTAAAGATGTCATATACGTAGCATGCATTGTTTGGTCACCATCAGTCAATCATCACAGATTGTAAAAGAATAAGTAAAATCATATTTTAGTTTAAACCAACTGTATCCTGTAGCAAACAGCTGTTTACACAATGAAATATGGATTAATCCCTTCAAGCCTCTGCGTATCTAAACCTTCAGTCACAGATGGTTTCCTCCAGTCATTTCCTGTCTGTTGATGAATGTGAGTGTTTGTTTGCGTCAGGATTAAGAACAACATCTTTAATTAGAGAATGCGGATCTGTGTTTATTTGTGGATAATGGACTTCTTCTTTCTGTGGTTCAGAGCTGCTTCACGGGTGGTCAAATCACTAGAGTTGTAAATTAATTCTAGTAAACACACCGCTTGTGTTTTGCTTTTTACGCTATTAAGTCCAATTACTGCGAGATCCAAGAAAGCTGAAGTGTATTACTTCACTCCAGGCGTAGGTTTTCTCTTTGTGTGAAGTTTATCCAGCGCTGCAGTCTCTGTAATGAGTTGGGTACAGCTCCAAGTGATTTGTTTACACTCCTACACATCACTGTCTAACGCTTCTTATTTATATCCAAATGGAGATGTCTTCACCTCTGAGGGAGTGATTGCAGGACCCAAAACTAATTTTATGCTCCATCTGCCAATAACAATTGAACTGATAAAATTTACCAGCTCTAAATATCAGGTTACATATTATAGTCAACTAAAACTAAAAATCATAAAACAATATTTGCTACTTGAAATAAAGAAAAACTCTAACTGAAATAAATGTTAGACATGTTGCAAATTAAGGCAACATTTCTCATTTTCATTTTGTTTATCTTAGTATACTCAAATAAATAAACCTAAAAAAGAATGCAAAATAAAAACAAATTTAAAAATAAATAAATAAAACTGACAAAAAAATGCAACAAAAAGTTTAAAATTAAAACTTTAAAATGAAAATTGAAACAGGAAATAAAAAAATATATAATAAAAATTAAAAATAGAATTTAAAAAATCTAAATATGAATAAAAAAAATAATAGTATTTCAATGATATTAAAATAACCCTGTTAAAATATTTTTTGCATTATATAATTACAGTCAAAATTTGCTTTATGCCTCATTTGCCAATTTCAAGTAAATTAAGTAAGTTTATCAGCTCTAAATATTTCTTGCATGTTGTGGAAAATATTACATATATATATACACACATACATGATAAAAGGTGCATGTGTCAGACTGTAACTTTAGTGATTTAACTCATGCATATGTTGTAGTTCCTAATAAAATCACTGGCAGTGTGGCAATTGGTACATTACTTTTGGACCCTGTGTGTGTGTGTGTGTGTGAGTGTGTGTATAAATAACACAAATAAATAACACACAAAAGTGAAAGAATATGTTGTTGTGTTTGTGATCTCTGCAGGTGTTTTGGAGAGGATGTATGTATTTCTTGGTCCTCCGATATTGAGGCATTTTTCTAGTAATGCAGCCTAGGTGAACCACGCCTCATAATCACTGGGGCAGAGCAACCTGACTGTTCCCCTCCTCCAACCTTGCCCTCGGCCTATCCCTGTTCAGAGATGTGCAATATCCTCATCAAAGTTACAAAAAAGCGGCCGAACAGACAAAACAAACCGGTAACAGAGAATTAGTTCTAGAATTCACCCTTGCTATCTTACGAACTAATTTGTTCACATTTCAAAAATCTGACATTATTTACTCACTTTCATATCATTATGAACTTAAAATTGAATTAACATTTTGTAGTGCTTATTCAAACCTGTCTTGACCCACCATATTGAATATACAGGAATGAGAATGTGTTTAATCATCATAACCGGAGCTCGACAGGATCTATGCTTAAGTGTAGAAAGCATCCTGCTAAACTTTTCCCTGTCTGTTGAATAAAAGAGAGAAAGTCAAAGACATGAGGGTGAGTAAATGATGACAGATTTTTCCTTTTTGGGTGAAGTATTTCTGCTCAACTTTTCCCTGTCTGTTGAATAAAAGAGAGAAAGTCAAAGACATCCCCAACACCGAGGACACAGTAGCCCCATTATTCACTGACAAACCGCAGGTGTGTATGCCTGGTTTTGGTGGCAAACAACAGTAAATGCAAAAAAAACATGTTTAATAAAACAAATTCATTAAAGATCAGTATGGCTCACTAAATCACACACACAACACCAACACACAAGGTCTTTCATGAGGATGCCATCTCATCTCTCGTCCGTTATCCTGAGGGATTATATAATATCTATATATATAGTCTATATATATTATATATATATATAGGAGTATTGCCGCCACGCGCATTCGTACGTTCGCTATATATCATGTTAAACTTATATGTTTCCTTCCGTGACCACATGATTTGATCTGACAGAATTACTTTGTCCTCCATCTGTTAATACTTTATCCCATTTTTCCCCTTTTAATTCTCCTTTTATTTATTTTGAGTTAACGTAATGTTGTTCTTTTGCATTTTGTCTGATGATCAATGTTGTTATTGTTATGTTTGAAAAAAAGCAAACTAAAGCAAAATAAAATAAAAAAGAGAGAGACAAATTCACCCCAAAAAATAGCCAATTTGGACAAAAAACACAAACAATAGACAAAAACATAAAAGTTGTTGGTCAGGACTTATGTTATTGGCTCCTTGACTATAGTGTTATATTTACTTTTTAAAATATGTTTCGATTGTGGAAGACAAAGAAAAAAAAGGGGTTATTTTTCATTATGTATTCATAATTAATTAGCTTCATCTTTGTATGGTGCAGATCAAAGGTCAGGTACTGGCTGAAGGAAATCGCAACATAAATCTGGACTACTGTGACATCATGGTGTTGGGGGAGGAGGAGTTAAGGGCGGGGCTAGAGAGTCTGGAACTGCACCACAGCGCCTTATTGGGCAAACACCTGGAATACGCCAACTCTAGCACCGGCATGTCCATATACGGTAAAAACACTCTACAGTTTACTTTTGTTACTCCCTAAACAACTGTCTCACATCTCTCATCTTCTGTTTTAGGTGTGGACTCCATCTCTCACTACACAGAGGTGATCAGACAGGTGCGTTATCAGAGCCGTCAGGCTGTCGACTCCGTCCGCACCTTCAGACTCACCTGTTCTGAGCTCAACGGACGTTACACCAGCGATCAGTATATGTTACAGGTGTGAACCAAACAAAGAAATGCACTAACTAAGCCACGCTCTGATCTATGACCTAAAGATGCTCTCTATCGTTCTTTCTCCAAGGTCAACATCCTTCACAGTGAGGAAGCTTTTGAACATGTCAATCATGCGATGGCTCCGCCCAAATACATGCAAATTATTCATCCTACAGTCACAGAATCTAACAGCTACAGCTTAGGTGAGTGAAAGTCAGAATGAATTAATTGTGTCCGTGATTGTTAATTTTGATAAGACAAGGTAAACATTAGCTGAGATGATGCCAAACATTTATTACTTTATTAATTTATTAATCTCAGTTAATATTACACATTTCTTAAGTTATACACTACCACTCAAAAGTTTGGGGTTTGTAAAATTCACTTCAGACTCCATTTATTTGATCAAAATCACAGTAAAAATATTGTGTTATATTGTGAAATATTATTACAATTTAAAGTAATTTGAATATATTTTCAAATGTTATTTATTTCTGTGATCAAATCTGAATTTTCAGCATCATTACTCCAGTCTTCAGTTTCACATGATCCTTCAGAAATCATTCTAATACGCTGATTTGATGGTCAAGAAACATTTATCATTATTATCAATGTTGGAAACATTTCTCTGCTTCATATTTTTTGTGGAAACTGTGAAAAAAAAAAAAATTCAGGACTCTTTGATGAATAGAAAGTTCAAAAGAACAGCATTTATTTAAAATATAAATCTTGTTACATTGTAAATGGTTTGCTGTAATTTTTGATAATTTTAATGCATCATTTCAGAAAAGGTTATTAATTAAAAAAAAATAAAAATCATACTGACCCCAAATTTTTGAACTCAAGTTTATAAATTACTGTTAATGTTTTATGAAGGAACAAGAAATAAAAATTAACAATAATAAATCTATAAATTAAATGATGTTAATAAAAGTATATTGCTCATTGTTATCTTATGATACTTAATGCATTAACTAATGTTAACAAAATGTTATTCAAACAGTATTTTCAATATCGTGCCCTTTAGGGTTGGGAAACACAGAACTGATCACTTACTTAATCAGCTGGAATGGTTATTGATTCTCTTATTGAGAACCGTTATTACTTTAATAAACTCAGATGAACCAAAAACTGTAACTATGTTCCAACTATGTTATTTGATTCAATGAGGCTTCCTTAAAGAGCAGGTCATATGGTATTTTAAAGTGTCCTAATATTGTGTTGGAGTGCCCTACAACAGGATTATGCAAATGTGTTACCCAGTGACGTAAACCGGTAACAGGCAAAAGATTCGAAAATATGATGACTCGTTAAGGCGATTCAGAACCGACTCTCTCTTTTGAGAGACAATATCTTTATTTATCATGCACTTTTTTGATTAACAACTTTGCAGATTGTTTTCATTTTAGGATAGCTACATTATAAACTGCAAAAGAGATATTTTTCAAAAACTCATATGACCTGCTCTTTAAAAGTAGCAAAAGAATCATTGCAATCATCAAATGCAATCATTAAGGAACCAACTGACAAAAACACATGGCAATTATTTATTACAACATAGCCTACTAAACAGATGTGACTGTCATCCATCATAGCTTCATGTCAAATTATGACATCTACTCTAAAGTCTATAGGGTGTAAGATTTAGAAGCGTGTATTGTCTTTCTGTAGTTGTACCTGCTGTTGCTACTGCAGTAATTGTGGTGTGTATCGCCGCCCTGCTGGTGGTGCTGCTGAGTGTTTACTACCTCAACCAACCAGAAAACCAAGAGCACATTCACACACACACACTGCCAGAGAAACAGGCGGAGTGTGACAGATCCTTTCTCTCCATCACCGTCAACCCTCTGGAGGTACGACAAATGTCTACATGTTCAAGCAACACAAGACATAGTGTAAAGAAGCTGCCAAAATGACGACGCCTGTCAAACTGTCACAGCATGCACAAGCCTCCGTGAAAACTTTTCTTTATAGCTGACAGGACAGAACAGCAGTTACACAATCAGCTTGAGCTGAACAACTGATTCAAAACCCAGTCGTTTCTAAAAAACTAAATACTGAAGTTGTGTGTGAGATCATTGGCCTAGTATTTTGCCAAGAAGTCGGGAATGTAGTGTTCCTCAATCAATATCTCTTTTGGTCCAACATCTTTTTAAACAAAATCAGATTTGAAGGTTAGTGTTTCAATAACATTCTACCCAGACTATCCTTTCCCTCTCTGGTTTTATAAGTAGTTAATGTTAAGAATTGGGAATTGGGTAAATGTTAAAACACTCAGAAATTCAATAGTATGGTCACTAAATGTAAACAATTTGCGTGTTAAAGGGATAGTTCACCCAAAAATAAAAATTCAAAATAAAAATAAAATCCAAACCTGCATGCCTTCTTTCTCTGGAACACAGAAGACATTTTGAAAAACAAAAGTGCAAGTCAAACACAAAATAACATGCTTTAAATCTAATACATGTTTTAACAGAATTTTAATTGTGTTTTTTGTTTTATGAAATGATTAGCTTCATGTTGCTGCTAGTATTGTTTGTTTTATTAGGCTCATTGTTGTATTGATTTGTGCATTTTAAAGAAAAGGAGGAATGAGACAGAATTCATTTCTGTTAATTTTCACATTCACATCGCTTCAGAAACTCTGTATGACTTACTTTCTTCCTGAATCTTCACAATGGCAGTGAATTTCCTTGTATATAACTATAAATTATGACTCCTCCTCAGCACAAAATCCTGTGAAAAATTAAGAAAACACTGTGACAAAGCAGAATTGTAATGTTTAGATAATCAGCCAAGTTAATATTGAGTATTACAGCTGTGGAATATGTTTAAGTTCAATAGCCAGATTTTGAAGAAAATTAAGGATGTGGTGTGTGTTTGAGTTATTTAGCCAGATTTTGAAGCATGTTCCCATTGTGACAAAAACACCATAAAAGCATAACCATAAAATTACAATAATGGGAAAAAACCCTTAGGATAACCTGTAGAAAGAAAAAAAGACACTAAAACACTCAGAATAATGTAAGTGAAATTTATTTATTTATTTATTTTAGTATCATAAGGTGGAGGTTTAGGGTTGGTGTAGGTGTAGACGTTAATCAAACAGACTGTGATAGATAGCAAAATTAATTTATTGTTATTTTATGGCGAAATTTTGCATCACTTCCATTTAAATGACTCTGAAGCAGAGTAACCAGACAAATGGAAAGAATTTGAATATTTCTGTTTATCACAGCAGATTAATTTGGTTCATTCCAGAGCTTTCAGGAGCTTCAGTCAGCAGAAGAAGTAACTGAAGAGGAAGATGAGGAAGATGACTGCGATATCTCTACTTCAGAATCAGACAGTGATGAAGAGGAAACCGCCATGTCTTCCATACATCATCAAACCAGGATGCAATGGGGAACATCAACATCACACTGCTGAAAACACATTCACACGCTCGAAAACACACAACGCTCTACCTGTAGCATTCTATAGTGACCTGCAATACAAGCGAGTTGATGTGCAAACACACTTCGGAAGACTTCGAAACAGCTCTGATCCTTTGTGATACAGTTTTGGTGCGAGATGACAAACTAATAAAAGTCCGACTTTTCCCTTTACACTCTCTGTCTCTACCGCTGGAGGACAATAACAGAATAAGAGACGGTGAAGTCACAGAAGAACCTCGAGCAGCCTCCCGTTCAGGCTTTTGATTAAAGACAGTTTCATTTCGAGGTCTCTACAGCGCATCTCATTTTCTCTCCCCTCCTTGATAGCACACATTATTAAATACTAAATAACTTTGAGTTAGCTTCATCTGGAAAGCGTCTGCTGTGAACAAACATCTGTGAACAGATGTCTTTAAGATGTCAGTTTTACATGCATTCTAAATCATAACATCTTAAAGACATCTTCTAAATGTCTATTTGGCATCTGATAGGAAACGTCCTATAGACGGATTGCAGATGAGCAAACACTCTAAAAAAATATGTCTTGCATGATGTCAAATAGACGTCTCCGTGATGTACAGTCAAAACTCAGTTAGATTTTTAATGTTTTTTAAAGAATTATTTTCTGCTCACCAAGCCTGCATTTATTTGATCAGAAATACAGCAAAAGCAGTAATATTGTTTCTATTTAAAGTAACTGCTTTCTATTGGAATATACTGTAAAATGTAATTTATTCCTGTGATCAAAGCTGATATTTTAGCATTATTACTCTTCAGTGTCAAGGTCATTCAGAAATCATTCTAATATTAAGATTTGCTGCTCAAAAAAAAAAAAAAAAAAAAAAAACATTTATTATTCTGCTAGTGCACGTGTGCCATCTGAGCTGATTTAGAATGTGTGAAAAATATTGTTTGTTCACAGCATATGCTTTCCAGATGAATTAATCTTTAACAGACATCTTGCAGACGTACATGTGCTATCCATGTGAAATGATCATTCATAATAATCTTGCGTCATCTGGCGTAATAAACTGGCGTCCTTGAATAGATTTTTATAAATCCGTACGTGCTCCTCTTTAGGTGTCGTCTTCATCGGTCTCTCTTGCATTTGTGTGCGAGTGGTTTTGTAAATGACTTTTCTCTCATTATAAGTGCAAATTAATGGGTTATATGTGTTTGTACATCTTACCGACTCAATTTGCTCCTTTTTGTGGTCGCTGCTGCACTTTCTCTACATGGGTCAATAAAAACGGTTTTAAGAAATTGGTCACCTAACTCATTTTACTCATAAACATGGCGGTTTAATGGTTATTTTACTGGAATTTATGCACAATAAAATGTATTAACTTAGAGCTGACACTTCAGACTGGTGAGACGCCATGAACGCGCACAAACAATAACAATACAACAGCGACATCTAGTGGCGCAACACGTGTAGCACATTCACGTAGTCATTTCTTTGTGTTCTCATATATTTTAGTATTTGCTAGGTTGGGGGGCAAGTGTTGCATATAGTTATGTTTAAAGAAAAAAAGGCCACAGTTTTAAGTCTGGGTGTCCTGTACAGAGCACATTCAGGGCCTTAGAGATACCAAATATTGAAAGTTTGAACACTCCTTTTGCTTGGTCTTTAAATATGACTGATATTGACATGATCAAATTAAGCTCTTTTAGGGCAATATGATAATGTTTTGCAATTATCATTTAAATCTGACTCATTTTCAAATTGTTTGTCATACATTTTGGGCAGACAAGATAAATTATAGATCAATTCCTATGAAATATGAGATTTTTCAGATTCTTATGAAAATGTTGCCAAGTTATTACTCCCATTATTACACTTCTTTTTTTTTCATAATGGTTTGCACCAAGGATACATTAATATGCAAATTAGATGCAATGTATAGATACATTGTATAGAATGGGAATACCAATTTATGGACATTTTACGCACACATTCCATAAAGTGTAGTAGTATATCAACTCATTCTGTTACATCCTTCATAACATAGCTGAGAATAATTTTTGTACAAAAGTTGGCTAAAAATAGCCTGAAACCTAAAAACTGATTGGTGAATGATAAAATAAAACATTGTTTTTGCCTATACATGCTTTTCATGTCTACTTATTTTTTTTTCTTTTCTTTTCTTTCTTAGCGTCCTCTACAAAGGACATATATGAATAAAATATTTTTTTTCAAAAAGGTTTTTTTTCTCTCCATTTGTTTCTTAAGCTCCGACCAATGCAATGACAAAATAAATAAAAAAAAAAAAAAAAAAAAAAGAAAGAAAATGACAAAACTATTTTTTTCTGGTTCTCAGGAGGGTTTAATAAATTTTTAAATAAAGACATTCTAACTGGTTATTTAAATGGTTTCCATCCCATCAAGAGTATTTAATCATGATGAGGATGTTGTTGAGATATATATATATATATATATAAACAGTTGTGAAAAATTGTGACAATTTACATACTATGACAACATGCCCCGCTAAAGGGTTAACATTCAAATAACTATCTAATATTTTGATGAGACATATAATACATTATTTATATCAAGTAAAATATAAATTATAAATGCATATTTCATATTTATCATATTCAAATGTTTTAAAAAAAAAAAGCTTTGCATAACTGGCTATTCACGGTTCAGCTGTGTTGCTTTTGGATGTTATTCTTCTGAAAACCACAATGATTCATAAACAGAATAATATAAACCTGAAACCCGACACATAAGCAGGTTAGTATAAACTACTGTGAAAACGCACTTATAAACATGTCATAACATCAGAATCGGAGTCGAACATTTGATTTTAAAAGCAAGTGAGATTACAGGAATAAAAGAGAAGCAGACAGCGTTTGGCTTTGGAGTTGTATTTTTATTCACATTTCAAAGGTCACGAATGAAAGTCGTGTCTGCTGTCTTGCGGGTTTCTGCTGGATCCGTGAAAAAGACAAGCATCCATTTCATATAAAAATCAAATCTGTAAAAATCTGCTTCACTATTTCAAAGTTGCGTTTATACGCTAAAAACATCTGAAAACTGATTGAATCAGCTTCGTCATGAACACAAACGAAAACAAACTCATAATAAACATGAACGGAAAAAAGATTTCAGAAGATCTCAGGCACTGCGGATGTGTATTAGTTAAAACTGGTGAAAGAATAAGAACCTGTTTTCTGGGATAAAATGCATTAGTCTAAAATAATTATGTTGGATTTATGTCCAAGAAAGCTAGGTCCTTACTAGTGTTTAGATAAAAGTGAAAGAAAAAGCAAAAATCATCAGCTCTAAAGAAAATTATTTCCATGGAAGACATGAACTTGAGTCATTCTCGCACACAAATACAGACATCTTACTCTCATTAGTCATCTCATAATCATGTATAAAACCAGATACTCTTCGTGGGGCTGAAGCGTCCGTCCCTACGACACTGAATTAATGTCTGTGCACAGCACAAAGCCTCTACAGCACCGCAGATCATTTCTGAGCGCGTTTTCAGTGAACGTAGGTGTTTTTTTTGGTTGTGTGTGTGTTTGTGTTTGTCTTTGGTTGTTAATGTAGTTATTTATTGTGTGTGTGTGTGGGTGGGACTGGATGTGATGGATTCGGTGTCGTCCCAGAGCCTGTCGTGCCGCCCTCCTGCACAGCTCCATCAGCGGCAGGGGTTCAGCTACGGGACAGAGCAGAGATCAGTAAGGGTCAAGGGTCAAGGGTCAAAGACCTCAAGCGATCATGTGAAAACACTCTTCAGGACTTCAAAGTCCAGCAATGATCCTAGATAAGCTGAATGATTCATGATGTTGCAAAAGAATGGTTTAACATCTTGTTTAACATCGGTTTAAACTACAGTTTGCTTTTTGTTGAAAATGATGACAAAGCATTGTGAGACATTAGTGGAACTTAAGAACTGAAATCAGCATATTAGAATGATTTCTGAAAGATCATGTGACACTGAAGACTGGAGCAATGATGCTGAAAATTCAGCTCTGCATCACAGAAATAAATTAAATTTTAAAATATTCAAATAGAATATTTAACAGTAATTTTAAATTGCAATAATATTTCATAATTATACAGTTTTTATTTTATTTTTTGGTGTGCATGAGAGACTTCTTTCAAAAACATAAAAAAATCAATAAAATCAGACCAATGTCAAACATTTCAACAGGAGTGTATACTGGCTTTAAAAAAAAAAAAAAAAAAAAGAAAGAAATGTGATGTTAGTGAAAAGATCCTGCAGCACAGCAAGTGAATTTTATAAAAAAAAGGGGTGACTTGCATATCCAACTATATTTAGATTAACTGTAAATATGCTTTTAGGGGAAGAAAAAAAAATGAATATATGGCCCCTTTAAACATTTCTGTAAATTCATGGTCGGTGTTGCAACCATGTAAAACCCCTATTAAACTCCCTTTTTTAGAGAAGTTAGGAAATATGCTTGTGGGTACTGTGCCAGCAATATGGGAATAATTTCATAGGTGCATCATATCTAAAAACTGCTATTACAGAACAACATGTTTTTCCCTGTTACTATGAGTGGTTGCGCAATTACTCACATCATGAAGCAACAGCAAAGACATGAAGAGCATCTCTAAAGAGCTGGATTGAAATCGACATGCACTCAATCCCATGGATGGGGATGAAGGAAAATATGTGAAAAGGAGGAAAAACAGAAGCAGCAGAAACTGAAAAAGACACGTACGTTCTAAACCGTTGACGTAGGTCATGGTGACCTCGCAGTGACCCCACACGGCGCTGACGATCGGGTACAGCCTCTTCCCTTTCAGCCCGCGAAACGCCACGCCCAGGTAGTTCCCGTCGGCGCAGAATCCCAGCGTTCCCTCGTCCATGTCCAGAACCACCAGAACCTCCTCAGGCACCGAGAACGTCCCTTCGTCCTCCTCATCTTCGATAAACTCCGGGTACGACGGCGCCGGGCCGGTCCGGCTCTTCCTGTCGTGGTAAAGTTGACCTCGTCCCAAGTCCCAACCCCAGGCTTCGGCGTCGCTGCCGACTAGGGCGGAATATCCGACGGCTCGCAAGGGAGCCGAAGAAGTCGCGACCCCGACTACGGCATGTGTGCCGCGCTGCCGTACGGGCCAGCGCAAATTCCAAGCGTGCAAACCGCGGGTAAATCCGACTTTACCCCGCACACAGTCCGTGCTTTGGGCCACCGGGTGGCGGTGGAACGTGAGCCGGTCGTCGTCTTTGATGAAGAGGTTGAGCGAGCGGTCGTCTGGGTTCCAGGCATGCTGAAGCTGGATTTCCGGTCCCGCCGGCGGCATGTCCAACAGCAGCTCCAGACGGGCGGGTAACGGGACGCCGCGGCTACGGAGCGACGCGAACACCGGCGGATACGCCAGCTCGTTCGTCTCCGGCTCATCCGCGGATTTCACCACACCCGACACCCTCTGCCCCATCACGGCCCAGCCACGGGCATCAACAACCACAGCCGGGGTCACCTCATGAGCAGGACAGACCGGTGAGCGGCAGCCAATCACAAGAGACGACACGGTCCCATGTGCAAGAAGAAGTCCAGAGCGGAGACGGCGGCACTGTAGAGTAAAACAAAAGAGAGTAATGAAGCTTGTTGTGTCTTTTAAAGACACAGTGTGTTGTTATATATTGCCGCACTTGAAACTAATCAAACAAATCGAAGACTAGGTGTGTCAATTTTGAGTAAACGTAGACTCTCCCTTGAACTCTCACGCACAATGACATCATGATTCCTCACAAGTCAATAAACAACACGGAGGAAGGGCTTATTTTGTGCTTAAAGAGGCACACAATTAGAAGATACTGAATATTTTAAAGCAATTTCAAACTTCTTTTGAATGCAGTATTTTCCAAATATTCACTACTGTTCAAAAGCATTTAATGCTTTTTGAGAGAAGTTTCTTCTGCTCACAAAGGCTGTATTTATTTGATCTAAAACACTAAAAACGGTAATATTGTGAAATACTATTACAATTTAAAATACCTGTTTTTTTTTTATTGTAATACATTGTAAAATATAATTTATTTCTGTGATGCGATGTCGAATTTTCAGCATCCATTACTCCAGTCTTCAGTGTCACATGATCCTTCAGAAAATCATTTTAATATCCTGATTTGATGTACAAAAAAAATTCTCCTCATGTTGAAAAACAGCTGCATTTTTTTTTAAGAGAACATCATTCATTTGAAATAGAAATCTTTTGTAGAAATAATAAATGTCTTTACCAATATTGATCAATTCAATGCATCCTAGCTATCAGTTATGCAATATACATTATATAAGTTTTCTTTTTCAATCAAAAAAGAGAGAGAGAGAAGCTTAGAGTCAACTCAGTAAGGGTTATGGCATTAAACTATATTATTTATATATTTATATATATATATATATATATATTTATATATATATATATATATATATATGTATATATATATATATATATATATATATATATATATATATATATATATATGTATATATATAGAAACTATATATATATTCTTATATATATATATATATATATATATAAACATATATATATATGCATGTATATATATACATACATATAGTACATACATACATGTATACATATATGTCATTAAATATAAAAAATATATTATAATAATATAAATTTTTTTTAGTTCTACCCAGTATGGCTGCAGGGTTAAAACAGGAAAAGGCAAAAGAAACAGTATAGAATGTAAAGAAAAGCAGTGGGCGCACTTCACTAAAGAGACAATTCTCTAGACTAAGATTAATGTTTACACAATCAGAAGGAGCCGCTTTCACTCACACTCTACCGGGAGACTGACAGAATCTCTTCTGAACCTGTGAAAGACCGCAGTTTCACAAGAGCATGAGGATGGGAAGTGAATATTTCCTCTGGAGCTCCAAAGAAAGAAACAACGACACAAACATGCAGTCAAAACAGCCACGTGCTGACGAGTCAAAAAGCAAACTTGCACTGTCCAAAACCAAGTCCAGTCATTTCTTTTCTCCAGAAAAGCAGTCACATTTGTCACATCCTTCACTTATTTCAGCTAGTTCTGTTACTGAACGGAGATCTCAGGAGCCAAACCCCTCTCAGGAAATGAACTCGACTGGTCTAAACCAAACAAACACACTCACACCATAACAAACCAAGACAGCAAGATAAAATAAAAATAAAACATTTATATTTCTATGACAATTCTATGTTAAATCTCACCCAAAATGTGAGAATGCAGAAAAACAACATGCAAGTTTATAAACTAAGTGCTAGTGTAGAGAAAAGATGAGATGTCATTGCAAGGGGATGGAAAGTTAGGCTAATGTTTTCACTTGAAGATTATGAAGGCACATGAATTAAAAACAAAAAAAAAAAAAAAAAAAACAAAGCAAAAAACTTATTATATTGCAGTGTTGATTATAATGTAAAACTATCAAATTTGATGTGATGTTGACTTTAACATTTAAATATTAAGAAATTATGACATCCACAAATATCAGTACTGCAATTTTACAGTCGTAAAAAAAAAAAAAAAAAAAAAATATATATATATTGATATATATATATATATATTATAGATAAATAATTTTTTTTTACAACTTAAATATTTTTAATATATTGGT
Organism: Cyprinus carpio; assembly: GCF_018340385.1. NCBI lineage: Eukaryota > Metazoa > Chordata > Actinopteri > Cypriniformes > Cyprinidae > Cyprinus > Cyprinus carpio. Next base: position 25,486,316 of record NC_056586.1, on the reverse strand, counting down.
ACTACTACTTCTACTAATTATTATTTATTTCATAATTATCTTATTTTAGTTATGATGAAATTATAATTATTATTAATATTATTGTTGTTGTGATACTGATATTTTAATAATTTAATAAATAACTTTAATAAATGCAGTACTACTACTACTACTATTACTAATACTAATAATAATAATTATAATAACAACAATACATTATTATTATTATTATTATTATTATTATTTTTTTTTTATAATCGTGTTGGTATATAAATTACAGATTGTTTGTATAGACAATAAAAAGAAGAAATCAATGAATTCCATCACTTAGAAAAGTAACAGCACACCTCTCCTCGACCAGACACATTATTTGCGGAATCATTCATGTCTGGAGCACAAATAGTGCGGCATGTGTTACACACTAAAGTTCAATACTAAGTTCTAGTGGTTTGTTTAGATTACCAAATATGCGCTTATATAGTAACGAAAGAAATAATAAGAATGTGAGATTTTATCCACACAATCAACACAAGACACGGAAGAACAAAGTCTGCGCTTACCCTCCATGCCTCGCTGCTTCTGTCAGCATAGAGCAGCAGAAAAGGGAGAAAGTGAAAGAAATGAAAAGGGGTAAAGCAGTTCAGGGTGGAGCGATTCCAGAGCAACTCTCCTCCCTCCACGAGCACCAAACACATGCCTGGCTTCTCTCTCTCCCTCTACTCCCTCATGACGATGGTGATTCACTGGAATAAACTGTGCTGCAAGTGTGAATAACTGAGCAAACACTCACCTTCCCGATCACAGCAGGACTGAAGGAGGATCCACGTCAGCCGGACGACTTTTATGAGGCCTCAAACTCCTGCGCAGAGACAAAGAAGAGTTCTGTTAGGAGAAATGCTACCTGTGCCCATCCAAAACCAGGATGTGAGAATTTCATCGGTCAGCGCGCACACATACATAAACTTTCTCTCAGGCAGAACAAAATAACAAGGTTATCTTTTTAAATTTTTATGCAAACTAGGCATATAAATATATGTAAACATACATGTATATAGAGATATAGATAGAAGTATAATACAGAAATTTGTTACTTAAATGTGTCCTGAGCAAGCCATGTACCCAACATTTCCTCCCAAAACAGCGTTTGTAAGTCACTTTTATAAAGTAAACATTGACCACCTGGCCAGTCACCTAAAGTGAGCAGTCGTGCACGTCCTAGTGGACACACCAGCAGCTGGTCAAGCCTGACTATAGGACACCCTCCATCTGTCATACCTGCATTATTCATGTTTGTGGTGTCCTACATTTAAAGCATATCAAAAACGCATCTGTGACACAAAAGAGCTTATAGACCACTGACCCAGATTTGAGCTCAGCCTTGGTAATGGCCGATCCCATCCCAACTTTAAATAAATTAATCATAAATTAAACTCAAATTAGATAAATGTATTTAATATTATTTATTCCAAAATATACAAAAATATGAAGATGAAAGATCCACACTTGTCCAAATTCAGCCAAAAAGGCTTATAGCATTTATTGCTCAGATGTCACAAAAATATGTACAAAAAATGTTTTCGGGTATTAACCCTTCCTCGGTGCCAAGTTTTTATACCATAAATAATAAGAAATGGTTTTTCTCTCATTTATGTCAGTACCAAAAACAAGATAGCTTAAAATGCAATGGAATACAAAAAAAAAACGCTCTAGCAGCGCTTAAAAAAGTAATTTACAATCAAAAGTAATTGAGTCATTAATACAATACAATAATAAAAAAGTCTTAAGCTGCAGAAAGTTGTATTAGTGAAGATACTGTGCATTAGGAATGCACGATTAATGAAAATAAAACCAAAACCGTAATATGGCTGTGTTTAATTAAATAAATACATGTGCAGCATGTTTCAAAATGAAGCACAGCAGTAAAAAAAGAAATAATAATAAATAAATAAAAGAAAGAAAGAAAAACTGATGGTTTAACATTTGAAAGAGAGGAAATTAAGACACTACTGTAATTTAACAGCTGTTATGCAAAAATATTTTTAGTATTTATTTTTCTTAAACACTTGTTTTTTATTTTACAGTAACATTACAACAGTAATATTTCTTATTGCTTTTTTATTAATAATAATTATTATACATAGCATTTAATAATACTAATACTATTATTATTAGCCATTGATATATTACAAAATTTAGACCAAATTGCACAGAAAACCTAGAATTTGTTTTACAATCATACTTTAAATTTGCAATTGCAATTTTTATAAATAAATGGACAATTCACAAATGCATTTCCTTAAATCGTGCCACCTTATTTTTTTGTATAGCACTGATTTGGCAAAATTGTCAGTACTAATTACTTCTTTAGGTGTTAAAACTTCATGTACAAGAGCACTCGCAATGTAATTTTTTCCCAATATCGTGCAGCCCTACCAAGTGTGGTATAGTGGTTAAAAAGGTCAGACGGAGTTCAACATCAAGTCAATGAAGACTCCTGAAGCATTAGTCGAGATGTTGGTTTTGTGTTTCCGTGACGACCTCGTCCTCCGTTTGACCCCGGTGCAGAGAACATGTCTTTGCATGACCTATAAAAAAGTTGAAAATAGAACGAGATAAAAGAAAGAGGAAGAGGAAACAGTAACTACTGAGACTTCCTGCTTCCCTCTCTCGTTCTGAGCATACTCAAAAAAGTGATTTGAGCTTGACCTCAGCTGACAGACAGCAGAAGACAGAAGCTAAGAAAATGAAAAGTGGCCTCTTGATGAGGCGATTCAGTTGAGTAGACAGTCAAAACTTTACTATTAACAGGCAAAAGCAGATGTCTGCTTCTGTTTTACAATGAAGAGTCAAAGTTGCCTTATTTCAACACTCACATTATTGCATCTATCTGAAAAAAATAAAATAAGACTTTAACACAAGCCCAGGTGACCAAATGTTTGAATTTAAAAATGGATGAATTTCACAATGTCCATCAAAAACATTTCTGGGTTATATTTCACCCCCCAAAAAAGTATTATAATTATATAATTATATTTAGAATAATTTATTAATTATATTTCTCATAATAAAAATTAAATCTATTATTATTACATCTTTTTTTTTTTTTTTTTTCAGATCGGTTTGATTACAATAAAAATTAATCATTAAAATTAAATACTTTCATACATATATTTTAATGCAATAAATTCATTACAATAAAAATATAAAGTATAAATATAAAATATTCTTCTTATTAGCTGTATTTAATATTTTCATAATTTAATATATATATATATATATATCAAGAGGTTTATATGAAAAGAATGAGTGAATGTGTTTCAAAACTTCTACTTGTGTGGAGCATATAAGAGGTTTATTGTAAAGTGAGGATTAGAGAATATACATTGCATTATTCCCTTAAAAGTGTGATGTTAATTTTGATTGACACATGCCTTTTAACCATCAAAAGGACAGAACCCTTTGTTTAAACTCAAACAGACACATGTACACACTACACACACACACGTCTCAGAACTTGTTTGCATAAGGGTTGAGAAAGGTGTCCATAATGAATAACGAACACATGCAAATTGCATAGGTAACAGGAAGTGGGCACGAGTTTAAAGACGACAGAAGAACAAAAACACACGAGACAAAGGGAATGGAAAGAACTTTGCAGAAGTGACAGCGGCCCGAACTAGGAAACAACATCAGTCAGTGTCTGAATCACCGCTGGCATACACAAAAGATGAAATAAATAGCGTGTAATAGAGTCTCCCCCTCACTGTTCACCTCCGATTCGTTCATGCATTTCACAACATTCAGAATCTGTGGCAGATAAAGGGTAAGGGGAGGGAAACAGCGTGATTAGATTATCTCTGAACCTCTTTCCACTGTGACCTTTGCACGTATACACTGAAAATGACACACAAACCTATTTTCAAAACATTCTATTTCATGTACACTGTCTGACAGGCAACTTTCCCCCCGAGAACAGCCATTCAACTAAATGTTCACGTTACTGAACACAAACATATGTGTGCAAGCCAAACAATGAGTTTTAAACGTGCATGAGGCCAAATCTGCTGTTCCTGAATATTTTCAGCATAATTCGTGTATAACCTGGTCCTGAACCTGAATGCACAATCGCAACACGACCTAATGCGGTGCTGCGGTTTCAGCTGCTTTGAAACAATTTAGAGCACAAACACAAACAAACCAGCCACGCGCTGCTGAGCTAACGCTACTTACTCTCGCGAGAATCCCTCGGAGCTCCGGCGCGGACAAAATCACTCGCCGAGATTTACACTTTTACACTGAATGCGAGCGTATATCGCGCCGCTAATTCCTATAAAACAAACTTTGACGTTAAAACCGAACGCGTCTGCCTTTTCTCGGTCGCATCCGGCGAGGAGGAGCGGAGCGCGAGGCGCAGACGGCTTTTGTTCCGAGAGCTAGCTGGCGCGTGACATCACGCGAGCTGATTGGCCACGTCGACGGGAGGGCGGAGTCCCGTAGTGAAGCTTTTCGAATCTCTGAATCATTTGAACCGAATGATTCATTCACACGCAAAATGATTCGAAACCATCGAAACACAGCAGACTGGCGGCACCTGCTGGACAAAACAATATAAATGCAACAAAAACTCAGTTTAAATGTAATCTATTAGATTAGATACCATTAAATGAGAAGGTTCTGTAAAATGTGTGGATATATATAGCCTATATATATATATCGCCTATATATATATATAATATATATATATATATATATATATATATATATTAATATAGTATATTATATATATGTGTGTGTGTGTGTGTGTGTGTGTGTCCAGTCTCTTTTAATCGGGGTAATTAATTTTGTCCATGCCTTAATGAGGGGGCTTCCACTCAAATAATAAAAATACATAAATGTAAGATTCAAGTGATTCAAAACTTTTATTGTCCCCCAACATAACAGAATAAAAACCTCCACAATTCTTGTGATATTTTACATTTACATTTATTCATTCAGCAGACGCTTTTATCCAAAGCGACTTACAATTCATCATAAAGAGGCATCTAAACATAAGAAGTGCTCGTGTTTGAAAGATTTTAATTTAAGGAATTCAAGTACTAACACATGTACTTTATCTGAATCTCACATTATTTAATTAACACACAGGACCTCACAGTGCCACAGAATAATCCTTATATAGGTAAAATGTGGCCACAACACTCATATTTCATTGACTTTTCTACATACATTTGTATTCTTCAATGCCACCTATTTCTTTGCCAGTTGCAGCGTTTTGTTTCTCTTTGTGTTGTTTTGCACTATTCTCAATTTTAACTGCATGCAGAAACAATGCTTTGATTTGAATGTATAAATATCCGTCACGTGCACAAAGCACCTGAAAACGAACTAACTGGGTGGACTTGGTGGAAAATGCTTTTTCATATGATTCACTAAAGAGTTTGAATGTCTAAAGCTCTCTCCACACTGAGCGCAGCTGTACGGCTTCTCTCCGGTATGAATCCGCTCGTGTGATTTCTGTTGTGAAGACAGAGTGAAACTCCTGTCGCAATACGAGCACTTGTACGGTTTTTCCCCCGTATGAATTTTTTGGTGGCATTTCAGCTGGCCGAGTGTAGTAAAGCCCTTCCCGCACTCACAACACACGTAATCTTTCTCACCGGTGTGGATTTTCTGGTGCCGGTTACAACTGACCAACACTGCAAAACTCTTCCCACAGTATGGACACACATAAGGCCTCTCATTTGTATGCACTTTCAGGTGTTTTTTCAGATTTGATGATGAATTAAACTCTTTTCCGCACTGATCGCAAATAAGCGGCTCTTCTCCGGAGTGAACGCGCATGTGATCATTGAGAATATTGGAATATTTGAAGCTCTCTCCACACTGAGCACAGCGGTACGGCTTCTCTCCCGTGTGAACTCGCTCGTGAGATTTCAGGTTTCCCGGCTGAGTGAAGCTCTTGTCACAATACGAGCACTTGTACGGTCGTTCTCCAGTGTGAATGATCCGATGCTGTTTCAGCTGGCCAGCTGTAGTGAAGCTCTTCCCACACTCACAACACACGTGATCTCTCACTTCATCGTGTGTTTTCTGATGCTGTTTACAACAGTCCAGCCGAGAGAAACCCTTTCCACACACAGAGCACACGTAGGGCCTCTCATCCGAGTGAACTTTCAGGTGGAGATTTAGATTTGATAGCGAAGTGTACTTTTTACCACACTGATCACAGTTAAAAGGCTTTTCTCCAGAGTGGCGCCAGAGATGATTACTCAAACCTAATTTAAGTTTGAAACTCTTTCCACACTGTGAGCAAATGTACCGCTCTTTGCATTTTCTTTTTCGAGTTTTGAAGTTACGATGTTCCTCCTCCTCCTCCTCCTCGTCTTTCACTTCCATCCGATCTAAAATAAACATACTTAACAGTTAACATCAGTTCAAGTGAACATGATTTAATAGCAGGAAGCAACCAAAATGTGCCGAAGCTTAGTTATGTCGTTTTCTTGATAATACAATCAAAATGTGGATGACAGCTGCGATACAAGGTTACGATTAGGGCTGTGCGATTAATCGAAATCGTAATAAAATCACGATTTGAGCGTGCGCGATTTCTAAATCGCTTTATAGCACGATCGCGGTTATAGCACGATTTTCCGCGGTCCCGACCTCCCGCAGTATGCTATCCGATCCAATCAGAATGCAGCGCACCTAAGTAGAGCGCGAGAACAGGACAGACTGGGCATATGACTCCAGGTTCACACTCTGACGGAGTACGTGTGAACCTTGTGCAATAAATATATTTCAGCACCTGAGACACTGCTACACTGAGCTCTATGAACAATGCATGGCAAAAAGGCAAAAAAAAAAAAAAACCTGGACACGGGTTTTATTTTATTTTTTTACCATATGTCTCGACATTTTGTTTGAAATTTTTACTTAGTGATTATTTTGACTTATGTCTGTTCTAGAGGCATGTTACAACTTTTGATAAAGCTCTCTTTGGTTTTCTTTAGCAAATATGTTTAAAATTTATACGGAATGCATTTATGACTGTAAAGCATGTCTGTGTGAGTCAAAATCGTGATTAAAATCGAAATCGCAAAATTGATCAAAAAATCGTGATAGGTTTTTTTTTTGTCCATATCGCACAGCCCTAGTTACGGTGTGTGTTCTGTTTTTTTATGTTTTAATGTATTTTTTGTTTTTTTTATGATTTTTATTTTGGTTGTTTTTTGATTTATCTTAATGTTTCTCAGAAGTCATTAGTAAAGACTCAAGAATGGACACCAACCTATTTCTTCATAATTGTTCCTGGATGTTTCTGGATCGCTTATGTCATCAATCTCCACTTCAACATACTCGGTCTTCGCCATAGTGTGTCACAGACGTGCAGTTTCTCTTCTTAGAGGATGATGGATGAATATTGCTAACCTTCATTGGTGGTCTGTTGTGCCAAATTAAAAAAAAAAATCATATGCAATTAATTTAATTACACTTCATTTAAGTGGACATGTGTGGTTTTTTTTTCTTTTGACATATAGAGTATTTTAATACGGTTTTATGTTAGTAAAACCGCTCCATAAAAAGGTTGCTCATTTTTATGCAACCAAGGATTTTATATTCTTAAAAGAATACACAAACTAATCAGAAATCTCACATAGAAATTTACAGAGATTTACATGTACATTAAATTATGTTTTAGCAGACAGGAACATGATAAATTCGTCACAGAGCCAATAATATTCGCGGTGCACAAGACCTATTAAAAACAAGAATAAGAAACAAGCGAAAGCAGAAGTTAAATTATGCAAAGAAAATGATTTTTTTTAGAGATCATCTATATACAAAATATTAACAGACTGAATGGAAGCTGATCAAAATGAATGATTATTCGATGTACATTAGAGCAACACACAGATCAATTCTTACATTAGAAAAGAAACACGATTTTTAATAACATTAAGCCATGAAATGAAATCTTGATCACACAGAGCTGTACACTCACTCAGAGCCTGTAAACTAGCTGCCAACACAATACACTATGATTAATAACAAACCGGAGCATATAGTGCGTTTCATTACACTCGCATTTGAACTTTGGAGCTGGTTAATGTCCGTAACCTCTGTAAATCTGGCTCGAATCTTACACCCGTCGAAAATATTCCACATTAGCCCTTATTTCACGATGGTTAAAATGCTCACTTTTAGCTTCAGCCGGTGGGTTGCCAGGTGTTCGAAACAAAACCACCCCAAGTAGCGCAATTGTGAAACAGTTTAAAAGAATGCCTGTAAAACCGTGGACTTGGCAACCCTCTCCTCTGCGCATCCGGTTTGTTCTTTTGGATTTGCATGACAAACTCGAAAACGCATTGCTGCCACCTATTGGACATTTCTGGTAACACACATACACAAGCTGTATATGGGTCAAAGACGTTAAGATGCCCGCATCAAAAGAAATGTACAAAAGTGATTTTGTGTCCATAGAAAGCACATTAAATGTAAAAGTAAAATGTCTACTTTTAAGGTTTCAAATAAGTTTTTGGAGAATAAAATGTCAAAATTTGGTTGAAATAATGTTACATTGTCATTCAGTGTAACACAATATTTATGCAAAAATTCAAACAACATGCTTATTCTGACGTGTACATATTAAAATATCTAAAAGAATAATGGAGCAAACTAAATTTTATTGTGTTTTTAATTAGTAAAACAATTCTAACTGACAAATGGGCAAAACCTATAATAGTGGCAAATGTTAAAAATGTAAAATTACAACTCATTAGTATTTGGGGTGAAAGTAATTAGTCTTTTAATATGTCATAAATTGATTTTTGTTGTAAATATGCCTGACAAGATTGTTACACTGAATCACATTTTACTGGGTGTCTTCTGTAAATCAGGGGAAAATGTATGATATTTATTTTTTGCTCAGAAGAACAAAAACAAAATTGCAATTAAATAAAACAGAAAACTTTTTTGCATTTTTTGGGGGGAAAACTACAACAGTTTAAAGCAGTATTACACTTTTTTTATGGTTAAACACTTTTTCGTCTTTGACCCATATACGTTTAAAAGATTGACTTTAATTAAAATAACACTGTTTTATAGGACACCACAGCTAGGATACTGCAATTCTGCAATTTTTAGTTACCCACCCACTTTATTTCATGCTTCAAAACCTAGTTATTGTATGTATGTATGTAGCCTATGTACAATATGTATGTACCAAGAGCTCCTTAAAAACCACAACAAATTCCTTGCGGGTTTGCACACACTTGGCGAATAAAGCTAATTCTGATTCTGATTATTGGTTTTCAAAATAAGACGTTTTTGTCATTGTCAAAATAATTAGATGTTTTTCACCAAGGTAGTCAACCATGGAAATGTTAGTTATATACTAAATTAATTTTTGTTCTGCTTTTTTGTTGACATAGATGCTTATACTATACTATATACTATACTATACAAGAAAGTCAGTTTTGTCTAGCTGAATGCTGTTGTGTATCACACTGTTTAGATTTTTCTTAGATTTCGACATCAGGTAAACATTTACTGAGACAAATCAGTATATATTATATTAGTACACAGAGAAATAATACGCACAATTGCATGGATACGGTAGCCTACCTTTTATTTTATAGCAATGTGTTACATGTAAAGAGCAAATTCAGTTTTATGTTTTTTTTTTTACATTTTTTTTATGTGTAGTGTTTTATAGCATACTATAGTGAAAAGAAAAGTGCCACAAAATGACATCCAGGCAAGCTCCATACATGCATCTCATTTAAGAAATGGATAATGAAAACACTGCAAAATATCCTGCCATATTCAATCTCTGCATGCCATAACATTGATTGCTACTCATAAGAATGCAGAATACAGTGTATACTGTGTCAAGTATGAATTTACACACCCTCGAAAAATGAAACCCTCTCTTTAAAAGTCGCTAATATGTTTGTGTAGGACATAATACATATGCATACATATAAATATATTAACACTATACACATTTTCCTCATACCGAAAGGGAAATACAAAAACTTAAAGATATATTAGCAATCACATTGTGTTTTATTATCCTGGCATAAAAAAGTGCAGCTCAGTTCAGCATTTTATTTGGACTATGCAGTAATACATGAGACAGTGATAGGTTATAGTGGTTAGTGGTCAGTAATGCAGCTGTGCAGCTATATTTGGCTCACTTCATCACACAACACCACAGTACTCCCCAAAATAAATCAAAATTCACTGAAAATGCAGCAGTCACACACACACACACACACACACACACACACACACACACACACACACATGCATAAAAACACAGAAAATGATTCAGGTATAATGCCAAATTAAGAACAATTATTAAACATGTCAACACAATCCCTTTGGTCGCTCTGAAAGCATTCTTAGTTAGTATTATTTTAGATATTATTATATTGTTTTTTTTTTTTTTTTTTTTTTTGGCCAGTAGGCTTTACTTTGAGAATCAGTTCACACAAAAATGAAAACTTTTCTGTGTGAGGAATTTGCAAGCTTGTTGACACCTTTTATCTTAATGATGAACTGCAACTTTTTATAGTCTTGTTTTAATTGTACAGAGTACACAGGAACATAGAGTAAGTTTAGGAAATTTTGCTTCTTTTATTTGTGGGATTTCCTCTGCTCTATGATCTTGATAGAACCTTCTCCAATCCCAAATGCAGGGTAGAGGGGTTCAGTGAATTTGGTCTGGAATGTGTAAAGAAGAGTCATTGTGTCAGAGACGCTGTAGAAGCACAGAGTTCCTGCTCTGTGATCCAGATACACTCCTATTCTAGAGGAATGGAAAGGAATGATATTAACTTGTTTATCATCATGTCTGACATAGAAATCCTGGAAACAGTGGGTCAGTCTCCAGGACTTGTTATTAAACCCAAGTCTGCAGTCATTACTTTGTCCTTTACGACTAATTTCCTTGTAGGAAACTGCTACAGACCAGTCATTTCCACAGCATTCAACCTCCCAGTAACAGCGACCATACAAACCCTCTGTACACAGGACATTATAATATACATCAAATCGTTCTGGGTGATCAGGATATTGCTGGACTACATTTGATGATGATACTTTTCTGTTCCCTCAGACAGTTTGAGTTTTTTTTGCACAGTGTTTGGATCCAGGTGAAGTTGACGGAAATCTAATGAAGATAGACAAATAAATATTTCCATGAAGTACTTGCACCTCCCAACCCTCAACTCAAAATGCCATATTTTAATAATTAATGAAAACAACAAACTGACTCATTAATTGTATATTTTTCAGCAGATAATAGAAATAGATTAACTATCATTTAGAAATTTTGTGAGGAAATAATGTACAAAAATAAAACCCAACTTACACTGCAAAAAGTAATTTGGGCTTTCAGGTTTTGGAGGCTCAACAACATGGATATCTGACACTAAAAATAAGGTTAGAAACACAATCAAATGCTTAATTCATAAATTAAATCTAAAATATTATGAATGAATCAGCACCTTTTTAATTAAAAACAGCTTTTTGATTTTTTGTTAAATACCTTCTCTGGATATTCTGGCTGTTTGCTGTTGACAGACGTCCTCCAGAACCTCTCTGAATGCTGAGATTGAAATGTCTTTTAAAGACAGATGAGTGTGTTGAGTGAAGCTGGGAACGTATGAGGGTAAAACACACACAGACTGACAGCTCTGAAATGAGACAAATAATTCAGACTTAATTACTGAAACAAAATAGATATTTTCTAAAACATTTAACAAGCATGACACAATGCTGTTTCATTTAATAGATTCTCAACATTTTTGCATCACCTTCAGACAGTGGATCTGATCATCAGTAATCAGAAGTTTCTCAATCTCTGCTTGTGTTTTTCTGAGTTCTGTCAGCTCTTGATCCAGATGTTTGTGAAGTTTCTCTGCTCGATCTATCTCAGTCTTCTCCTGATCTCTGATCTGCTCTTTAATCTCAGAGTGTTTCTTCTCCAGAGAGCAGATGAGCTCAGTGAAGACCTTCTCAATGTTCTCCACGGCATCTTGTGCTGAACTCTGTTGGACAGGAACAACAGCCTAAATACTGTATTTATGAGACCAAGTTCAATTAATTTTATTACTTCATTATCATAATTCTTTTTCCAAATCAAAACAGTGATCATGCATACTATCAGTCGGTTGAACTAGCAAAAGCAAAATGTCACCAGTTTATTATGCCTCTCTTTTATTATTATTTTGCCTCTTTTACTTACTTACATCTTGTGATACTCACTTTAAAAGACTTCACAGCTTCACTGAGATCTTGCTGACCTCTCTCTCGCTCCTCAATCAGCTTTTGACATGCCACCTTTATCTCCTTTAACTTGTCCTGAGGATGTTAATGTTCAAAATCAATGTTCAAAAGTAGAAATACTGTAGTTACACCTTGCCAATCTCATTTTGTGATTGTTAAATATCAAATAAAATATACGTCATAATAAGGTAATAAGGAAGAAGTAGAAAAGGCAGCCTATTTCTGTCATTTAAGCCATCAATTAAAAAAAAACAAAAAAACTACCTGATGAAATAAAAAGCATTCATTACCTTTTTACTAGTCCATTCTGAATCCATAGATACAACATTGTGGTTTTTATGATTGTCAGTCACACACAAACAACAAATGCATTGATCATCATCCTGACAGTAAATCTCCAGAGGTTTCCCATGACTGAGGCAGATGTTCTCCTGAATGTTTCTGGAGGCTTGGACTAGTTTGTGCTTCATAAACGCAGGAGATTGATAGTGAGGCTGCAGGTGAGTTTGACAGAAGGAGGCCAAGCACTGCAGACAGGACTTTACAGCTCTGCTCTTCTCTGTAGTGCAGACATCACACTACACAGCAGCCGTTTGTAGAGACGTCTTCTGCAGCGTCTCCATCATCTCCGCTATCAGAGTGTTCTTCTTCAGCAGAGGTCTCTGACTGAAGCTCTCTCTGCATTGGGGACAGCAGTACGGCGGCTCCTGCTCCTTCTGGTCCCAGCAGTCAGTAATGCAGCTCATACAGTAACTGTGTCCACAGGGAATCGTCACCGGCTCCTTCAGCCGATCCAAACAGACTGAACAGATGAACTGATCCTCATACTGACTCGCTGCAGACTCGGCCATTTCTTTGCAGATAGTTTATAGAGCTTACACCTCTGATGGAAACTGCTCTACCAATCCACAGAAAAATCATTCATGAAGGAGCACATCTACAAATCTACAACATGCTTACAGTTTTGTGTATTAAACAATAATCTGAAATGCTTCACCTGTAACCAAAAGAATAAACCATCATATACCATCTAGATTAATATAATTATCAAGCATTAAATAATAACTGAATGCTCCTTTTTTAACACAAGCAAAAAGGCATGGGTAAAATTATTATTTAAGAATTCTATGAAGTTCTTACCTGCTTTGACAAAAAACAAAAGTCTAATATTCACTCCTTTACAGCTTTAGCCCGACTAGAACAGTGTGGATCCTTAAGGAGAGGCTCAAGTAGCAGGGAAATAGGTTTCGTTTATCTTGAATCCACACACTTTTTGGTTTTCAGTGTGCAGATGTGTACATGTTGCAAGAGAGAAAGGCCAAGAGTCTGAACCAGATTATAAACTTATTGTTTGTGAGGCAGTGACATAGCAGTTTTGTTGCCCTTCCCTCTGTACTTTGCTACTTTGTCATACCGTATCTCTCCACACTAATAATCAGACTAGTTGAATGATGTGTCTAATAACAGATGGAAATGTGTTTCTTTCTTTTAACTGCTACTAACAAACTTCTCTGTGTAAAATGGTTAAATCATTGATGATTTCATGTTGGCTGAACAATGCCCAATGGGATCAAACCTTTCAGAAATAATTTCTTGTTTAAAAAGTGATGCTCTTGATCACAAGAAGAGCAGATATTCATTCACAGCTGCTGTTTAGAAAAACAACAATCACAGACAATCTCACAGAGATCATGGATTCTTGAGACAAAATATTTCATAAAACAGTCACGTTTCCTATTTGAAATTAACCAAATGATCACTGGAATGGTATTTCATTTGATTTTCTCTTTATTTAATCAAAATCACACATTACATTATTAATTATATATTTAAAGAAATAAAAAAATCCAAATCCTTAAGTCCACTCAGTTATCCAAATTATAAAGAAATATAACATAATTAATGCAATAAATGTGCGACATAATTATGTACAACCTAATTATTTCGTTTCTGTCAGATACTTATGAAATAGTAATCATGCCTCATTCTTCAATCCAGTCCTCCAAATTGTAAAGAAATTGTTTAAGACATTCAGATAATTCCATTTAAGAAGGTCATATTAGCAGGTAGCAACACAAGAAAACAAAAAAGCTGATGCATGTAATAGATGTGTGATGCGAGAAATATTCTAATACAGTGGTTCTCAACCACATTTCTGGAGGACCACCAACACTGCACATTTTGCATGTCTCCTTTGTCTGACACACCCATAACAAGTCTGTGAGTTTCTACTAATGAGAAGGTGACCTGAATCAGGTGTGTTTGATTAAGGAGACATGCAAAATGTGCAGTGTTGGTGGTCCTCCAGGAATGTGGTTGAGAACCACTGTTCTAATACACTATGAGAAGTATACTTTGCTAGGTTCTGCAGTCAATTATTTTCCAAGCTAATTCCGACACCTTGTGACTTGAAGATGAACTGCATCTATCATTACCTGCTGCAGGAAAGATGAAGGCAGAACAGAACACAGGAATGGAAAGATGACCTCACTGGGGAGAATACTAATTTAAATTTAAATATCTGGAACTACAATAGTTACATCAGATGCTGCCTCTACAGTGTTTCTGACTCCAGAAACAGTGTTGATATTGCCTTTCAGTGAAAAGATATTTGACTTCTGTGCTTTGACTTTTGTTTTGTATTTATAAAATATTTAGATGCTAGAATTTTAACCAAAAACTTTTACTTTTATTCTTCTGATTGCAAGAACAGACCACAGAGGACTCTACTCAGGCTGTAAGGATTTTTAAAAGTGCTTATAATTTACAAGCAGACCAAACCTTAGAATACCGTTTCAGTTTACACTCTGTAAAACAATAGAATTATGTTTTAGGAATTCAAAATCTGAATCTCAATCAATCATGTCTATTTCAGGCCTGTCTGATCTCTCCTCTGCTCTATGATCCTCACAGAAGAATCCAGAAATGCAGGGTAGAGTGGTTCAGTGAATGTGGTCTGGACTCTGTGTAGGAGAGTCATTGTGTCAGAGACGCTGTAGAAGCACAGAGTTCCTGCTCTGTGATCCAGATACACTCCTATTCTAGAGGAAGCAGGGATACGGACCTGTGCTTTACCATGCAAGAAACAGAAATTTCTCATAAAATAGCCCAATCTCCAAGATATTTTGTTATAGCCAAGTACGCAGTCCTCAGTTTTTCTTTTACGTCCAGTTCCTTTGTAACAAACTGCTACAGCCCAGTTGTCCCCACTGCACTCAACCTCCCAGTAACAGCGACCGCACAAACCATCTCTACACAGGACATATTCAAAGAAGTCAAATCGCTCTGGGTGATCAGGATATTGCTGGACTACATTTGAACATGTTATTTTCCTGTTGCCTTCTGATAAGATGATATTTTTGTGTGCAGTGTTTGGATCCAGGTGAAGCTGACAGAAATCTGAGGAGGAGAAATGGACATAATAACATATTGAACAAAATACACTTTGGTTCCAAAATGGTCACATTGTAACAGATCACTGATATTTATCAATTAATGAGTGTTTGCCTAGAAGAAACTGAAGTTCAACTTACACTTAAAAAAATAATTTTGAATCTTCGGTTCTGGAGGCTTTGCAACATGGACATTTGACACTTAAGAGACAAAACAAAGCAAACAATTAATTTCATGTTTCAATCCTTTTCAGTAAATATGACAATACAAATATATCAGAATATTCAGACCTTCTCAAGATATTCTGGCTGTTTGCTGATGACAGACGTCCTCCAAAACCTCTCTGAATGCTGAGATTGAAATGTCTTTAAATGACAGATGAGACACCCTTCAAAGAACACACTTCAGGGCTCTACTCTTCGAAGGCAGTAGTGCATAGGGATGCTCACAAAACATTTTGGGAAATTCTGCAGGTGTGAGTTTGGACAGAAGGAGGCCAAGCACTGCAGACCAGGACTTTACAGCTCTGCTCTTCTCTGTAGTGCAAACATCACACTCCACAAAGCAGCCGCTTTGTAGAGACGTCTTTTCTGCCAGCTCTCTCCATCATCTCCGCATATCAGAGTGTTCTTCTTCAGTAGAGGTCTCTGACTGAAGCTCTCTCAGGCATTGGGGACAGCAGCTACGGCCGGCTCCTGCTCCTTCTGGCCCCAGCAGTCAGTAAGGTCATTGGTTGCAGCTCATACTCAGTAACTGTGTCCACAGGGAATCATCACCGGCTCCTTCAGCCGATCTCGTATCTAAACAGACTGAAACAAGATGAACTGATCCTCAGATTCTGCCATATCTTTTTTTTTTTTAACAACTAAAATTTTGATAAAAGACCACATACAGTATTTTAAAGCATTCAAAAAAAAAAAAAAAAAAAAAAAAAAGAAAGAAAGAAAAGAAAAGAAAAGAAAAGAAAAGAAAAGAAAAGAAAAAATAAAGAGATTGAGATGCTTGGAAATAATCCTTTGATTAATAATTATGGTGATTTATATGTTGGATTTTATGCATTGATAAAACCCATCTAACTGTAGTAATTCATTGTATTTAATTCAGCTGAATGGCTTATTGCTTTTATAAATAGTGCCTACAGCTATCTTATAAAAAAACAGCAATTATGTTCAGTTTAAAGACATTTAAACTGATTGTGCTACTTTACAACTTTTCTAAAACATTTCTGGTTTGGTAACATTCTTTTTGAAATGTAGATGCAGTTTCTATAGATAAGCAGCATGGGTAGACAAGGTGTGGTGTATTGTGAATTATTAATGCTTTTATAAAACAGTTAACATGCATTCAAGAAGCATCATTAAACAGTTGGCTATAACTCAATGAACATACAGTACCATAGGCTACCTGAAACAAAAAACTTTTAAAATAGGCGCTTATATTTCTTCTGCACTTCGGAAACTATGGGCTTCCACCCACACAAGCGCACACATCATCGGATCCTTGAAAAGATATGAAAAAACACTCTTTGATAGCGCAAAGGGTGTTTTTTTTTTATTTTTTTTTTTTTTTCGTTTTTTTTTTTTTTTTTTTTTTTTAAATAAAGGTGAATAACGCAGACATAACCACAGCAGGGGTGTAACTCCTATGGTCACTTATTCACATTCATTACAATATTCATTTTGGGGAAGTCGTGGCCTAATGGTTAGAGAGTCGGACTTGCAATCCAAGGGTTGTGAGTTGGAGTCTCGAGCCGGCAGGAATTGTAGGGGGGAGTGAATGTACAGCACTCTCTCCACCTTCAATACCACGACTGAGGTGCCCTTGAGCAAGGCACCGAACCCCCAACTGCTCCCCGGGTCCCCACAGCATCAAAGGCTGCCCACTGCTCCGGGTGGGTATTTTCACAGTAACAGGGCTGTGTGTGTTCACTGCTGTGTGTGTGCACTTTGGATGGGTAAAAGCAGAGCACGAATTCTGAGTATGGGTCACCATACGTGGCTGTATGTCACGTCACTTTCGTCACTTTCACTTTCGTCAATAAATCGGCTAACTAAATTTACTTTTGCTAATACATGGAACTTAAGTATATTGATTGTTTATTACTAAGGGGTTTCCAGTGATACACAGATCTGTTTGGTGAAGCTACTTAAATAAAAAGTCTACAACAGTAAGAACAGAAACTAGCCATTTAAAAAAATGGTTAATTGTGACTGCAACCAAACTCTTGTGCGATGGAATACATATTTATTACATAATAATATTTTTACAAACATTTGTTCATCAAATCTTATTTTAGAGGCATTTGGAGCTGCCTGTTTCAGAATTTTAAAATAAGTTTTTTGTTGTTGTTTTTGCACATTGGAATAATTTATGTACTAGGTAAACTGCTTATGTTTATCTGTTTTTGTAATCTTATTCCCTAAAATAACTGAGACGATCTTAATATTTTTCAGCTAGGCAGAATGTCTCAAAATTATAGGCTACCTACTCTAAGGAGTTGGTAAACGGAGTGTTAATACAATAGCAGAGAAATAGGCTAACTCAATGCAATTTCTTTCAAAACAGGTACATAAATAAAGCCATTATCCGTGGATATTATAAAGTGTTTCTTACCTGTTTTGACAGTCACCAAGTCAGATATTCTCATCCTCTACAGTTTTACTCTAAACAATGTGGACCAGTAGGCAGAGTTTTTTATCAATGGGTGGAACAGGGAGGTTTTATTTCTCTAGAATCCACACATATACATACACTTCTTGCATTCAGTGTGGAAACACAAAGTGAGAGAAATTGAAAGAAAAGGGAAGAACCGGACACCCAAATAAGCACATAGAAACATAATTATTACATTAAAGAAAATGTGTCACACCTTCACAAAAAAAAAAAAAAAAAAAACAGCTTCAGGTTTATGTCATCTCTTTCAAAATAAGTCAGATTTAGCACAACCACTCATCAACAACAGATGAAGAAAACACAAACTGTATTTATGCGGTTGTGTTTTATTATGGTGAAGTAAACAAACTGAATAAAAGGGGCAAGATTAAAATTCTCACATTAAGTATTTTTGAAAAATAATAGAAAATGCCAAAAAAAATCAGGTTAATTCACTGTTACTTGTTAAGACCAGATAACTAATCACAGCTACATTTACCCATCTGCCAATATGCAAACTATACAGATAGTAGTTCTAAATGTTTGATACATGATTACTAGTCTGTGTGAATGTTCTGCTTCTCTATTATCCTGATAAATGAACCTGTACCAATCCCAAATGCAGGGTAGAGGGGTTCAGTGAATGTGGTCTGGACTCTGTGTAGGAGAGTCATTGTGTCAGAGACGCTGTAGAAGCACAGAGTTCCTGCTCTGTGATCCAGATACACTCCTATTCTAGAGGAGCGGACAGCAGGAATTGAGATTTGGGCTTTATCGTGTATGAAATAGAAATTCTGGTGATAGCGAGACAATCTCCAGGATACTGTGTTGAAGCCAAGTCTACT
Source organism: Cyprinus carpio (assembly GCF_018340385.1). NCBI lineage: Eukaryota > Metazoa > Chordata > Actinopteri > Cypriniformes > Cyprinidae > Cyprinus > Cyprinus carpio. Next base: position 25,467,153 of record NC_056586.1, on the reverse strand, counting down.
TTCATCACTTCCTTTACGACTAATTCCTCTGTAGGAAACTGCTATAGCGCAGTCGTCCCCACTGCACTCAACCTCCCAGTAACAACGACCGCACAAACCCTCTCTACACAGGACATTAGGAAACCTGTCAAATCGCTCAAAATGGTCTGGATATTGCTGGATTACATTCGATACTTAAAATCTTCTTATTCCTTATTTTCCTTCTGACAGGGCGAGGTAGTTCTTTGCAGTGTTTGGATCCAGTTGCAGCTGACAGAAGTCTGATGAAAATGATTGGACAAAATATTAAAATAAAGTATGGTAATTTTTTATAAATTTTATTCATTGTACAAATTTTCACATTTAAGGTAATATAATTTTGTGATATTTGTTTGTGTTGTAGAAATATTTGAAAAAAAAAAAATATTAATCTCAACTTACACTGCAAAAAATCACTTGGAGTCTTTGGTTCTGGAGTTTTTGCAACATGGACATTTGATACTGAGGAGACAAAAACAAAGAACATTTCAGTGGTACTTGTAAATGCAATTCTAAATACAATGAATAACACCATACACATTCAACAATAACATTTAATTCAGCCCAATTCGGCTTTTTATCCAAACTGACTGCATTATAAACATTTTCTATATATTATACAATTTACAATATATTTTATCGGTTCTTGCAGTTCTGGGGGCTAGTGCCATGCTCGTACTGTCTGAAAAAAAAAAAAAAAAAAAGAAAAAAAAAAAGAAACAGAAACAAAAGAAAAAAAAATGTTTTTGACCTTCTCGAGATATTCTGGCTGTTTGCTGTTGACAGACATCCTCCAAAACCTCTCTGAATGCTGAGATTGAAATGTCTTTAAAAGACAGATGAGTGTGTTGAGTGAAGCTGGGAACGTCTTCATATGAGGGTAAAACACACACAGACTGACAGCTCTGAAATGAAAAATAGATAAAATAGAATGTTTATTCTAATTAAAATGACTAAACAGTAATAAGTACAGAAAGAATATGGTGGGTATACATTATGTTGAAAAGAATTCATTACTCTATTACCAGAAAATTGACCTGATCATTCACCTAGTCAGAAGTTTCTCAATGCTCTGCTTGTGTTTTCTGAGTTCTGTCAGCTCTCGATCCAGATGTTTTGTGAATTTTCTCTCTGCTCGATCTATCTCAGTCTTCTCCTGATCTCTGATCTGCTCTTTATCTCAGAGCGTTTCTTCTCCAGAGAGCAGATGAGCTCAGTGAAGACCTTCTCAATGTTCTCCACGGCCTCTTGTGCTGAACTCTGTTGGAGACACAAAACTGTGATCATGTAGAGAGTCAAAGCAAGCAATGTATGAGTCAAATTCCAAATGGCTTTTTTTGCACCCTTGAAGGGCACTTCGGGAAGGGGATGCCATTTTTAGAGACGTTTTCTCTGAATCGGTTCACAAAGGCCCCTTCCAGAAGACCATTAGCGAAGGGAACATGCAATGGTCACTTCAAGGAAGTGAATTCCGTTTGTGATCATGTGATCTTTAGTAAGAAGATCTTATCTTTTGATGCATTTTAAAGCAAATTTGGGGTTGATTTCGACCTCCTCCATACAACCAAAAATAGACAAATTTGTGTTTATTTAAATGTAATACAAAATATTTTTAGTCAGTTATAGAAATATTATTTAAGATGGTAGTGTAAGCAAGTTTAGTTTGAAAAAGCTTAACAGTAAATAAGACAACATTTGAATCAAATAAAGAATTTTGTAGAAGAATGTTTAAGAAATATTTGCAACAACTGATGGAGTGCTGAATGCTGCGCTTTTTTGGTGTGGGTATTTTTTGATTAGTTTTTTTCTTCGAGAGGGGAGCTCCAAACACTTATACGAGACAGTAATGCCTTACACCCTTCAAAGAACATAAAGGGCTCTACCCTTCAAAGGCCGTGTAGTGAATAGGGACGCTCACTTCTGTTTGGAATCCGCCCAACGTAGTTTTATGTGAGCATTTTTGGGGAAATTTCTCTAAATAATCTCTAAAATTCAAACAAAAAAAATTCTCAAATAATGTAAGCAGACAGTAAACTAGTGGCTCTCAAACTCCAAAACACCATGAATAAAAGTCACTTTTTTATAGCACTTTTTTAAACATTATTTGGAGCTTAAAGGAATACTAAGAAACTTCACAAAGTTGTCCCCAATGCACGTGCAATCTGGGTTATATGAAGCGACGGGAACACTTTTTGTAAGCTTTTTGTAAGAAAATAAAAAATTTATTACAACTTTTTTTTTGTATTCATTTTTCAACAGTCTCCTCTGCATCACCGTATTCTGTGTATACTCTTCTGTTTCATCCGCGCCACAAGGATGCGCTGTTTCTATGTGTCTTTAGCTTTGATTTGAAAAAAAACAGCGCATCCTTGTGTTCTTTGCATACAAAAAGTGTTTCCCGTCGCTTCATATAACCCAAATTGCATGTCTGATGGCAGATGGAGTATTCTGACAACGACTTTCATACCTTTTATGGTTATTTACTTGGTAGTCTATGGGACAGTCACAGGCCTCCCGGTTTTTATCCAAAATATCTTCAATTGTTTTCTGAAGACGAACGAAGCATTTATGGGTTTGGAACGACATGGGGGTAAGTGTTTAATGACAAAATTTTAATTTTGGAGTGGAGTATCCCTTTAAAGTCATTGGCCACCATCTACCTTTATTGAACTAAAAAAAATCTACTTTTGTGTGTCAAACAAACTTTAAAACAAAACAACTTTAAAAATAAAGAAAACACAAAGAAACTTACTTTAAGAAGCTTAACAGCTTCACTGAGTTCCTGCTGACTTCTGTCTCGTTCCTGGATCAGCTTCTGACACACCTCCTTTATCTCCTCTAATTCTTTCTGATGATGTTAGCATAACAATTAATAAAACAACAGGTAAAAATAGAAACAACACCTTTCCATTCTGATAAAGGGTAAATCAAAAATCATAAAAATTTATGCAATATAATAATAATAGTTATTATTATTAAATATTTTATGTTTTTTTTATTATTGTTGATATTACCTTTTTACTAGTCCATTCTGAATCCACATACACAAAAATGTGTGTCCTTTATGATTATCAGTACACAAACAACAAATGTATTGATGGTCATCCTGACAGTAAATCTCCAGAGGTTTTTTATGACTGTGGCAGACGTTCTCCTGAACGTATCTGGAGGCTTGGACTAGTTTGTGCTTCATAAACGCAGGAGATTGATAGTGAGGCTGCAGGTGAGTTTGACAAAAGGAGGCCAAGCACTGCAGACAGGACTTTACAGCTCTGCTCTTCTCTGTAGTGCAAACATCACACTCCACAGCAGCCGTTTGTATAGACGTCTTCTGCAGCGTCTCCATCATCTCCGCTATCAGAGTGTTCTTCTTCAGTAGAGGTCTCTGACTGAAGCTCTCTCTGCATTGGGGACAGCTGTACGGCGGCTCCTGCTCCTTCTGGCCCCAGCCAGTCAGTAATGCAGCTCATACAGTAACTGTGTCCACAGGGAATTGTCACCGGCTCCTTCAGCCGATCCAAACAGACTGAACAGATGAACTGATCCTCATACTGACTCGCTGCAGACTCTGCCATTTCTTTGCAGATAGTTTATAGAGCTCTAATACAAACTGCTCTGCCAGAAGTAAATCATTAAAGAAAGAGAACACAAATCCACATGTAAATCATTAATAAATATGCACGTCTAAAAATCTACAGATTTCTTAAAAGTTTTGTGTATCATTATAAAAGAATAATCCTTAGCGCTTCACTCATGATCAAAAGAATAAACATGAAATCGAGACATAGTATTTTTTATTAAATAAACAGGCCTATGGTAGAAGTCTAATTTCATGCACGTTTTTAAAGCAAGGAAAAAACATTGGTAAACCCATTATTAACGTTTATGTTCGTCTTTTTTGATGTTCTTACCTGTTTTTACAAAATAAAAAATCAAATATATTCCCTCCTTGCAGTTTTAAGCGAACAAGAAGAGCGTGGATCCTTAAGCAGAGGCTGCTGTCGCAGCGAAATCGGTTTCGTTTCTCTTGAATCCACACACTTCCTGGTTTGCTCAGATATCTCTTGACACCAACCGCAGTAGCCAAAGAACGCAAAAATCACTAAGAAACGGCGGAACGGAGCATGCAACCACTTAACAACGTTATAAAAAATGTCATTTAAAAAAGCAAGAACAGGGTCGATTTTGGATTTTGTTATTTGATGACTTACTTTATTTAAATAATATATATTAAAACCTAACATTTACTTACTTTAACTGTCACGTAACAATAACGGTAATTTAAGATATTCTCCTGTAGTAGACAGTACACGAAGTAGCAGTTAAAGTCGCTCCTGCACAATAGAATGGTGTCCAATAACATATTATTTATTTTATTTGTTTTAACCGCTGCTAATCGTCCAACCATTTGTGTAAAATGATTCAGTCATTGGTGATTTCATGTTGGCTGGACGCAATGACACTGGCAAACCTATACAGAAAACATTTCTTGTTTTAAAAGAGAGAAAATCAGATAATTCAGCTGCTGTGGAGAGAACCGACAGAGTCTCACACAAATCAGATTTCAGATATTTCCTAAAACCGCTATTTATAAATACAAATGTACGATTTAATTTGATTTTTTTTGTTTTTATTGAACATTACAGTATAAATTCTACATGAAAGCAAAGAAAAAGAAGTATAAAGATTAAACTTTAAAGATTAAGATTAAGTTATGAAATAGCAAAACAAATCAGCTCAGTTGTCCAAACTGTAAAGAAATCATTTTTAAAGAAAGAAATTGCTAAAATAGCAGGTAGAAACACACACACACACACACACACACACACACACACACACACACACACACACACACACACACACACACACACACTCACAAAATGCAGCTGCATTTAATAATAATACATGTGTGAAGTAAAATATAATTATTTTGTCAACACCATAACCTGTAAGCGCAGTCTACTAGCTTCCACGACCAATTTTTTCTTTTTTTTTCTTCACAAATTAACCCTGACACTTTGCTGGCTTAATGATGAACTGCATCATGGATTCAGACATTAATGAGCTACAGAAATATTGCTGAAGATGAGCACTTTCAGATTACAGAAGACACAAAAAGCTGATATCCAGTTTGACACTCTCAAGTGTGTGTTGTGTATTTTTTGTTGGTGTTCAAGAAATTTTATGTCTTTTGTTCAGCCAAACTACACATTTCAGGATTTCAGCAGCTGAATTTGAACCTTGAAAAATTATGTTTTTTTTTAATGGTCTATCTGAGCCCTTCTCTGCTCTATGATCCTGACAGATGAACCTTTCTCAGTTACAAATGCAGGGTAGAGGGGTTCAGTGAATGTGGTCTGGACTCTGTGTAGGAGAGTCATTGTGTCAGAGACGCTGTAGAAGCACAGAGTTCCTGCTCTGTGATCCAGATACACTCCTATTCTAGAGGAGCGGACAGCAGGGATTGAGACATGCTCATTATTATGTATGAAACTGACATTCTGCTTATAGCGGGACAATCTCCATGATTTTTTGTTGGAGCCAAGTCTACAAGCATCACTTCTTCCTTTACGACCAATTCCTTTGTAACAAACTGCTACAGCCCAACTGTCCCCACAGCAATCAACCTCCCAGTAACAGCGACCACACAAACCCTCTCTACACAAGATGTAATGAAACCCATCAAATCGCTCTGGGTGATCAGGATATTGCTGGACTTCATATAAACCAAATATTTTCCTGTTCTCTTCAGACAGTTTAAGTTCTTTGTGTGCAGTGTTTGGATCCATTTGAAGTTGACAGAAATCTGAGGAATAGGAATGGACATGAAACACAGAATTATGAACTCTATTATTATTTTCTAAAATTCTCGTTTTGCTTTTTGATGATATTTACAAATTAATATGTGTGTTTGTAAAAAAAAATAATAACTTGATTTACATTGCCAAAATGTATCTGGAGTCTTTGGCTCTGGAGTCTGTGCAACATGGACATTTGACACTGAGAAGACAAGAAGAAACACAATTGTACAGTCAATGTTTAGGTTTAATCCTACATAGTATGAACGCCACATTTTATATCCCAAGGAAAAGAAGAATTCAGACCTTCTCGAGATATTCTGGTTGTTTGCTGTTGACAGACATCCTCCAAAACCTCTCTGAATGCTGAGAGTGAAATGTCTTTAAAAGACAGATGAGTGTGTTGAGTGAAGCTGGGAACATCTTCATATGAGTGTAAAACACACACAGACTGACAGCTCTGAAATGAGACAAATACATAGCTTGTAAAGGATACCTTTTGCTTTACATAAAGAGATACAGAACAAACATGTATCCATGGTGATATGATGTCATATGGGGGGGTTCTCACACACATATGATCATAAAATTTATTCACTTATTACCTTCAGACAGTGGATCTGATCATCAGTAATCAGAAGTTTCTCGATCTCTGCTTGTGTTTTTCTGAGTTCTGTCAGCTCTTGATCCAGATGTTTGTGAATTTTCTCTGCTCGATCTATCTCAGTCTTCTCCTGATCTCTGATCTGCTCTTTAATCTCAGAGCGTTTCTTCTCCAGAGAGCAGATGAGCTCAGTGAAGACCTTCTCAATGTTCTCCACGGCATCTTGTGCTGAACTCTGTTGGAGACAGAAAGATGTGATCATGCAGAGAGTCACAACAGCCTAAATACTGTTTTATGTGACCAATTTGAATTAAATATATTATTCCATGATCATAAATTAATATTGTCCAAATCCAAACAATGATCCTGCATATCATCAGTAAAATTAGTCAGTCAAATGCCATAAAAGTGACGTTTCTGGTGGAAATATTTTTTTGTGTGTTGCACATAAAATAGGTGACACTACTGGAAACTGACACATTTACTCACTTACTTTATTTTTTGTGCACACAAGTCTGGATTCTATAGTAAATGCTAAAGTCTCATTTATTGATTTATTTTCTTAAATTCTCCTTCTCATACTACACACCTATACAAGGAAACAGCTCTAAATCATGTAAACAGCAGCACTAGAATCTTCTGATACTCACTTTAAAAGACTTCACAGCTTCACTGATTTCCCTCTGACCTCTCTCTCGCTCCTGGATCAGCTTTTTGACACTTCACAGTTATCAACCTTTAACTCTTTCTTCTGATGTTATTATTACAAATCATTAATTAATATAAGTAGCAATATATAGAGCTTGCAAACATAATCTTTTAAATGTTAAGGATCAAGGTTAAGTGAGGTTAGTGAGGTAATGAGGAAGTAGATACTATTATCCCAGTAATTCAAGTTAGTAATAAATAAATAACTTTGACTAATCAACTCAGGAAAAATGGTAACTACCTGAAATTCTAAGCATTCATTACCTTTTTACTAGTCCATTCTGAATCCACAGACACCACACTGTGACCTTTATGATTATCAGTACACAAACAACAAATGCATTGATCATCATCCTGACAGTAAATCTCCAGAGGTTTTCCATGACTGAGGCAGATGTTCTCCTGAATGTTTCTGGAGGCTTGGACTAGTTTGTGCTTCATAAACGCAGGAGATTGATAGTGAAGCTGCAGGTGAGTTTGACAGAAGGAGGCCAAGCACTGCAGACAGGACTTTACAGCTCTGCTCTTCTCTGTAGTGCAGACATCACACTCCACAGCAGCCGTTTGTAGAGACGTCTTCTGCAGCGTCTCCATCATCTCCGCTCTCAGAGTGTTCTTCTTCAGTAGAGGTCTCTGACTGAAGCTCTCTCTGCATTGGGGACAGCAGTACGGCGGCTCCTGCTCCTTCTTACCCCAGCAGTCAGTAATGCAGCTCATACAGTAACTGTGTCCACAGGGAATCGTTCACCGGGGCTGCTCCTTCAGCCGATCCAAACAGACTGAACAGATGAACTGATCCTCATACTGACTCGCTGCAGACTGCAGATAGTTTATAGAGCTCTAATAGAAACTGCTCTGCCAGAAGTAAATTATTAAAGAAAGTACATAAATCCACATGTAAATCAATAATGAAAGAGCATGTCTACAAATCTACAACATGCTTACAGTTTTGTGTATTAAACAGTAATCTGAAAAGCATTTCACAAATAACCAAAAGAATAAACATACACCATCCAAATTAACATATAATTATGAAGCACACACAATAATTATTGAATGTTCTTTTTTACCACAAGCAAAAAGACATAGGTAAAACTATTATTTATGTCTCTATGATGTTTTTACCTGTTTTGACAGAAAAGTCAAATATTAGCTCCTTTACAGCTTTTGCCTGACTAGAACAGCAGAGGTTCGTGTAGCAGGGAAATAGGTTTTGTTTCTTGTGAATCCACACGCTTCCTGGTTTTCAGTGTGTAGATGTTCATATTTCACGAGAGACAGAGAAAGAAAAGACCAAGAATGTGAAGAGGAGATTATAAACATATTGTTTGTGAGGCCGTGACTTTGCAGTTTTGTTGCTCCTCCCTCTACTATGAGCAGAAGGGATGGAGAGATATGTTATGATTCTGACTCAAAATCATATCTCTCCATACCAATAATCAGACAAGTTAAGTAATGCGTCTAATAACAGATATATCTTTTTTTTTTTTTTTTTTTTGCTTTAACTACAAACACATTTCAAGCCATCTGTTTGCACAATGAAAAAAAAAAAATGATGATTTCATGTTGGATAAACACCACCATTGGCATCAAACTTATAAAGTTGAAAAAGTGAAGCTTCTTGGTCATAAGAGCAGATATTCATTCAGCTGCTGTGGAGAAAAACAATAATCACAGACAATCTCACAGATTATGGATTCTTTAGAAAAAATATTTCCCAAAACAGCCACATTTTCACTTTAAAATCTGATGATCATTACAATGTTTTTTAAACACAAATGCAATATTTCATTCAGTTTTATTTGATCAAGATTACATTACTAACTTAATTTGTGAACAAAACTTTGAGGTTGGCTTAAGAAAGCCTAGTCTGAAAGCTTGAAGAAGCTTGAAGATAGATATCAATGTTTTTGAGTGGCCAAGTCACAGTCCAGACCTGAATCCAGTTTATATTTTTTGGAGAGAACTGAAAACCAGAGTGATGGCAAGAAAACCATCTAACCTCAATTTCCTGGAGATCACTGCAAAAGAGTAGTCCAAAATCCCAGTGGAAATGTGCAAAAAAACTTGTCACCAATTATAAAAACCATTTGACAGCCGTGATGAAAAAAAATCTTTGCCATTGATTATTGAAAAAGGGTATGAATTATTGTGGACATTGAATGTTTTGTCAAAAGGTTATAAAAAAACTAACATTCTTCATTAAAGGGTTATTCCACCCCAAAATGAAAATTTTGTCATTAATCACTTACCCGTAAAAAGCTTTGTTCGTCTTCGGAACACAATTTAAGATATTTTGGATGAAAACCGGGAGGCTTGTGACTATCCCATAGACTGCCAAGTAAATAACAGTGTCAAGGTCCATAAAAGGTATGAAAGTCGTCGTCAGAATACTCCATCTGCAGCAACAGGAACACTTTTTGTAAGCGAAGAAAACAAAAATAACAACTTTATTCAATAATTCCTTTGTCAACGCTCTCCTCTGTGTCTGTCAAGATCACCGTATGCTGTGTATGCTCTTCTGTATCATCCGCTCTACAAGGATGCGCTGTTTTCTTTCAAATCAAAGCTAAAGACACATAGAAACAGTGCATCCTTGTGGCGCGGATGATACAGAAGAGCATACACAGCATACAGTGATATGGAGAGACACAATAAGAGAGCGTTGACAAAGGAATTATTGAATAAAGATGTTATTTTTGTTTTCTTCGCTTACAAAAAGTGTTCTCGTCACTTCATATAACCCAGATTGCATGTCTGATGGCAGATGGAGTATTCTGATGACGACCTTTTATGGACCTTGACACTGTTATTTACTTGGCAGTCAATGGGACAGTCTCAAGCATCCAGGTTTTCATCCAAAATATCTTTAATTGTGTTCCGAAGACGAACAGAGCTTTTACGGGTTTGGAACGGAATAGAGGTAAGTGATTAATGACAAAATTTTCATTTTTGGGTGGAGTATCCCTTTAATATCTCTAACACAATATCTTTCTTACTTTTGTCACCTTTTTATGTCATTTTTTGCAGGAAGATGATTATTTGTGTTTAATATTAATTATAATTAATTAATTTTTTGTGGGTATGAATAATTTGGGGCTAAAATGTATATTTATTTCTGGTCTGTCTGAACTCTTCTCTGGTTTATAATCCTGACAGATGAACCATGTAAAACCCCAAATGCAGGGTAGAGGGGTTCAGTGAATGTGGTCTGGACTCTGTGTAGTAGAGTCATTGTGTCAGAGACGCTGTAGAAGCACAGAGTTCCTGCTCTGTGATCCAGATACACTCCTATTCTAGAGGAGCGGACAGCAGGGATTGAGACATGCTCATTATTATGTATGAAACTGACATTCTGCTGATAGAGGGACAATCTCCATGATTTTTTGTTGAAGCCAAGTTTACAGTCTTCCCTGTTTCCTTTACGACCAATTCCTTTGTAACAAACTGCTACAGCCCAATATTTCCCTCGGCATTCAACCTCCCAGTAACAGCGCCCGCACAAACCCTCTCTACACAAGACATTACAATATTCATCAAATCTCTCTGGGTGATCAGGATATTGCTGGACTTCATCCGAAAATGATGCTTTTCTGTTGTCTTTTGACAAGATGATATCTTCGTGTACAGTGTTTGGATCCAGTTTCAGTTGACGGAAACCTAAAGAAAATGGGGTGACAAATACATATTCAAATAAATTACTGCCCACCACCCCTTGCTCAAAGTGTCACATTTTAATAACTAATGATTAAAATAGATATGTTGATAGATTTATTTTATAATAAATTAAATATTTATATAAATTTTTTTTAGACATTATTAACTATCATTCAACAGTTGTGTGGAACCAACGTACAAAAATAAAACTCAACTTACACTGCAAATATTCATTTGGAGTTTTAGGTTCTGGAGACTCTGAAACATGGACGTTTGACACTAAAGATGAGGCAAGAAACAATCAAATGCTTAATTTACAAACAAGTTATATAACACCTTTTTAGACTAAAAAGCATTTAATAATAAAGAAAATACCGTCTCGAGATATTCTGGCTGTTTGCTGTTGACAGACATCCTCCAAAACCTCTCTGAATGCTGAGATTGAAATGTCTTTAAAAGACAGATGAGTGTGTTGAGTGAAGCTGGGAACGTCTTCATATGAGGGTAAAACACACACAGACTGACAGCTCTGAAATGAGAAAAATACTTCAGACTTAGTTTGTGACACACAAGTGGACTGTTTCCACTAAATAAAAGAAACAGAAAAAGCATTGAACAATGAATGGTGACCACCCTGTTATCCTGCATAATTACTGAAGGACTTTCATCACCTTCAGACATTGGATCTGATCAGTAATCAGAAGTTTCTCAATCTCTGCTTGTGTTTTTCTGAGTTCTGTCAGCTCTTGATCCAGATGTTTGTGAAGTTTCTCTGCTCGATCTATCTCAGTCTTCTCCTGATCTCTGATCTGCTCTTTAATCTCAGAGCGTTTCTTCTCCAGAGAGCAGATGAGCTCAGTGAAGACCTTCTCAATGTTCTCCACGGCCTCTTGTGCTGAACTCTGTTGGACAGGAACAACAGCCTAAATACTGTATTTATGTGACCAATATTAATGAACTGTATTACTCCTTTATCATAATTCTTGGCCAAATCAAAAAGTCGGTTCAACTAGCAAAATCAAAATGTCACCAGTTTATTATGCCTCTTTTATTATTTTTACTTGCATCTTGTGATACTCACTTTAAAAGACTTCACAGCTTCACTGAGATCTTGCTGACCTCTCTCTCGCTCCTCAATCAGCTTTTGACACGCCACCTTTATCTCCTTTAACTTGTCCTGAGGATGTTAATGTACAAAATCAATGTTCAAAAGTGGAAATACTGTAGTTATACCTTGCCAATCTCATTTTGTGATTGTTAAATATCAAATAAAATATACGTCATAATAAGGTAATAAGGAAGAAGTAGAATAGGCAGCATATTTCTGTAATTTGAGCTAGCAATTAAAAAAAAAAAAAAAACGAACTGATCATATAAAAAGCATTCATTACCTTTTTATTAGTCCATTCTGAATCCATAGATACAACATTGTGGTTTTTATGATTGTCAGTCACACACAAACAACAAATGCATCGATCATCGTCCTGACAGTAAATATCCAGAGGTTTCCCATGACTGAGGCAGATGTTCTCCTGAATGTTTCTGGAGGCTTGGACTAGTTTGTGCTTCATAAACGCAGGAGATTGATAGTGAGGGTGGAAATTAGTTTGACAGAAGGAGGCCAAGCACTGCAGACAGGACTTTACAGCTCTGCTCTTCTCTGTAGTGCAGACATCACACTCCACAGCAGCCGTTTGTAGAGACGTCTTCTGCAGCGTCTCCATCATCTCCGCTATCAGAGTGTTCTTCTTCAGTAGAGGTCTCTGACTGAAGCTCTCTCTGCATTGGGGACAGCAGTACGGCGGCTCCTGCTCCTTCTGGCCCCAGCAGTCAGTAATGCAGCTCATACAGTAACTGTGTCCACAGGGAATCATCACCGGCTCCTTCAGCCGATCCAAACAGACTGAACAGATGAACTGATCCTCATACTGACTCGCTGCAGACTCAGCCATTTCTTTACAGATAGTTTATAGAGCTCTAATAGAAACTGCTCTGCCAGAAGTAAATCAAAGAATATAAATCCACATGTAAATCATTAATGAAAGAGCATGTCTACAAATCTACAAAATGCTTATAATTTTGTGTATTATAAAATAATAATCCTAAACACTTTACCCGTAATAAACATATGACTGAAAGATTAACACAGAATTATTAAAAGCATACAGTAATTACTGCTCTTTACAGTGCAAGCAAAAAGACATGGGTCAAACTATTATTTAAGGTTTCTAAGATGTTCTTACCTGTTTTTATAGAATATCAGTTCAAATATATTCCCTCCTTACAGCTTTAGCTCAACTAGAAGAGTGTGGTTCCTCAAGCAGAGGCTCGTGTAGCAGGGAAATAGGTTTCGTTTCTCTTGAGTCCACACACTTCCTGGTTTTCAGGGTGCAGATGTGTGAGCATGAGAGATAAAGCAAAGACCAAGAGTGTGAAGGAGAATATCTTATTTGTTAGGCCGTGACTTTGCAGTTTTGTTGCTCTTCTCTCTGTACTGTGATCAGAATCATACTGTATTTCTCCACACTAATAATCAGAGCAGTCAAATAGTGTCTATTAACAGACAGAAAATCTTTCTTTGTTTTATCTGCTACTAACAAATTTAGAATGTATTTACATGATCGCTAGAATTTTATTTACACAAACACAAATTACACATTACATTATTAATTGTACATTTAATCAAAGAACAACAAATGTAAAGATGAATCTTTTAAAGAAACAATGCTATGTACTGACAGTAAATGAAGATGATTTAAAAGTTTTAGAGCTGTTTCTTAGCTTTCTGCAAACACCATCAGATAGTTATGAAACGTTAAAAATCAATTAAAATCCTTAAATCAACTTAGTTTTCCAAATTGTAAAGAATTAAATGTACAGAAAGTATAGTTCCTGTTAGCAGATAGAAAACAAGCAAACTAAATCTGAATTTAATACATGTAATTAGCATAATTCATGTAATATATTTATGACGTAAAACATATTATTTTGCTGTAAAAAACAGTTTACAGGATCTGATGGCAATTATCTTCCAAACTATTCAGTCATTAATTGTTAAGTAAAGAAACCTTGCTGAAGATGAATAACTGAAGATGAATATGCCAAGATCATGGTATACAAAAAAAGTACATGTAACATCTGATAATGAACTATAGATTTTTTTTTTTTTTATGCAATACTTATCTTGATAGTGTCTCAAGTATATTCATTGTTGGTGTTTAAGAAATTGTATGCCTTTTGTTTAACCAAACTATAAATTACATTGAGCATTTATATTTATTTCTGATCTTTATGAGCTCCCCTCTCCTCTATGATCCTCACAGAAGAATCCATTCCAGCTAGAAATGCAGGGTAGAGGGGTTCAGTGAATTTGGTCTGGACTCTGTGTAGGAGAGTCATTGTGTCAGAGACGCTGTAGAAGCACAGAGTTCCTGCTCTGTGATCCAGATACACTCCTATTCTAGAGGCAGCAGGGATACGGACCTGTGCTTTATCATGTAAGAAACAGAAATTCTGTAGATAATAGCCCAATCTCCAAGATATATTGTTATAGCCAAGTATGCAGACATCACTTTTTCCTTTACGTCCAATTCTTTTGTAACAAACTGCTACAGCCCAGTTGTTCCCACTGCACTCAACCTCCCAGTAACAGCGACCGCACAAACCCTCTCTACACATGATGTAATGAGACCCATCAAATCGCTCTGGGTGATCAGGATATTGCTGGATTTTATATGAATATGATGCTTTCCTGTTTTCTTCTGATAGTTTGAGTTCTTTATTTGCAGTGTTTGGATCCAGTTCTAGCTGACAGAAATCTGAGGAGGATGGATGCACAAATTCTCATTTTGCACTTTTGATAATATTTATCAATTAGTACTTGCATTTGTGAAAAAATAAATAAATAACTTGACTTACATTGCCAAAATGTACCTGGAGTGTTTGGCTCTGGAGTCTGTGCAACATGAACATTTGACACTGAAAAGACAAAAAGAAACACAATTGTAAAGCCAATATATAGGTGTAATTCTAAATACCAGTAGTATAAATGAGACATTTTATATTCTAAGAATAAGAAGCATTCAGACCTTCTCGAGATATTCTGTCTGTTTGCTGTTGACAAACATCCTCCAAAACTTCTCTGAATGCTGAGATTGAACTGTCTTGAAAAGACAGATGAGTGTGTTGAGTGAAGCTGGGAACATCTTTATATGAGGGTAAAACACACACAGACTGACAGCTCTGAAATGAGAATAAGGATTCAGACATAGCTTGTAAGGCAGCAGACACCTTTTGCTTTACATAAGAGAGAGAACAATCATATATCCATGGTGATATGATGTCATATGGAGGGTTCTCAAACACATATATGATCATAAAAAATACATTTCATTACCTTCAGACAGTGGATCTGATCATCAGTAATCAGAAGTTTCTCAATCTCTGCTTGTGTTTTTCTGAGTTCTGTCAGCTCTTGATCCAGATGTTTGTGAATTTTCTCTGCTCGATCTATCTCAGTCTTCTCCTGATCTCTGATCTGCTCTTTAATCTCAGAGCGTTTCTTCTCCAGAGAGCAGATGAGCTCAGTGAAGACCTTCTCAATGTTCTCCACGGCCTCTTGTGCTGAACTCTGTTGGAGACACAAAACTGTGATCATGCAGAGAGTCACAACAGCCTAAATATGTGACCAATTTGAATTAAATATATTATTTCATGATCATAAATTAATATTGTCCAAATCCAAACAATGATCCTGCATATCATCAGTAAAATTAGTCAGTCAAATGCCATAAAAGTGACGTTTCTGGTGGAAATTCTTTTGTGTGTGCACATAAAATAGGTGATATATACTGGAAACTGACACATTTACTCACTTACTTTATTTTTGTGCACACAAGTCTGGATTCTATAGTAATGCTAAAGTCTCATTTATTGATTTATTTTCTTAAATTCTCCTTCTCATACTACACACCTATACAAGGAAAACAGCTCTAAAGCATGTAAACAGCACTAGAATCTTCTGATACTCACTTTAAAAGACTTCACAGCTTCACTGATTTCCCGCTGACCTCTCTCTCGCTCCTGGATCAGCTTTTGACACTTCACAGTTATCACCTTTAACTCTTTCTGAGGATGTTATTATACAAAATCATTAATTAATATAAGTAGCAATATAGAGCTTGCAAACATAATCTTGTAAATGTTAAGGATCAAGGTTAACTGAGGTTAGTGAGGTAATGAGGAAGTAGATACTATTATCCCAGTAATTCAAGTTAGTAATAAATAAATAAATAACTTTGACTAATCAACTCAGGAAAAACGGTAACTACTTGAAATTCTAAGCAATCGTTACCTTTTTACTAGTCCATTCTGAATCCACAGACACCACACTGTGACTTTTATGATTATCAGTACACATGTAACAAATGCACTGACGGTCATCCTGACAGTAAATCTCCAGAGGTTTCCCATGACTGAGGCAGATGTTCTCCTGAATGTTTCTGGAGGCTTGGACTAGTTTGTGCTTCATAAACGCAGGAGATTGATAGTGAGGCTGCAGGTGAGTTTGACAGAAGGAGGCCAAGCACTGCAGACAGGACTTTACAGCTCTGCTCTTCTCTGTAGTGCAGACATCACACTCAACAGCAGCCGTTTGTAGAGACGTCTTCTGCAGCGTCTCCATCATCTCCGCTTTCATTGTGTTCTTCTTCAGCAGAGGTCTCTGACTGAAGCTCTCTCTGCATTGGGGACAGCAGTACGGCGGCTCCTGCTCCTTCTGCTCCCAGCAGTCAATAATGCAGCTCATACAGTAACTGTGTCCACAGGGAATCGTCACCGGCTCCTTCAGCCGATCCAAACAGACTGAACAGATGAACTGATCCTCATACTGACTCGCTGCAGACTCGGCCATTTCTCTTTTAGCAACTGAAATTATAAGAGAGCATCTATAATGTAAGACCATAGAAAAAAACGAGACAGACTTTGGGAAAATTGGGGAAAAATTCCTTTACTAAATAAATATATTTTGGAATTTATGTATTGATAAAACCCATCTAACTGTAGGAAATTCACTGTAACTGATGGACTTGAATGGATTATTGCTTTCATAAGTCAGTAACTACAAAAATATGATAAAACACACCAAAAATTACGTTTAGTTAAAAAAAATAAACCATTTAAACAGATTTTGTGAGGCTAGTTAACCCCCCATGGTGAAATATTAACATTTTTATGTCTATCTGGTGTTTTTAATATACTCAAAGACAGACCATGTGTTAATTCATCAGTCAAACCCATTGCTGAGCATTTTCATCTTAAAACTGTATTGTATCACAAGATTGTTATCTCTCGATTAGAATCTTTTGCAGGCCTGGGAGGTGCTGTTCTAAGTTGGTTTAAATCCTTTTTAACTAATAGAAAATTTAGGGTTAAAATTGGTAATTGTACTTCATCTCTGGGTCTTTCAAAATGTGGTGTTCCTCAGGGCTCGATTTTAGCTCCTACTCTTTTTTTCTCTATATTTACTTCCTCTGGGTTCTGTGTTTAGAAAGCATGGTGTTTCTTTTCACTGTTATGCCGATGACATGCAAATATATTCACCAGTTACTAGGAAAAAAGAAAGTGCTGTAAATACTTTATCTGCTTGTCTTGATGTTAAATCCTGGCTTTCAAAAAAAAAAATCTTTTCTTAAACACAGATAAAACAGAGGTCACAGTTTTTAACTCCTCAGACGCCAGGCATCAAAATCAATTTCATTTTAAGCACCTAAATTCATTTATCTCTCCTTCAGTGCGAAATTTGGGTGTAGAGTTTAATAATTCTTTAAAATTCGATAAACAGATCAGTTCGGTCGTAGGCTCCAGCTTCTTCTACCTTCGGTCCCTTTTTAAAATTAAACTATTTCTTTCTGTAGTTTCCCTAGGGATTGCCATCCATGCCTTCATCACGTCACGGCTGGATTACTGTAACTCGCTGTACTATGGCATTTCAAAAATTCAAATTTCTCGTTTACAGGTAGTACAAAATGCAGCAGCTAGATTTCTGAAGGGGTGTAAAAAAAATTATCATGTTACACCCATTCTGAAATCCCTGCATTGGCTGCCTGTTCAGCACAGAATTGAGTTTAAAATTCTTCTGTTTGTTTACAAATCATTGAACAATTTAGCTCCGCTTTATCTTACAAACCTACTTCATCCCTACATCCCCACAAAACGATTACGATCCAAGGAAAAACTTCTCAAGATACCTCGCACTCGTCTAAAGATGAGAGGAAATAGAGCATTTGAAGTGGCTGGTCCTACTCTATGGAACAACTTACCATGTCATATTTGAATGGCCTCCACTCTACCTGTGTTTAAATCTTGTCTAAAAACTCATTTTTTTAACTTGGCGTTTAATAATTGATTTTGTTATAGTTATGTTATGTGTATTTGACATTATGCTATTAATATTTTTACTTTTTGTATTTGTGCTATTGATAGTGTACAGCACTTTGGTCGGCTTTTAGCTGTTTTTAAATGTGCTTTAGAAACTTTATCTATGGTTTCAAAGACAAAAACGTTTTAAAAACATGGTTTGAAACAATCCGGTTCCTACCATCACAAACATGTAACCAATGCCGTCAACTTGCAGGGCAGGGCTTTTGTGCAACATTAGCAAGTTAGTAACACATTATCAGCAATTTAATAACGTAGTCAAACCAAAGGCTAATGACATTAATTAGTATGTTAGATGTCAGATGTTGTGTAGAGCAATACATAAAAGTCATTAGCATTCTGACACACTGACTTGTAGACGACCCTGTATAATTCACTCTTCCTCTTCTTCAAAATCAGTTTCTAGTTCAAACATATATGGATAAATTAATCCACTATTACCACTTGCCATTGTGTAGTGTTTACTCCTTCAGTTAACTGAGTGAAAGTGGCACATATCTGAGCTGGTGTGATTGCAATTTGCATATTAATGAACCCACATATAGTCACTGAGGTAAGGGTGTTATATTAATTCAAGTCATTAAGAAATCATTTTCATGGTGAAAAAAATGTTTAAAGGATAAATCTAGTGACTGCAAGGGGACTTTAAGGAAAACCTAACAGGAAGGCATTTTCACAACTTTCCTAAAAATCTTTCTGGTTTGGTTACATTCTTTTTTTAAGGCGGAGATGTAGTTTCTAGAATGTTCTAAAAAAAAAAGCTGTACCTGAAAGCAAAATGTTGTGCAACAGAATGTATTTATTACTTTTTTAAAAAATTTTTATCAATTAGTGATTAATCCAACTCTATTTTAGAGCTGGAACTGCCTGTTTGAAAAATGTACATTTAGGTTTCTGCATTGGAATCATTTATGTAGGGTGAACACATAAAAAAACAAAAATAAAAAAAATAAAAAAACACATTTCTTTGCATTTTAATACATGTTGCGTGCAGTAACAAATAAAACAGGTCCTTCCACAATAAAATTTGTTTACATCAGTGAACGGCCTTATTATGTAGAAATTAATATCTTCATGTCAAAGTGTTTACTACCTCGATGACGAGGAAGTTTTGCTTTGAGACATGGCCACAATCACCATCTTCATACTGCATCAGCCAAAATTATTTTACCAATTAACAAAATCCTGCTTTTTCATTTAAATCCTTTTATATGCTCTGTCAGTGCATACACATTGAGCACATTACAATCAAGCTGATCTAAACTCACCCAAGGTAAACTACTTACTTTTTTGTAACGTTATTCCCTACAATAATAACAAAAAGACACTGGTCTAGATATTTGGTGAAGAGGCACATGAGAAAAGTTTTTTATGTCAAAAAAAAAAAAAAAAACGTTTTCTGGAAGTCAGAGCAAATTTTCAGCTAGATAGAATTATGTCTCAAAATTATATAAATATACTTATTCATTACTACAAGAAACTGATAAACAGTTGTTGTAATAGCAAGCAGAGAAATAATCAAATGCTGCTTCTTTCAATACAGGAACATCAGCAGAGCCATTATCTGTGGATGTTATAAAGTTCTTACCTGCTTTGACAGAGCCAACAAGTCAGAAGATGTGGGGCAATAAGCAGAGTTTCAATTACTGGTCTAACAGGGAAGTTTCTCTAGAAATCACACACAAGCAAGGGGGAGGGGAATTTGTGTATAATATGTTGAAAATGCAAAACAGCTAAATGTTAAACATTCCTTTTAAAATGTAGGTTTGTTTTCTAGAATGTTTATAAGACTTCATAACAGAAAGTAAAATGTTGTGCAACAGAATGCATTTATTACAGTGTGTCCATATTTATTATGCAAGTTGATATTCTGGTCATATTTTTTTTTCCAAGCACATTTGACCAATTCCAAACCACATTAATCTTAATAACTACCATTAATTTTGCATTTAATCATTTACATGTGATATATAATTGTTAACAAGGGCTGGAAGTCAAAAATGCCATATACTCAGGTGTGCATAATTATTAAGGAGGTTTTCTTTTATGGGTAATATGATCCAAAAAAAAGAGATTTAACACACTGGAAAATTATTAAATGTCCATGAGAAATAATCAAAACTAATGAAATAGAGAAATTACAAATATACATCATAACCAGTGGACAGTGAAATGCTCACTGAGTTAAAAAGATCCTGGAACCAGAGACCAGCCAGCCATCATCCCGCTGCACGGAGTGAGCCCTTTACTGCAGACGTAAAGCGTGCGCCCGTTGCGACTGAGAGCCTGAGCTTCGATCAGCATCTGACCAAATGCGTGAGCCGGCAACATCGTCTGTTCCCGAGGGAGTTTTGGTGGCGATCGATGGCTTGGAGGAAAGCCCCGCTCACACTCCCACCAATGAGGGTGAGCTGCAACTGGTCACTGGACTACTTTATGAGGAATGTATGGACTGTTTTAGAGGTTGTTTAGTTGTATGGTTTGTTTAGTAGTTTGGCAGATCTCCTGCGTCTCCGCTGGTTCCGTCCAGCTCCTGTCCTCCAGTCATCCCATCCCCAGTCTTCCCTACCAGCCTCCCTCTCCCGCCTCCTCTTAAACCAGCCAGTTCCTCAGCCCCATCTCCGCTGGTGCCTGTCAGCCCCTCGGCACACCCTCAGTCAGCGCCAGTTGGGCACTCTGATCCGCAGCCACAAAACTTCGAGTCTACAGCTCCGCCTTGGCATGAGGATCCCCTGTCTCTGCCTCCAGCCTCAGAGCCCTGGACTACACCTCGGTCCTTAGACCCATCGGCTCCCCCTTGGCTCATAGCTCCCTCGTCTCCACTGTGGCCCGTCATCCCACCAGCTCCACTGGACTCCTTCGGCCCCCCGGCTCCGCCTTAGTCAGTTGTCGACCATCCGCCGCCTCGGGACTCCACTCCTCTGGCTTCGCCTTGTCACTCCATCCCTCTGGCTCTGTCAGGCTCCTCTTTCCCTCCAGCTCCACCTCCATCCTCAGTCGCTCCAGCTCCACTGTGGGCCACTATCCTGGCTGGCCTCTGGATTCCCATCTGGCTCCTCCTGCTCCGGGCTCCTCCCTGGCTCCTCCCTCGATCTACTACACCCTGGCACCATAGACTATGCTCCTTTTCCATTGCCCTCCATTTCCCCTAGTCAGCTCCCCTACTTAAAGTCTTCCTTCTGTTTAGTAGTTGGTCGGTTATTGTTTTGTGTTACATGTGTTTCTGCTACCCAGAGTTTCTTCCTTGTATTCATGTGGATTATATTTAAAGTCATTTTGTGGATTATCTTCATCTTCATCGCCTTTATTATAGAGACCGTAACACATGTATTTACATGTATATATTTATATTCATAATTTATATTATATAAACATATTTAATATAAACATAACATATTTTTCTTATGTACACATTTTTTTTTAAATATACACATGCATGTGTGTGTATTTATATATACATAACGTGTGTACTGTATATATTTATTATGTAAACTTTTTTTTCTGGATGCGAATAATCGCATTAATCAATTTGACAGCACTAACTTAAAGATAAGAATTAAGAGTGAATGTGTCCATAATATGTAAAAACGCATCTTCACATTGAGTTATGAATTAGCTATATGAATCACGTAAATAAGTCATCCTATGTTTTCAATTCAAAATGGCGAAATTTTAACAAAAAGTCAGGTAGCTTGCAACACAGGATATTATTGTGGTCGTTTTACATTTCCATCGTAAAACAGCTGTCAAATATTAAATATTTAGCATACCTGTTTAACGTTTCTGTTTGGTTCCTGAACCGCATTTTGAATGAATCGGCTGAACAATCATTCAGTCACCCATTCATAAAATCATCAGGCACTTGATTTGTTTCTGAGTGAATCATTCCTTTTGAACGAATCCAATGAGTCTATGACTTATTCATTAAGACAGTGACTTGCCGCCGCCTACTGGCGGTTTTAGATTCATATTTAAAACATAATCATATTTCTGTAAAAATCGTATATTTAAAACATCAATCTAATGCAGTCATATGCTATATTATTTATGCGATTATAGTTGCTTTAAGAGCATTCATGCCACCCCTAATCTGCATCAAACAGTCTGTGTAAATACATCTAATGCCACCTCAGTGCAAGTATTTTGTTGATAGTGATTCCATTTGATTGTTAACAGCGCTATAGTGTTTTATTACTCTAATTAAACGTAGGTCTATTAAATTTATGAATTTGACATAAAATGGACCATAAATGTAATATGGTTAGAAAAAATAAGGCAAAAATGTATGGACGACATCATTTTTGGTATGTATGTAAATAGTACTAAAGTTAGTGTAATGGCAACAACATTGGGGATTTCAAGACAGCCCAGCTCAAATTATGTTGTTTATATTATGTTTAATTAGAACGTTTAGAATCAAAACTCATAAAGCATTTTCAGATTTTTTACTGGTACTGCACAATTCCAAATCAGTTAAGTCTGTTTTGAACTATCTTCTATATGATGTTTCCTAAAGTGTCAGGGACAAGAAAGAAAAGGTCTCTTAACTCAAAACTTTTCATCTTGCCAGAAAACCTAATGAAATTCTGTTCAGTTACCAAATGTTTTGACAATCATAATACACTTCTTATGATGCAAGTATTGCATTTGTGTGTTTTTTAAACCCTTGTGTATGGGATGAAATTAGACTCAAAATGATTAATAGATGCACGCACAATTATACATGTACTGCATACATTTTATACATGTTTATACAAAATTTATAAATTTTGAGTCTAATATCATCCCTTGTGCTGTGCTGAAAATCCTTTACCTAATTCGGTGAAACACCAATAATCATCTTTCTAAAAATATTTTATCACCAAAACATATATTCTTTCTTTTTTTTAATTGTTTTCTTTCAGTTAAGACAGGTTTTGTATTTTTTTTTTTTTTTTAGAACTGATTGATCGTAGGTCTTTAAGCACCTCAGGTTTTTAAGTGAAAAAAAAAAGTATTATTTGTAGATAATTTTGGCAGTATTCAGCCAAAAAATAGAGGTGTATAAGTTCAAATCAATGAGGAATATGATCAGTCAGTTCCAAAATGAAATATAAAACCTGTGCTAATTGAAAGAAAGCAAGCTGATAAAAGATTAAATCCAATATGGTGATAATATAGCATAACAGGAAATGTATAAGCAATTTTTTGTAGGCTGCTCATTTTTAACCAGGAACAAATAAATATAACAAATAATAGGATAAAAATGACAAACTCTTTCCATCTTTTCCCCACAAAATTACATTTCATTATCTAGGAAAAGCACTTTCATTCTCTTGCTATCTCTCAAACAAAGGCACACGCATACAGTACACAGACTCATACACACACAGAAACGTACATGCACACTTAAACTTGTCAGTGCTGCTCCACAGGCAGGTCTTTACCCGAGGCAGTCTTAATATGAGGGCTGAACACTACCACTGCACAGATAACAAAGCTTTTCAACATTTGAGTAAATACAGCTGTGGAGGCCTTTACAAGCATACCAAAAGCCTATAGCATGCAAATGGCTGAAATCAATACTACTGCAGAACAGTTTGCCACTTAAGCATAGTAATGAGCAACACAAATAACAAACAGAGCATGCCACTGTACCACGTGCATTTCTATTTTTGTTTTTTGAAGATTTTGAGGTAATTTTAAGGGTTTAATTTGAGACTTTCAAGCAAATGTACAAATATGGTCAGTCAGAACACAAATTATAATGAAAGAAGAAAAAATAAATAAACAGTAAACAAATTAAAGCTTCCTAGTAGCTGTCACGGTCTGCTACTGTGAGGAGAACGGAGCAAGGAACGATGAGACGCAGAGTCCAATTCAAACATACAGACTTTAATAATAGCCAAAGAAAACAGGAAAACGTAGCAAAGGCAGACATGAACAATTCCAGACAAGGGAGAACAGAACGGGTTAGGACTAAATAGGGCAGATAACGAGGGGCAGACAGCTAAGGGAGGGTGACTAATAATGAGAAACACCTGGAACTAATAGAATTAAATGGGGACAGGAACAGGAAGAACCAAATAAGGACAAACAGGATCTACATGGGAAAACTAGGACATGGACTACATGGAACAAAGAAACAAAAAACAGGTCCATAACCCTGACAGCAGCAAACATTAATATATATAAACAATAGAAAAAGAAACAAGGTATTAAGCAAACACTTAAGCTATACATCTGTCTCCACTGACTAATGGCTTCTCAATCAAAGGGTCTCTAAATATAACAGAAACCAAATATGCAGCACTGATTTTAATTTGAGAAAAATTACCCTTTAAACAGCTTGTTTTTATATCATTTATTTTTGATCAGTCTATTACTAGTCTATGTGAACTTTCTCATGTTGTATTATCTTGATAATTGAACAATCTCCAATCCCAAATGCAGGGTAGAGGGGTTCAGTGAATGTGGTCTGGACTCTGTGTAGTAGAGTCATTGTTTTAGAGATCCTGTAGAAGCACAGAGTTCCTGCTCTGTGATCCAGATACACTCCTATTCTAGAAGAGGGGACAACAGGTATACAGACTTGGTTATTATCATGCAAAAAACAGAAATTCTTCTGAGAGCAGGACAATCTCCATGATTTTTTGTTGAAGCCAAGTCTACAGTCACCACTTTTTCCTTTACGACTAATTCCTTTGTAACAAACTGCTATAACACAGTCGTCCCCACTGCACTCAACCTCCCAGTAACAGCGACCGCACAAACCCTCTCTACACAAGATGTAATGAAACCCATCAAATCGCTCTGGGTGATCAGGATATTTCTGAACTTTATATGAACATGATGCTCTTCTGTTCTTTTCTGACAGTTTGAGTTTTGTGTGTGCAGTGTTTGGATCCATTTGGAGTTGGCAGGAATCTGGAGAAGGAATGGGCAAAAAAAGGAAAAAGTATTGAACAATGTACAGTGGTTCCAAAATGGTCATTTCATTATAACAAATAATTTCCACTGATATTTATCAATTAACGTGTGTTTGCCTTGAATAAACCGAAGTTCAACTTACACTGCAAAAAATCATTTTGGGTCTTTGGTTCTGGAGGCTTTGCAACATGGACATTTGACACTGGAGAGACGACACAAAACAAGTACATGGTTAATGTGTTGGTTAACTCCTACAGAGTATTAATGACAAAACAACATATTAAGAAATTCAGACCTTCTTGAGATATTCTGGCTGTTTGCTGTTGACAGACGTCCTCCAAAATCTCTCTGAATGCTGAGATTGAAATGTCTTTAAAAGACAGATGAGTGTGTTGAGTGAAGCTGGGAACGTCTTCATATGAGGGTAAAACACACACAGACTGACAGCTCTGAAATGAGACAAATACAGCACTGCTTGTTATGTACAACCCCAAATCAGAAAAAGTTCAGACGTTTTGTAAAATCTAATAAAATCAAGAATCTGTGATTTGTTAATTCTCTTTAACCTTTATTTAATTGACAAAATACAAATAAAAGATTTTCAATGTTGTTCCTGACCAAATAAAATGTATTCTTTAAATATAAAAAGATTATGATTTTGATGACTGCCACACACTCAAAAAAAAAAAAAAAAAGAAAAATGATCACAACGTTAAATTTTTTGGGAATTGAAGACACTAATTGTTAAAGTTTTGCAACCAACTGCTGCTCAGCAGTCCGTGGTCATCTGATTCTCCTTTTCATGATGGGCCATATGTTTTCAATAGGAGAAAGATCTGGACTGCCGGCAGGCCAGTCTAGCACATGCAGAACGAGACCTGCCATTGTCATGATCTAATAACCATACTTCCCATGAAAGACATCATCTTGATGGAAGTATATGTCTCTTTACAATCCCAATATATGCCTCCTTGTCAATGGTGCCTTCGTACATATGCCAGTCAGCCATGCCGTTTGCACTGATGCACCCATATACCATGACAGATGTTTGCTTTTGGATCCGTCACTGATGAAAGTCTGCATGGTCCTTTTGGTCTTTGCAACCAAGAACTCAAAGTCCATTTAAAAAAAAAAAAAAGTTAAAATGTGGGCTCATCTGACCACAGCACACATTTCCTCTGTCTTTTGGACAATCTAAGAGGAGCTCTGGCCCAGAGAACCCGGGAGCTTCACTGCACAGAACTGATGTATAGCTTTCTCGAGATTCAAGTTGCATTTCCAGATGCAGCGGCAGACTGTGTCGAGTGACTGTGGTTTTCTGAAGGACTCCTCAGCCCATGTGGCTATATTTAACACAGCAGCATTACGGTTTTTTTTATGCAATGCCATCTGGGGGCTCAAAGACCATGTATTCACCTGAGGTTTCCTGCCTTGCCTTACACAGACTGAGATTTCTCTGGATTCCCTGAATCTTTTCACAATATTATGTATGGTAGTTGGTCTTTGCGATTTTGCATTGAGAAATGTGTTTTGACTTCTCTAATATAATTTGGCAGAAAGTGATGACCCGTGATCCAGTTTTGCTTGCAAAGACTGAGATGCACATTTTATACCCGAACATGATACCCTCACCTATTACCAATTCATCAAATCAGACAGGATGCTCTCTATAAACGCAATCATGATTCAAATCAGACAGGATGCTCCCTATAAACGCAATCATGATACCATCAAAATCAACATTTGTGTCTATGTTTACAAAATACGCTTCTTGATTCTTTATTTTATTGCATTTTACAAAACATCCCAACTCTTTCTGATTTGGGGTTGTAAAAGAAACTCTTTTAAAATGTGAAACAGTGAGTTAGTATACAAACACGTGGCATATTGTAATGAAAGGACTTGTATTACCTTCAGACAGTGGATCTGATCATCAGTAATCAGAAGTTTCTCGATCTCTGTTTGTGTTTTTCTGAGTTGTGTCAGCTCTTGATCCAGATGTTTGTGAAGTTTCTCTGCTCGATCTATCTCAGTCTTCTCCTGATCTCTGATCTGCTCTTTAATCTCAGAGCGTTTCTTCTCCAGAGAGCAGATGAGCTCAGTGAAGACCTTCTCAATGTTCTCCACGGCCTCTTGTGCTGAACTCTGTTGGAGACACAAAACTGTGATCATGCAGATCATTATTGTGACTTAATTTAGCACAGTAGCCAATGTATGAGTCAAATTCCAAATGGCTTTTTTTGCACCCTTGAAGGGCACTTCGGGAAGGGGATGCCATTTGTAGAGACGTTTGAAAGTGAACAACTAAATCGCTACACGAAGGGCCCTTCCAGAAGACCATTAGCGAAGGGAACATGCGATGGTCACTTCAAGGAAGTGATTTCTGTTTGTGATCATGTGATCTTTGGTTAGAAGATCTTGTGATGCATTTTAAAGCAAATTTGGGGTTGATTTCGACCTCACATACAAAAATAGACTAATTAAATTTGTCTTTATTTGAATGTAATATGAAATATTTTTAGTCAGTTATAGAAATATGATTTAAGATGGTAGTGTAAGCAAGTTTAGTTTGAAAAAGTTTAATAGTAAATAAGACAATATTTGAATAAAATAAGAAGAAGAAGAAATATTTGCAACAACTGATGGAGTGCTGAATGCTGCACGCACGCGCAAATTTGTCAAGGTAACATTTGCTCAGTCATTCCCTTCGCCAAGGGAGCTCCAAACACTTATACCAGACAGTAATGCCCTACACCCTTCAGAGAACACACTTCAGGGCTCTACCCTTCAAAGGCAGTAAAGCATAGGGATGCTCACTTTTTTGGGAAATTCCTTAAATAATAAGCTGTTTTTGTTCTAAATAATGTAAACAGACAGTAAACTAGTGGCTCTCAAACTCCAAAACTCCATGAGTTGTAAGTCACTTTTTTATAGCACTTTTTTAAACATTATTTGGAGCTTAAAGCTCATTGGCCACCATCTACCTTTATTGAATTAAAAAGAAAAAATCTACTTTTGTGTGTCAAACAAACTTTAAAACAAAACAACTTTAAAAATAAAGAAAACAGAAAGAAACATACTTTAAGAAGCTTAACAGATTCACTGAGTTCCTGCTGACTACTGTCTCGTTCCTGGATCAGCTTCTGACACTCCTCCTTTATCTCCTCTAATTCTTTCTGATGATGTTATCATAAAAATTAATAAAACAACAGGTAAAAATAGAAACAACACCTTTCCATTCTGATAAAGGGTTAATCAAAAATCATAAAAATGTATGCAATATAAAAATAATAATAGTTTTTTTTATTATTGTTGATATTACCTTTTTACTAGTCCATTCTGAATCCACATACACAACATTGTGTCCTTTATGATTATCAGTACACATGCAACAAATGCACTGACGGTCATCCTGACAGTAAATCTCCAGAGGTTTCCCATGACTGAGGCAGATGTTCTCCTGAATGTTTCTGGAGGCTTTGACTAGTTTGTGCTTCATAAACGCAGGAGATTGATAGTGAAGCTGCAGGTGAGTTTGACAGAAGGAGGCCAAGCACTGCAGACAGGACTTTACAGCTCTCTTCTTCTCTGTAGTGCAGACATCACACTCCACAGCAGCCGTTTGTAGAGACGTCTTCTGCAGCGTCTCCATCATCTCCGCTATCAGAGTGTTCTTCTTCAGTAGAGGTCTCTGACTGAAGCTCTCTCTGCATTGGGGACAGCAGTACGGCGGCTCCTGCTCCTTCTGGCCCCAGCAGTCAGTAATGCAGCTCATACAGTAACTGTGTCCACAGGGAATCGTCACCGGCTCCTTCAGCCGATCCAAACAGACTGAACAGATGAACTGATCCTCATACTGACTCGCTGCAGACTCGGCCATTTCTTTGCAGATAGTTTATAGAGCTCTAATAGAAAATGCTATAAGAAGAAGTAAATAATTAAAGAAAGAGAACATAAATTCAATTTTTTTTTTCAATGCAAGCAAAAGAGACAGGTAAAACTATCTTCTATAGAACAGCGTGGATCCTTAAGCAGAGGCTTGTTTAGCAGAGAGATAGGTTTCGCTTCTCCTGAATCCACACACTTCCTGGTTTTCAGATGTGTGCATGTCGCAAGAGGGAAAGCGAAGACCAAAGGGCTTTTCACACTGCGCTTAACCCCGGGTTTTGTCAAGAAAACATGTTATTTGTCATATATCTTGTGTCAGAATTCCAGTAAACAGCAATAGTAAAATGGATGGTCATTCTATATGTACTCTACCTAAAAAGATTCTTTATCTTTTACACTTGCTATGTAGTTTTATTTAATTTTACTACTTTTAGCTGATTTATTTCCATGCAATGGAGAGGAGTGTAAAAGTTGAGAGGTGCCTAACCAAACATTTATTTGTGTGTAAAGTTTCCACAAATAATGATAACAACCTTAATCACATTTTTTTTTTTTTACTTTAAGAATAAATTCTGTTCTATTCTAATCAACAATAGATATTTGCTGTCAATAAAACTTAATTTGTATTTAGTCCATTATAGTCGTGATCACCACAGAAATATGTAGTTTTAATAAAACTGTAGATAATAAAAAGTATAGTTGTGTAGTATAGTTTGTATAAAAATATTCCATTTCAACAATACTTATGTTTTTGAACAAATAAAAACAAAATTTTGTTTCACCACGCATGTTACAAGGTACAGGAATAGAAACGTGATTTCTTTTTAAAAGCAGACAACATGACAAAAGTTACCATTGGATCTTATCAAGTCCTTACCTACTTCAACAGACACACAACACGGATATTATCTGTTTTACAGCTTTGGCCCAAAGAACAGCCGTGCAGATCTATTGAGGTTGAAGCACGTGTGTTGCAGTAAATTAGGTTTTGTTTCTATTGAATTCATATACTTCCTGGTTTTCTGTGCGTAAACGACATGGGCGTGTGGGCTGTGCCCCAAAGGAGAGAGAGAGAGAGAGAGAAATAATAACTACAAGAGTGTTAAGGGGAAAAAAGCCTAAATGTTATCTGTTCAGAAATGCATTTATGCAACAATTCATATTTCAAAGCAAACGCACTAATAATAAAAACAATATAGTCCATGTCACCTTTCAAATTTATTAGTTACTATGGAGAAAATGCTAAAAAGATGTGGTGATAATATAGCATAATAATGAGATATTTACAAGCAATTTTTAAAGTGCTGGTCATTTTTGTCAGGGAACACCAAAGTAGGTAAAGGATTTTTGGCACATAAAAGCTGAAAGAATCAAAAACTCAAGATTTGTAACAATAGCAATACAAAGAGTTTATTACCCTAACACAGATCTTCTCATATTAAAATATCAATTAAAACATCTGGATGTCAATAGAATCCATAAAAGGAGGGGAAAGCTTTCATGCCTCGTTTTGCCCCCTGTAGAGGACAGAGAAGGAGAAGACAACAGAAAAGCAACAGCAAGTACTACAAACAATGAGCAAAATGCTCTAGAAAACCTTTAAATACCATTACAGTGCAAACCTTCTCAAACACACAGCCACCAAGCACATAATACATCCTAAAGCCACAGAGCACACTGTAACACAAACAGCAATACCACGCAAATAACAAAAAAACCAAGATACAATGCAAACAGTATTCAGCTCCCACACTATAGATGCTGAGCAAATACTACAAACAAATGAAAAGTGATTATGACTTTTAATCTCACAATTCTGACTTTTTTCTTGCAATTCTGAACAAAAAAGTTGGAACTGTGTGATTTAAACTCACAATTGTGAGGAAAAAAAGTTGTGTTTACCTTTTTTACTGTAGATTCCATGGCAGGGAAAAAAACAGAATTGCAAGATATAACCTCAGAATTCAGAGAAAAAATTTAAATGGCAGTGTTAATGAAAAAAAGTTGTTTTTAATATGTCTTGGTAATTTATGTAATTTTTGACAGTAATTAAAACGAGTCTGGTAGGGATAGAAATACAATGAGTCCAATTTTTGTTTAACAACATACTGATTGTTCAGCTGACGAAACGTCTTTCCAGAAAAAAACAAAAAAAAAACACGTTTTGTTGCCATTGCTGTCATTGCTGGCCAGTCAACTCATGTTAAATAAACCGCTCTTCTCACTACAAATCCCATATTAAAATTTAGTATCCAAAATGAAATACATCTACAGGTCATTATCATAATGGAGGACCTTTTAACCTCTAAACTGATGGAATAAATCATACAATGTAGATTTTCAGATCATTAATCAGATCAATTCCGATCAAGGTTAATGAGAGCAAAACCATTCAATAAATGTGTTGAGATAATTTATGGTAAAATTTTGTCATACATTCTGTTTTCATATTTGGCCTTTTTTAACTTCCCTCTGCTCTATGATCCTCACAGATGAACCCCACGCAGCAAAAAATGCAGGGTAGAGGGGTTCAGTGAATGTGGTCTGGACTCTGTGAAGGAGAGTCATTGTGTCAGAGACGCTGTAGAAGCACAGAGTTCCTGCTCTGTGATCCAGATACACTCCTATTCTAGAGGCAGCAGGGATACGGACCTGTGCTTTATCATGTAAGAAACAGAAATTCTGTAGATAATAGCCCAATCTCCAAGATACTTTATTCAAGCCAAGTTTACAGTCACCACTTTTTCCTTTACGACCAATTCCTTTGTAACAAACTGCTACAGCCCAGTTTTTCCCACAGCCATCAACCTCCCAGTAACAGCGTCCGTACAAACCCTCTCTACACAAGATGTAGGGAAACCCATCATCAAATCTTTCCGGGTGATCAGGATATTGCTGGACTTTATCTGAACTTGATGCTTTTCTGTTCTCTTCTGACAGTTTGAGGGTTTTGTTTGCAATGTTTGGATCTAGGTTAAGTTGACAGAAATCTGAGGAGGAGGAATGAATAAAAAATAAATTTGAACAAATTTGGTTTCAAAATGGTCACATGATGGTAACAGATCATATCCATTGATGTTTATCAGTTAATGAGTGTTTGCCTTGAAGTTCAACTTACACTGCAAAAAATCATTTTTGGTCTTTAGTTCTGGAGTCTTTGCAACATGGACATTTGACACTGGAGAGACGACACAAAACAAGTACATGGTTAATGTGTTGGTTAACTCCTACAGAGTATTAATGGCAATACAACATGTTAAGAGATTCAGACCTTCTCGAGATATTCTGGCTGTTTGCTGTTGACAGACGTCCTCCAAAACCTCTCTGAATGCTGAGATTGAAATGTCTTTAAAAGACAGATGAGTGTGTTGAGTGAAGCTGGGAACGTCTTCAAATGTTGGTAAAACACACACAGACTGACAGCTCTGAAATGAAAAAAATACTTCATTAGTGAAACAAAATAGATTTTTTATTGAACACAAAACAAGCGTGACACAATGGAGTTTCATTTAATAGATTCTTAACATTTTTGCATCACCTTCAGACAGTGGATCTGATCATAACTAGTCAGAAGTTTCTCAATCTCTGCTTGTGTTTTTCTGAGTTCTGTCAGCTCTTGATCCAGATGTTTGTGAAGTTTCTCTGCTCGATCTATCTCAGTCTTCTCCCGATCTCTGATCTGCTCTTTAATCTCAGAGTGTTTCTTCTCCAGAGAGCAGGTGAGCTCAGTGAAGACCTTCTCAATGTTCTCCACGGCCTCTTGTGCTGAACTCTGTTGGACAGGAACAACAGCCTAAATACTGTATTCATGTGACCAACATCAATTAAATGTATTATTCTGTAATCATAAATGAATCTTGCAATATATATATATATATATATATATATATATATATATATATATATATATATATACAGGTCCTTCTCAAAAAATTAGCATATTGTGAAAAAGTTCATTATTTTCCATAATGTAATGATAAAAATTAAACTTTCATATATTTTAGATTCATTGCACACCAACTGAAATATTTCAGGTCTTTTATTGTTTTAATACTGATGATTTTGGCATACAGCTCATGAAAACCCCAAAATTCCTATCTCAAAAAATTAGCATATCATGAAAAAGGTTCTCTAAACGAGCTATTAACCTAATCATCTGAATCAACTAATTAACTCTAAACACCTGCAAAAGATTCCTGAGGCTTTTAAAAACTCCCAGCCTGGTTCATTACTCAAAACCGCAATCATGGGTAAGACTGCCGACCTGACTGCTGTCCAGAAGGCCATCATTGACACCCTCAAGCGAGAGGGTAAGACACAGAAAGAAATTTCTGAACGAATAGGCTGTTCCCAGAGTGCTGTATCAAGGCACCTCAGTGGGGAAGTCTGTGGGAAGGAAAAAGTGTGGCAAAAAAACGCTGCACAACGAGAAGAGGTGACCGGACCCTGAGGAAGATTTGTGGAGAAGGACCGATTCCAGACCTTGGGGGACCTGCGGAAGCAGTGGACTGAGTCTGGAGTAGAAACATTCAGAGCCACCGCGCACAGGCGTGTGCTTTTGAACCAGAAACAGCGGCAGAAGCGCCTGACCTGGCCTACAGAGAAGCAGCACTGGACTGTTGCTCAGTGGTCCAAAGTACTTTTTTCGGATGAAAGCAAATTTTGCATGTCATTCGGAAATCAAGGTGCCAGAGTCTGGAGGAAGACTGGGGAGAAGGAAATGCCAAAATGCCTGAAGTCCAGTGTCAAGTACCCACAGTCAGTGATGGTCTGGGGTGCCATGTCAGCTGCTGGTGTTGGTCCACTGTGTTTTTTATCAAGGGGCAGGGTCAATGCAGCTAGCTATCAGGACATTTTGGAGCACTTCATGCTTCCATCTGCTGAAAAGCTTTATGGAGATGAAGATTTTGGATTTTCAGCACGACCTGGCACCTGCTCACAGTGCCAAAAACCACTGGTAAATGGTTTACTGACCATGGTATTACTGTGCTCAATTGGCCTGCCACCAACTCTCCTGACCTGAACCCCATAGAGAATCTGTGGGATATTGTGAAGAGAAAGTTGAGAGACGCAAGACCCAACACTCTGGATGAGCTTAAGGCCGCTATCGAAGCATCCTGGGCCTCCATAACACCTCAGCAGTGCCACAGGCTGATTGCCTCCATGCCACGCCGCATTGAAGCAGTCATTTCTGCAAAACGATTCCCGACCAAGATTTGAGTGCATAACTGAACATAATTATTTGAAGGTTGACTTTTTTTGTATTAAAAACACTTTTCTTTTATTGGTCGGATGAAATATGCTAATTTTTTGAGATAGGAATTTTGGGTTTTCATGAGCTGTATGCCAAAATCATCAGTATTAAAACAATAAAAGACCTGAAATATTTCAGTTGGTGTGCAATGAATCTAAAATATATGAAAGTTTAATTTTTATCATTACACTATGGAAAATAATGAACTTTTTCACAAAATGCAAATTTTTTGAGAAGGACCTGTATATATATATATATATATATATATATATATATATATATATATATATATATATATATATTGCCTTTTTATAGTGGATTAGTGTTAAAGTGATGTTTCTGAAAATAAATAAAACAAAAGGTGTTTTTGTGTTTGTGTGCACACAAGAACAATTTCAATCAATTTTTTTTTTCATGCATGCAAATTTTACTAAAGGTAGTCTGTAGGATTCTGTATTAATATGATGCATTGCATTTATTGTTTTATTCTCTTTTCTCCCCATTTACTCACTTTAAAAGATTTCACAGCTTCACTGAGATCTTGCTGACCTCTCTCTCGCTCCTCAATCAGTTTTTGACACGCCACATTTATTTCCTTTAACTCTTCCTGAGGATGTTAACATACAAAATCATTAAATAACAAAAGTAGAAATACACACCTTGCCAATCTCATCTTGTAATTGTTAAATATCAAGTAAGATATGCGTACTATTCTCCCAGTAATATAATTCATTGAAATAAATAACTTTATCAACTCAGGGAAAAAATGACAACTACCTGAAAATAGCATTCATTACCTTTTTACTAGTCCATTTTGAATCCACAGATATCATATTGTGGTTTACATGACTGTCAATCATACACAAACAACAAATGTATTGATGGTCATCCTGACAGTTATTTTTATGAGGTTTTTTTATGACTGTTGTATTGATGGTCATCCTGACAGTTGGAGGCTTGGACTAGTTTGTGCTTCATAAACGCAGGAGATTGATAGTGAGGCTGCAGGTGAGTTTGACAAAAGGAGGCCAAGCACTGCAGACAGGACTTTACAGCTCTGCTCTTCTCTGTAGTGCAGACATCACACTCCACAGCAGCTGTTTGTAGAGACGTCTTCTGCAGCGTCTCCATCATCTCCGCTATCAGAGTGTTCTTCTTCAGTAGAACTGTCTTGCGAAGTTGTAAATAAAAATTAACTTTTGGAATGCGTTTTACAAGAAAATAGTATTTTTGACTTTGTGCCTCAAAATTTCATTTTTTTCATCCTTTTGTTACTCATAGCCCTTAGGCTGTTGATACACGGGGCAACTTTTTTGAGCAATGTTGCTTGGGCACTTGAGAATGGGTAACAAACATATACTTTAGATCGGTCATGGGCCCTGTCTCAACTGGCTGCTCAGTAACAGCAACATTGCCCAAAGTTGCTCAGCAACATTGCTCAAAAAGTTGCACTGTGTATCATCAGCTTTATTATGGAAGCCCATTTCCGCCACTGAATAAAAAAAAAAAAAAAAAAAAAAAAAAAAAAAAAAAAAGGTTGTTGCGACTTTTTATCACACAATTCTGACTTTTTTCACAGAATTGTGAAATAGAAACTTGCAATTGTGAGTTATAAAGTAAGTTTTGATTGTTATTTGCTTAAGTTGAGTTTTGAGATATATGAATAAAGTAATGTTTGATAGATATAACAATTCGGATTTTGGATTTAAATAATAATTTTGTGTCAAGACCAGGACACACCAAGCCGACGTTTGGCTTTTATCCAAAGCGACTTACTGTGTTTTTGTTTGATTTTGATTTGATATACATATATATATAACGTTTTAATATTGTTTTATTATTTTTTTGTTAGTTTTTTTTATTAAGTGGGAGTGCATTCTTTTTAACTTTTGTGTTTTTGTTTGTGGTAAACAAGCACTGCTTTTGTATATCTTCGTTTATCTCGTAGGCTATATCTTTGTTTCGGTTTCTGTTTCTCCTTTTGAATGACGAATATATAGGCTACTGACAGTTAATTCCTCTCACGCATGCGCAGAACGCACGTGTTAGTTTGCCGTTGGCTGTTGGACTGATATGTTCTCAGAATTGCGAGATTATATCTAACAATTCTGACTTTATAACTCGCAATTGCGAGTTTGTATCACGCAATTATGAAACAAAAGTCAGAATTGTGAGATAAAAAATTATTACCTTTTTTTATTTTTTATTCAGTGGCAGAAACAGGCTTCCATAGAAGTACAGTGCATTCAGTGGATTGTACTGTTGTTCAGCGATTCTCTATTTCAGCTTCTAAAACGTATTTCTGAAACACGTTCTGTAGACAAAAACTCCATAAAAGTCTAGACAGGTGCGAGTCTTGAAAATTTAAATGGTGCATGCCACTGTAAGTCTATCCCTCACATCCTCGTTTTCATGAGTATTATATTCAATATGGCACCTAAACTGACTAAATGTCTATTTTGATGTCAGCCTATATCTGAACGAAACTTGAGAAAAACAAACTCAAACTCATTGTTACTTGCTGATCCTTTGTAATAATTACCTGCGGATTTTTACTAGCATTTAATAAGTGATTTTTTTTTTTTTTTTTTTTTGTACACCAACTTTTTGTCAGTGTACAACATTTTTATAGTAGTTATTTAAATAAAAGTATAACTCTGAAAGCTTTGTCTTAAGGAACAGATAAGCACGTCTGTTTACTACAGTTTACATGTAAGCATTCTTTAACTGATGAGGACTTTTTTCAACACAGGCAAATCTAAAACAATTAGCTCCATATTAAATTAATTTCTTACCTGCTTAGACAATTAAACAAGTCATTACCTCGCATGCAGATCTGACCCAAACTACAGCAGTTTGGACCTGTGAATGCTGAATCACTCGTGCAACAAGTTTAAAGTAAGTTTTGTGTTTACTGGAATTCACACAGACATTTCCTGATTTTCCATGTCAAACAAAATTCCTCAGTGCACGTGAGAAAGTAAAAATAAAGCAAAGAACGGCAGCGTAAAGGAGGCTGTGTCTAACAACACAGCAAAAACACAATTCAGAAATTTCTAACTTTTGTTCAGTGAGAGTGATATCTCTAAGACAAAACCCAGAATCTCCATCCAAGCCAAAATATGCACGTCCTTCTTTGTTTTCTTAGATGCATTTATTTTCCATATGATCATCTGCTGAATATTAATGTCATAATGAACAGTGACAACAGAGCAGGTCACACCAAACTGAGTGTAAACAAAACAACCAAACACTGAAACAAAAAAAACAAAACACTGGAGTTGTGACATACCATGAAGGCATAAAAGAGTGAGAGGATGAGATACAAAACTGCATCATAAAGAAAAACATGAATTTTGACAAAATTTTAATGACTGACTGTTTTTCTGTCTGCAAAAAAAAAAAAAAAAAAAAAAAAAAAAAAAAAATTGTCTTATTTTCCTGAAAAAAAAAAAAAACAACATTCTTATAACAAGATCAATTTACTTGAAACTGAGAAACAAATATAAATATGACTAGGATATAAATACAGATAGATATAAAGACATTCTCAATAAATATACACTGCAAATTTTTCTTAAGAACAAAATAAAACTAAATAAATCAAACAAAACAGATTTATACTTTAAATTATAATGAAGTATTAATACATTGTAATCATTAAATTACTTAATGTTAAAAATAGCTTAATTCAAGATATATTGTCTAAAAATGTCTTCATATCTAATGCAATTTTGCTTCTCAAACAAACTGATCTTAATCAATGAATGTCTTGTTTTTTTGTTTTTACTGCAAAATGACAAAAATGCCATTTTCTTTTGCAGCATGAAACTCTTTTCTATGGCATTTAGCACAGCGGCCACAAACGCTCTTTGAATTTTTTTTTTTTTTTTTTTTTTTTTTTTTTTGTGTGTGTTCAATGTGTTTTTGGGATGGGATCGACAACATACCCGACAAAAAAATAAACTTATTTTGTGTTACTGTGCAATGAATTTCTTGCATAATACCTGCCTTTCTTTATTTTTCTTTTTTACAATTTTAAATGAATATTCCTTATTTCATTAGTAATTCTGCTGCTGAGTACATACATTTATTTAAGTTTTTTTTTTGTGCCAACAACCTATTTTGGCTGCAAAGATTGTTACATTCATGTGTTAAGGTCAAATAGGGGCTACAAACACACGATAGCAGGAATAAACGGACAAATATGACACTCTGAGACTAGCACACAATCACCTGTACAGTGTTAAAACAACTAAACACACTCTTAGATGTCTGTTTTTGCATACATGTGTCTGTGCACACAGTGTCAGGTATATGCATCAATGCAATATCGTTTTGCTTTTACATTGCATGGTTGTAAGTGCAACCTGATTGGCTGTTCCCAGACAGGAAGTGAGCCTCAGAACGGATCCTCTCCAAATCCTTTCCAGCTCAAATCTCAAGAAAATCCAGTGAAGCTTTGATCGCCATCATAGCACCGCAGTGATGCCGACAACCCCCTCAAACACCAGCCAACATAAGAACAGCTTCTCTGACAGAAATAACCTGCTGAATCCACACACAAGATCTATCTGACGTGAAGTGCTGTTTGAGATGGAAAAACAAACTCTGAGGAGGCTAAAGGTGAACTGACTGTCAAGGCTTTTTAGAAGCAGCATCATTTTAAGGAACATTAAAAGACTGAAAGTTAAGGAAAACCAAGAAACGAGAACATTGATTTCTAGACACAACCTTTTTAGTCATTTCCCTTTTCCTCCTAACACCGTCCTCTCCAAAGACACTCCCAAATGGTGAATGAAACCACACAGCTTTTTGTCCATGAGGTCAAAGTTTAGCCATCAAGCAAGTAGACCACGAACTCGTAGGTGCACATCATGACAGCAGTATTGGGGATCTGTCTGACCACATGTGTGGTGAGTCCTCGGTAAAGAGCTCGATAGCTCTCCTCTCTAATCACCAGGCTGAGACTCTGGAAGAACGAGCGGTACTTGGTGCCTTCTTCTCTTAGCCGTGTGCGGATTACCTCTGCAGAGCCAAACAGAAAAACAAATATGCTCAGAATTGATTACAAACGATTAATAGTAAACATGAAACCCAAAATGATACTGTCTGTATCCCCTTTTACTTTTTATATACCATTCAAACATTTAAGGTCAGTAAGCATTTGTTTCATTACAAGTGTTATTGAGAATAAAATGTTATTGCAATTTAAAAGAACTGTTCCCAATTACTAGAATATTGCCATAACTTTTACTACCTTCTGATCACACTGCAAAAAAAATAAAAGTGTTCTTCCTCACTATTTTTGTCTTATTTTCTAGGTCACACATCTTAAGAATTATCAAGATATAGTTACTTGAGAAGCAAAACGTGTTTTCTGTGAAACTGATCAAACTGAATTTGAGTTTATGATTAAAACAAGGACAAATATCAGTCGAAACGCTCAGAAAAATCAACCCAAAAATCTAAATTATGTGATCATTTACTCACCCACATGTTGTTTCATAAAGGTTTGGAACAACATGAGGGTGAGTAAACTTTTTCAAGGAAAAACAAGTTTTCATACCCCACTGACAGATATTTGTTCGTATTCTAAGTATAAATTTGCTTACCTTTGTCCATTTTTTGCAGAAAACAACACTTAATTTCTCTAATTTGCATCTTAAGTAAATGTATCTTGATTTAATGATGTTTAGATATTTGTATGGGAAAAAAAATACTGAGGAAGATGATTTATAATTTTGTTTTTAAAATGTGTGAATAATTTTTTGTGTTCCTACTGATCACATTGCACTTTCTGCTCTGATTTAAATCCCTTTTAAGGCTTTAAATTGTGGAGGGGTGAATTAAGACTATTTAAGACCCTCAGAAACACTGTTAAATGTCTTTACTGTCACTTTTGCTCCGTTTAATCATTAATGCATCCTTGCTGAAAAGAATTCAAATCTTTTGAACAGCCGTGTATGTAACATTCTGGAAGTAAAATAGGTTGTTAATGATGTTTCATGTTGACTTCAAGATGAGATGGTGCTCTGATGGTAAGATGCACATGCTCACCGTGTGGATAGGCTATGCAGGTGGCGCAGGTCTTGGAAGTGGCGGCTGCCAGCATCATGCCCATGAAGTCCGACGCGTCCTTGGCTGTGTCCTCGGCCCCATCCATGTGCGATGCTGCTTTGGCATCTAAAAGACGCCGTTTTATGCTTTCGTAGATCACAAAGTGAATCACAGTCTCTGAGATGCCCGCGTAAGACGCAGACATGCCGCGGTAAAACCCGCGTAGACCGTCCGTCTGATACACGCGCCGCACACACTCAAACGCGTTCATGCGACGCTCCCCGCGTTTCCTGTGCAGAGACAAATACAAAACTTAGTTTGGAATCATGAACAATAAGCACCAGGTCATGTTAAAATTATAATCTACTTGCATAATGTCACATATCTGCTTGCATTTACCTGGCGTCCAACTGTAGACGTGTCTTAATTAACCAAATTGGGTTGGTTGCAGTTATAGCCGTAAACCCTGATTGAAGCAGAAGAGGAAAGTTTAAGATGCAAATTTACTAAACACAGAAATGAGCACAAGCTTTCACACACTTACAGATATTTTGCAAAATTAGCTACTTTTTAAACACTAATGTTTTATAACACACTACTATTCAAAAGTTTGAGGTCGGTAAGATTTTTTTTTTTTTTTTTTTTTTTACATTTTTTTTAAATTAATACTTTTGTTCAACAAGGATGCATTAAATTGACATTAAAGACCTTTGCGATGCATTATTAAAAAAGATTTCCATTTCAAATAAATGCTGTTCTTTTGAACTTTTAATTCATCAAAGAATCCTAAAAAAAATGTACCATGGTTTCCACAAAAATATAAAGCAGCATAACTGTGTTCGACACTGATATTAATAAGAAATATTCCTTGAGCAGCATATTAGAATGATTTGAAAGATCATGTGATTGTAAAATATATTCAAATAAAAACATTTTAAATTGTAATAATTTAAAAATATCACTGTTTTTACTGTATTTTTGATCAAATAAATGCAGTCTTAGAAAACATAAGAGACTTCTTTCAAAAACACTAATAAATCTCATCAACCTCAAACTTTTAAACACTTTTGAATATTTCGGTTTTACATAAAGGGCCGTCCTGATAGCAAGCATGACACTATTAAACAACAGCAGGCAGTGCAAGAAAGTTTTTTTAGTAAAATCATCCAAATTCATTTTGATAAAACAGTTGTTGTCGGACATTACATTTAGGTTTAAAATTAACCATATTTATTTATAATTTGTGTGCTTGTTTTTCTTGATACACAGTGTCCTGCTGCTTTAAAACTGGACTTAACATTTGTTTTTGTTTATATCTTTGCACAATGTGAGCATAATTTATATATTATAGCACCGAATTTGCAAATTGTTTGGAGGAAAACATTGCAGCTCAGAGTTACAGGCCTAGTTTTCAACCAATACTACACTCCTCACATGATTTTCTTCTGAATGACTTTCTGTCTATCATCTTCATAAACAATGAAAAAGCAGCTTAAAGGTGTAAGAAAACTCTAGCATAGTACGAGAGTTAATCTAAATCCTTCTTGGCTACAGTCCAGGTGACAGGAGACCAACACACACACACACACACACACACACACTCTCTCTTCTGGCCGTGTGGCAGGTCTTTATTGAGTGCTTGAGCGCTGTGACATTTA
Source organism: Cyprinus carpio (assembly GCF_018340385.1). Classification (NCBI taxonomy): domain Eukaryota; kingdom Metazoa; phylum Chordata; class Actinopteri; order Cypriniformes; family Cyprinidae; genus Cyprinus; species Cyprinus carpio. The sequence continues at coordinate 25,425,162 of NC_056586.1, read as the reverse complement.
TTAGCCTGTTACTCAGAGATACAGCATGGAACAAAAGGAAAAAGTTGCAATTCCAATCCGCTGGACGAATCGACACATGCAATTAAGCAGTAAACGGTTTATATTTTATGAGCCCATCAAAATCGAGGAAACAGGATGTAGTTGGATTGCATGCTCTAAGTTACCTGCAATCCCAGCAGACATCATGTGCACCTGCGTGGAGTTTGGCTCCAACACGCAGTTCAGTCTCTCCTTTGAGCTGGAATAGGCGGCGAAGTAGATGGCCCTGAAAACACAGCAGGACACATGAGTGACAACACACAACGCTATTACACCCTACTGAACTACAACACACCGGTCAGGCTGGTTTTGGCCACTTTGGTCTTTGGTAATTTACCAATTATCCGATTAATCTGATTACATCATCTTGGCCAGCTTTGGAGACTTTCTAAACCAGCCAAGACAAGCAGATCGCCAATTAAGCTGGTTTAAAATGTTCTTTTCAGGAGGAAAACTGGTCATTAGCTGGTCCAAGTCATTTATTATCTCCAACAAACTAACCTCATACTAGTTTAAGGTGGGTTTTGAAACAAGCTGGTTGGTGACCAGCTAATTTCTAGTTTAGACCAGCTAAAAACTATCCACCAATTTCCAAACACAACTAACAAAGATTATGATTTTTCAAGAGATTAAATGCAATTCTGCCAAATGCAGAATCATTTTTACATTCACAGAATTGTTCACATTCATACATTTATATTTGGTTTTCATAGCCTTGATTTTTAATTTTTTCAGTAAAATAGAAATTCTCTGATTAACATCATATCGGCGAGACTGGAAGACTTACTTAATTGAGTGAGCAATTTATTTTGGCTTTTTTAATTTGTTTTTTGCAGGAGGAATGGTGGTTATTTGGTGGTTGTTGTTGGTTATTTTCTACAAACTAACATACTAGCTCAAGGTGGGTTTTTAAACAAGCTGGTAGGTGACCAGCTAGTTTCCAGCTAAGAAACCATCTACCATGTTCTAAACACAACTAGTAAATCTTGGCAAGGCTGGGAGACTGACTAAACCATTTAGGCTGGTTTAAGGTGCTCTTTTCAGCAGGTAAGCTGAATATAAACTCCAAGATAGACATTATCTGCAACAAACCAAACTCATACTAGTTTAAGGTGGGTTTTTGAACAAGCTGGCTCGTCAACTAGTCAAAGACCAGCTAATTTACAGCTCAGACCAGCTAGAAACCATCTACCGTGTTCCAAACACAAACCAAAGGATAAATGCAAAGCTGGCAAATACAACATGATTTCACTCCCCACCTTCTGGAACGCCCATTGTGTGACTATGATGCCTACGTAGGCAGCTCACGAGGACAGCATGTTCCTCACAAACCCTCGCATGTAACCGCAAATGTTTGCACATGCACTATCCTGAAGCCCTTAACTGATGGACGGTGAGCACTCCAACAGGAAAACACTCTCTACACTCTCCGCAACTAATCTCAAGTTTGATCTCGCCTTCCTGCCTGTAGAACACACACGTTTACATAAGCTGCTCTTAAAGTAACAGGTCCGGCACTGATTCATCATGCATGCCTCATTTGACAAACGCTTTATCATGAATGCATGCACATAAAACATCTGTTTATACAGACACTAAATGTTAAAACCACCATTTATCATGGCCACTAATTTATGCAATTGCTCTTTAAGCTGTGCTGTTCTCTTGGAGCCGCCTGAGGTTTGTTACACCTCTGCTGAAGGCAGAAACGGCCCTGTTGGATTTCAGAATATGAGCTTCATTGTTCCAGAAAACCTCAAAAATGCAGGAAAGAGCAGGGTTTAACACCTTTAATCAACAGTTGTTAAATGAGCTCAAGACACTTTCAGTGGCCTGGAAAAAACATATTTTTGATGTTGATCATAAATTATATTGAAAATATAATAAGTCTTAAAGGGACAGTTCACCCAAAACTGTGGCACACAAAAGAAGTCATTGTTTGGACAGTCAAAAAAAACACAGAGTCATTTCTCAAAATATCTATTCAGTTCTAAAGTTGAGAGTAAGTCATACAGGATTTGAACAAGATGCATGTCATTAAATAATGAGAGAATTTAATTTTTGGGAGAACTATCTTTTTAATTGGGGGCTCAGATTACCCCAAGTTTGCACCCTGCATGGCTGATTGTGACCTGTGAAATAACCCTAAACTGAAAGCTGAATTCAGACTTGTGTCTGTGTGTTTTTTTTTTTCAAGCTCTGTAAATTTGCAGCTTTACCGGCTGAGCAGGGATTGCATCAGTCACACTGCAGCACACACAGCTCAGCTTGCTGAGATAAAGGTGTTTTGATCTGCCTGTGTAACTGTATGAATGCACAAACACTCACCGCGAAGGAGCCACTCCAATCAGATTGGGCCCCAGGCCCCGAAATAAAGAACGAGGGCCTTCCTTCTCAAGAATTAATCTGAGAAAGACAGAGAGAGAAACATATCAACAGAAGTGCAAGGCAAACGTACCAAAATAACACTTTTGTTCTGAATGGCTTTGTGGAGTCTGGAGTTGGTAAAACATGTAATGTTGTTCCCGGGAAATATTTGGGGGCTGAGGTAAAATATGTCTTATATTTCACTCCAAAATCAATGGTTAATTTTTTTATTTTTATTTAATTGAGCATGAAAATGAATTCTAATTTAATAACATTTAAGATTTTTTTTTTCATTGTGACTTTATATTCATAACAATTAAACAATTCAAGCAAATTAGAAATTATCCAAATTCTTATGCAAAAATAATAACGATAATATTGCTTGTTGAACTATATTTATAGATAAAAATGGGGCTTAATTGTCATGAAAATAAAACTTAACAGCCCTATAAGCAGGCCTCAATTTTAATTATGAAAACTTTTTTTTTTTTTTAATATGTGAAGGTGTTGGCACAATATTTTGTTATATAAATGAGCTGATTTGTTTTGGAATGAAATAGAACACAAACATTTCTTTGTGAGAGTCACCAAAATATTTTTTTAATCCTTCGATCAGCCAATAAGACAGACACGCCTAGGAAGAACACGTCCAAACAAAGAAATTCCTCAAAGACGCACGTAAAACATTTCTCTTGTGTGAGGTGTGGGAACTTGTCAACACACACATACAGTATAAAAGAAAGTCATAAAGAGACGCTAAATAAAGAAGTTCAGGTTGTTCAAAAGTTATTTATATTCCATCTTGACTTCGTTTTATACAATCTTAATACTCTGTTTATTCTTTAACCCCAGTGGTTTGCAACTGGCAGGTTGTGACAGAAAAACGGGCCACATAAGGTCATATACATCAGGCAAGAAAACAATGCTAGATGGAAATAATAAAAAGCAACTACCCATGTAATTGGGTGTAATTTGTCATAATTGGTATTGAACTTATCAACTTTTAAAAAGGAGGCAAAAACACTTCCCATTCCTTTTTTTTATTGACGTCAAAGTAAATGCGTCCAATCAATGTCTACAATACTAAGATGCAATTTCAATTTCCAAAACAGACAGACAGGTTGTGTAACAAGCCATAAACCGTGGAGGAGTGTATATGATGTCAGAGTCATTTACTTACCGTATTAAATTAATAAAGACCAAAGTCGATCGAAATGTCTTTGTGTTTAGTATTTTGGTACCTTTCTGTGATGTATAACCCGAGTTAAACTTTGAGGACAAGGGGCCCGTTCTGAGAGCCAGTGATTCTCACACACACACACACACACACACACACACACACTCATCAGCCGAGAGCCAAGCACCAGGACGCAGTGTTTTAGTGTGAGGGCAGTGATTGGTTGAGTAAGGGGGAGTGGAAACCACTGTGAACAGTCTCTTTATAAAGAAAGCAGAAAGAAAGAGGCAAAGAGAGGGCATTATATACTTCATGCAGTATGCGCTGTATAAACACTGAACTTCTGCTTTGGTCATGTATATATTTATATATTACATATGTGGAACCAACTAGAATCAAAACTCTTAGACTGCAAACCAACGTTCCTTATTTTGTCTCGTCTTCTGACTTTATTTAGTCACATTTGTTGGTGTAATGAAGAAATATGACCACATTTTTGGAAAGAGTCGACAGAAAGGGGGCGTTTCCTCTGGCAGGGAAGATGGACGCTTGGTTTTAGGCCCACAAACCATAGAGCATGTGTTTACGAAATCCTGAGCTCATGCAACGCAGACTCAACATCCTCACAACGCAGATGTAACATTCGCACTGTTCCAGTACAGGGTGTTGCCTGTATCCAGAACTAAAACCAACATGTTAAATCGGATGAGTAAATATTATTGTCTTCGTATTTAGTATACATATATGTATGAATAAATATGTATAATATAGAATTGATGTATAAAATATAATTATTATATAAATATATTAATTGAATAATATATTTATGTACCTCAGTATTGTATCACAGTATGGTATCATGATTTTACCTCCGTTAATATCCAAAAAACATGGAAATAGCATGGTACTTTTTTGTTAGTGTACTTACAGAATAAAAGAAGGCAATGTGTATGCATGCACTGCACAAAATGTAAATAGGTTGAAACTTGTTTAAAAGTACCTGAGGCAGTGAAGGGGCCCCGGAGGTGCCACACGTGCCACGCTGGCTCCATTAACTGTGCTCAGATGCATCTCAGAGATGCAGAGCGTTATTGAGGAAGACTGAAGCCTCGTCTTCACCACCTCTAACGGACAGGTCAGGATCGCACCCACCGTGCCTCCACATCTGAGAGACACAGAGAGAAAGCTATTTCAGAGACTTGGTGGGGTTTTTTTCTGCACATAAGAATTGATTAAAAGAAATTATGTTGAAAATATGGTCGAATTCTGTCAATAGCGGTCAAAAGTTTGACCTCACAATGTAGGGCATTCATCCCATGACTTCTTATCTGAAAGCCACGAGACTTCAGTCGAACATCACAACTCAGATATAGAGGAAATGAGGGTGATAGAATTTCAACTCTAATGTGAAATTTGAGTTGCCGTTAATCGGCTCCAACACTTGCACTCGTGCCACAAGATGTGGGTCAGTAAACACAGTAACCCGAACCACCCCTCACCTCCCGAAAACAACCTGATATCAGTGTTTTCCAATGGAAAAACGGCATCTGAAATGTGAGGTGTGATGCTTGTGATACAAATCTAAAGCTGCAGAAATGTTGTTGAGGAGCAGCTTATTAGAAAAAGATTTACTGCATGTGAAAAAAGTATCATATAGCAATACCATGGTAATTTTGATTGTTATTTACATATATGAAAACACTGTAAGATAAAAATGTTATGCAATACTGTGCAGTTCCTAATAACAGGAGTATATGGGACATAAAGACGTGATAAAAAGCCAGTTTTTTGACGGTATCATGTAGACACAGAGTGCCAGTCAATAGTTCTATTTTAAAATGCGCTGGTTTATCAGAGGACAGATATTTAGAGCACAGGCTACAATCACTGAATATCAGTTCCAGGCAAGATGAGTCCCTCGTGCTGCTTCAGGAAAGCACACTACCCTAACAGATCAGTTCCAGAAAACTATGACTGTCACTTATAAAAAGACATTCTTGCTGTTAAAGTATTACTAAAGAATAAAGATTCAAACCTTCTATTTAATTTTTACGCCTAGAAATATTTTTTCAAGAATAAGAACACAAATATCCTGAGGTTTCTCTCTCTATATAGACTGTAATATAAACATCAGTGTGGCTGAATTCAAGGACTCTTGGCACGGCTGTGCGAAAATTATGCAACGTCATACTGCAAACCACAATGTGTTGTTTATATTCAGGTTTGTTTGTGCTTGTTGATTTTCTGTCTGTTTCAGAATCAAGCTGAATGTCTATATATCAGTGATTCATTGAGTGAAGACATTATTAGCCCTAAATGACTCTATAACATCCGTCAGGTCCCGTGTTACATCAGATTTATTCTTCCTGGGAAACGCAAACTTATTGGACGTGTGCAGCAATCAGACCTCCTTTATGTATGTACAGTATAAACAGTGGGAATGTAAACATATTAATGTATACTGCATCAAACATATGTTGAAATACTCCTGTGCACTGAAAAGAGATCTCATCATCACAGCTTTAAACGATCATGGAGTAGACTTTGGTATATTGTGTGTTATGGTACTGATCTTTTCAGTGTTTGGGGAAATATTTTTGACCTGGTAAACCCAACAAGTTAATTAGCACCTAATTAACATCGATCTTATTTAAATAAATAGGAATATGTTGTCTCTGAATTAAAATTCAGAATTTTTGTAATCACAATTACTAAAGTTACTCTAAGAAAAACTAAAAGCTGAATTGATCTTCAAACTCAGTCTGTCACCCTGACGCTTCTCATGTCCATCATAACCAAACAAAAACTCAATTGTTCTCTAAAATGGTTGGTAACAGCAACAGCATGGGGTACAGGGTTTTTTGTTTGTTTTTGTTGTTTTAAATAAATAAATAAAACGCATATACATGCCAAATGAACTAAAATATGGTCATAACAAAATTGCTAATTTCCCTTATTTTTAACACATAAAACTCAAAAGGAAAGTTAAGAAGCTTTGGCAAAACAGAAACCTGTCAAAACTTTCAAACATGAGAAAATGTTGTTACAAAACAAAATAAAAACACACACATGATAAAAATTTATTTATATCTTTAAAACTAATATGAAAAATCTAAAAAGGTTATTTATATATATATATATATATATATATATATATATATATATATATATACACACACATATAATGGTTTTCTATTTTAATATACTTTAAAATATAATTTATTGCTGTGATCAAAGCTGAATTTTCAACACCACTGCAGTCTTCTTCAGTGTCACAAAATCCTTCAGAAATCTATTTTAATATGCTGATTTATTATCAGTGTTGGAAACAGTTGTGCTGCTTAATAAACGTTAAAAAGAACAGCATTTATTCAAAAAATAAATCTTTTTTTTAACAATTTAAGTGTTTATTATCACTTTTTATTAATTTAACACATCCTTGCTGAATAAAAGCATTCATTTCTTGTTTCCAACACCGATAATAAATCAGCATTTAAGAATGATTACTGAAAGATCATGTGACACTGAAGAAGAATGGAGTAATGATACTGAAAATTCAGCTTTGATCACAGCAATAAATTATATTGTAAAGTATATTAAAATAGAAAACCATTATTATAAATTGCAATAATATCTCACATTATTACTGTTTTTTTTTTAAGCAGAAGAGGCTTCTTTAAAAACCATTACAAATCTTACTGATCCCAAAGCTGTGTGTGTGTGTGTATAACATTTATAAAAAAATAAAAAAAGTAAAGTGTAAAAAATTTGTATAATAAATACAATTAACTATTATTAGTAGTAGTTCAGGACTCTTCTTGAAGAGTGAAGCTGTCTCACCCTCCAGCAAACAGATGCACCAGTGTGTCTCTCTGGCTCATCTCGGCTCATTCTCTCCTGGGTTCACCGGACTGAGCAGCAATGTGTCCGTGTGCGTCTGGCGCTCATGCGGGTGTGCGTCGCGTCGTGGTCACTATCAGCCACTTTATGCAACCTCAACTCGTTTCGGCGCGGCTTCGCCTCCAACAAACCCCCGCTGATCGATCCACGGGCGTCACTTCTTCAATAGTCGGTCTGAAAGTGAGTCTGCGGTGAAGAGGTGACTTCATATCACCGATCTGGGTCAAAATCCATTTGGCAGGTCAGACCAGGAGGCACAGAGCGTGCACGTCTGCCCCGCACGCAGTTCACCTTCTTCGTGCTCACTCACATTCCGCGACGCGAACGCGCTCACGGTTGACTCTGGACCAATCAGAGAGCGCAAAACAAAAGCGTCTATTGGTCGGCTTTCAGTTGACGTCACCAAAGCCCGCCTCCATCAAGCGCCTTTCACGTGATCTCTGCTCTTTCACATACATGCAAATTAGTCGTGGGTTACATATGTGATAAAACTAAAATAAAAAAATGACGACCTTTGCCAGAAATAACTAAACTATATTTATTATGTGCCTAATACACCGATACAAGTACTTTGAAATTATTTTCCCTTAGAAATTGCTAATAATTTCTCAAATTTACAAAGAAACGCATTGAATTAAACATAAAAATTTGAAGTCCATTTTCTTGTAAACTTTACTCCAATAATCTTTTTATTCCCAACTTCTTATAACTAACCTCTGCAATCTTTGGTCCCAGACAGTGTTTATTTTTCTTTTCTCTTTAATTAATTTTTTTTTTTTTTATATATAATGATTATTTTTCTTTTTTCTTTTTTTTTACTGGAGGATGTAGCATTTGTTAGGTTTCTTTTTATAGATACAGTTAGAGATATTTATTTTATTATTTAGATTTTTTATTTTCTAAAAAAAAAAAAGAAGGACTTATTTGGCAGGGGTTATTTTGAGTTGTTTTTTGTCATCGTGATTTTTAGACCTTTACTTTGTTTCTTTTGGCATCTGTGAACGGGAGGAGAAAAAAAAATGATGTTCAAAACAGAAAACCTTAAGCTTGTACTTTGACAGCAAACAAAACCGTTGTGCACAAAACACACTCTTTTATTGACACTATATGTTTTCCAAAACAAACTCTTTACCTGGACTAAAGAAAAATACCATAAATCATAACATACAAGTTTCTTTTATCTGACTGAGGAATTTCTTTAATTGTATTATAAAAATAGTAGAAAGGCATATAAAGCAGAATTATTGGGACGATTGGGACTTACCTGGACGTTGTAGATCATTGGTTTATTGACATGATCAGTAAAGTATTTGCACGTGTCTTCAACCTGAGCAATCAGACAAAACTTGTAAAACCTGCTGTTCCTAATCAAATTATTACAAACGTATATAATCTAACAATTATCAGATTTGCAAAATGCAATTAACAAACTTCAAACATTCAACCAAAATAATCAGCTGTAATTAACAGAGACATTTGCAGCTACTGTTTCTGCTTCTGTGTGTTCAAGAGAGATGAAGACACAGCATGTCTCTATCACATCTATCAGTAACAGGGCGAATAAAGACAGAGGCTCTTTGAACTAACTGTGTGTGTTCTGTGTAAACAGGTAGATCTATATTTAAAGTGATTCAATCTTCTGTTCATTCAGGTTGTGGCTTTATGTGCAACTTTAATTGTATAAGTCACACGAGTCAGTGCGGCAAACATGCATGAACTTGCAAACCTGTCAAAGACAGTAAAATGTGTGTGTATGCAAGTGTGAGAGGGTGGAAACCACTCATTTTTTATTTATTTTATTTTTGTTTATGGAAGGATGGTTAATTATAAGTGTAGTTCTCTAAAATGGTTTACCCAAATAACCAATCTCTCTGTTGCACAGTTCCTCATTCCTTTCTGCTCCACTATTCTCTAAAACTTGCACTTGTTTCATAATTGATGAACATTTTACAGTTTGAACTGAACTGACTTGAACTGAATAACTGCACTATATTGTCTTGTCAGAGCTGCTTTACAAATCCAGTTTAACCCCTGAAATGAGTTCAACAAGAGCAAACGTGCAGCAAAATACCAAAAACATACAAATGCATTGCCAAAGAGCGATCTGTAATGGGTCAGTCGATGACACTTGAACTGGAAATCAGTTCAAATAATGTAGAATCAGTGCATACAAACAAGCACAGAGTGTACACACACCGGCATAAAATGGGTTGCAGACAGTAAAGAAAAACAATGTTACATGCATATAACACAGTGCAACTAACTGTGTGCACACTTGCAAAATAAATAGGCATACTATTATTACTAGTATACATCAAAAGGAGTAAATGCAACAATGATAAGAAACACTGTTTGTAGTCATGTGGTCACACTCCCAGCCAAATTCAAGAGACATTTAATATACATACTCTGGCACTTGATGTCCGATCTAAAATCTGTGTCCAGAAGCAAAACCACAACCCTCTGGTGGATCATTAATAGTTTTCAAGTCAAAGTGCATGAAGGCACAACAAACACATAGGCCTACACACAGAACTTTATTTGAGTGAGGAGGAGATCTCATACACTTGTACTGTTTTCATAGCCGGAGTTTGACTCCTAACCCCAAGGTTGTGGGTTCGAGTCTCGGGCCGGCAATACCACGACTGAGGTGCCCTTGAGCAAGGCACCGAACCCCCAACTGCTCCCCGGGTGCCGCAGCATTAATGGCTGCCCACTGCTCCAGGTGTGTGTTCACGGTGTGTGTGTGTGTGTTCGCTGCTGTGTGTGTGCACTTTGGATGGGTTAAATGCAGAGCACGAATTCTGAATATGGGTCACCATACTTGGCTGTATGTTATGTCTTAAAAAAAAAAAAATGATACCATAGTATCACCCAACTTTAGTCTCTGACCATTTATGACCAGCAGATGGAGCACTGAACTCGACAATATGTCTAACACACACACACACACACACACACACACTCAGTTTGTATTGTTAGAGGCTCGCAGCAGGGCTGATTGATCATTCTTCTTCACCGGCAGATGGATCACTGCTCGGATCGACTCCTCTGAACGGAATATCTCGGCTCTGATCGGTCAGGTAAAGCGGGGTTCCCTCTTCTCGTGCCGTGACGTGTCTGTACGTGTGTTTGATCCGCTGATCTCACTGAACGATTCAGAATTGAATATGCAGCGTTCCCGTTTTCTATACGAATTCTTCTCGTGTTTCTTTTGCACGGTTTCCCGAATGTTGCGCTACTGAGATCTCAAACTGATCGTCTTCACTCGTAAAACACGACTAATTGACATTATATGTGGAAAAACACAGTTTTAAGACTCAACACTCTCAGACAGTGACATTTATTGTGTAAACTGCGTTATTAAATGCGAGCTGTCAACAGCAACTTCTCCATATGGCCTGTAAAGAAATAAACTCCTGTAAAGAAAATAGGAAAATATAGAAACAAATTTTAGTAAAAATCCAGTAAAAATATATAGTTATTAGAAATGTCATCTTTGCATTATTGTTGGTTTCATACATATACAGTATATACAAACTCTCGCTCTCTCTTTCTCAGTTTATATTGTTAGATGCTCACAGCAGAGCCGAGTTTGATCATTCTTCAGTGGTATAATCTCAAAGAGGGGTAAATTATCAAGGTGTAAAAAAAAAAAATCAAATCAAAATATAATATCACTTTTTATTTGAGCGAAACATGCCTTTTTTTTTTATATTTAGTTAATGAATGTGAGTGAGTGTATTTAGTGTGTTTATTGGTGTTTTTTTTTTTGTTTTAAATATTACTTAATGTATGTCTCTTTTCAGTTCAGAATTCTAAAACATGTTTATTATAAAAGAGTGTGCATTCAAATAATAATTTAAATTGCATTTTTTTATTACTTTTTTAGCCTTCACTAATTCGTTTCAGTTATCCTGGTATCAATATGTCACGTCTCTCCTTTAAAATGAGGCCATAAAACAGCATGAATAATAATAACACAAAAAGTACTAGTTTTAGATGTAATAAGGCATGTCACACTGTCACACTGCAAGAGACCGCTGGCATTAGAACCACAGGGGATATAATTAAATGTTACCAACAGCAAAAAAGGTGACAAACCGCAGCTGCAAAATTGGTGTGATATAACATTTTTTAAATGTCAGTGCATGTTTGTTTTCATCTCAGTATTTGGCGTTTAGTTGCAGAGGAGTGAGGGTGTAGTTTAGGAAGTGGTTTAATAATCTCTGGCGGCTTTAAACTTGTGCTCAGTTCATCAGCCGTGCATGTTTGTATGTGCACTTCAGATTTGGTCAAAAAGCTCATTGTAGGAATTTAAAGGCACAGCTATTATCTGTATTTAGAGTTAATAGCAGTTTTGCTTGTGTGCGGCTGAGGTAAATTACACGTTGCTTCTTTGTGCTGTGTGTAGGTTTGTCAGTTTCTGTTTCACCAGACTTTGGCTGTCCTGTGTCATGTTATTTGCTGCAATATGCCTATAAAAGTGAAACCAGCACTGTGGGGTCAACATTTCTACATTTGTTAAGCATTGCATGCATGTTGTGTTTTTCGTATGTGTGCAAGATTAAGTTTCCGTTTCCTTCATTTCCTAGGTGACCGTTAAGTGGGCTGTGCATGTATGGCTGATGGACAGGCGTCTGAACCAATCACAGGACAATGCTGGCACGAAGCCGTTTCATGCTGGTGCTGGTGGTGGGTGCGCTGCTGGCGGTGCTGAGTTTCACCCTGCAGTATTGTAAGTGTGAAACACAATGCATAATTTCAGTCACATTTCCTTTGTATGAACTTACAGCTATTCATGCATCCTCTAAGTTTTCTCCGGGGACTGCTTTGTATGTGTGTTTAGTGTGTCAGGCGGGAATATAACCTCAGCTGAATTGTATTTACATTCTTAGTATGTGCCTGAGTGTGGGTTTTGTGTCCAGTGGGAATATGTTCTCAATTAGACTGCATTCAACACACTAAACAAAGGCATTTCCCTTCAAGACATGCTATATATATATATCATGGATTGTTCCCTGTTTCAGTAAAACACAGTTTTAAGGGATGATTTTTTAATTGGCTGCAAAAAAAAAGCAAACAAATAAATGGTGTCTTTATACTTTATTGTTACCATGTCAAAAACACCATATTAGTACCACGTCTGGCCACAATAAACACCCTCAATATACTGAATTTTGGTCAGTCAATATAGGATTAGGATAGAAATTATTAATTCTTAAATGTCTACAAAGAGGTGCCGTGGCAGTACTTTGAAATATATCACGATACTAAACTTCACTCCAGGGTCTTTCCAAGAATATCATGGTATGGAATGGTGCATGTCCAACAAACCATGGTACTTTTTGGGGTGTTTTTGTAAGTGTAAAGACAGGTCACTTTATTCTCTTGCATCTAAGATAGCAAGTTCTAAAGAGCTGGTTTGTAGCAATGGCATCTGCTGTATAAAAGAAAGCATGAGATCTCACAAATAAAATGCTTTCTGCTTGATACTCAGCTCAGAAATATGTCAAACAATATAATGTTATTATCAAGTAGTGATTTTTCTTCTGTATTGTGAGAAAAGTCAGTTGTTTTTTTTTTTATGAGGTCCATTTATGACATTTTTATCAAACATTATGAGGTCAAAACAAATAAATTAAATACATGCATGGATGAATTGTCCATAATAAGATCTATAACATGAATTAGATTAATTAAAAAATCTCTATCTATCTGTCGTTTTCACTGGAAGATCCAGTTATGACATTCTGATTAAGAATTATGAGGTCAAACACAATTTAAAAATGTGCAGTCAGATCTATAATATGCATTTGAAAAATAAACATGGTGAGTTTTCATTTCAAGCTGACTTTAAGAAGAAAAGTACAGACTCTTTGACCTCTGCGAATGTTTACATGAGCTTGTGAACTAGTAGAAGTTGGGGGCTGCCAGCCGACACATGGATGATACTTCACTGCCGGGTGCTTTGACAGTCTAAATGCAATCTCTGAAATCAGTTACTGGAAATTTAAGTTTACATTAAATTTTTAAGAGGTGAAACTGAGCAGTCCAAGCACCTGGAAGACCCAAAGTCATTAGAGAGAATATGGCTTGCAGCTGAGAAATGTTTATGTTTTTTTTTATTTTTTTTTAATGCAGTTTAATGCAGTGTTCAATCGAATTAGCTTCTGAGACAGATTATTCCCAGATTAGACCCCAATGTCCCGTGTCCTTGACTGAAAAAATCCTCTTTCGCAGATGACTGAGGTTATTAGTATCTGAGAAACCAGCCCTGCATATATAAGCAGATTAAACATTTAATGTGACAGCTACAGGAAAATCCTGCTAATTTAGTCGTTTAAAAGCACAGATGGTAAGAATTTGCAAAGTCAACTTGAATGAAACCAAACTTGACATTTTTTTGACAAGGCGAGCATGGATTGGTCAGTGATCATTTTAATACCCGCCCTCTGCATCCCACAGCCAATCACAGTTCAGTCTGAGGAACAGGCCAACATAAAAGAACCAAATTTTGGTTGTGTTCAGGCATGCACATGTGCTTGGTGATAGTAAAGAGATGACCTTTGATCTGGTTTAAGTTTCTCTCTGTACTTAAAACATTTCACTCAGCTCAGAAAAGTGTTAGTTCAGAAAATAGCATCTGCTTAAACACTTGGTTTATTTTGTAATCTAATGCAATGACATTTTAAGTGTCTTAAATATCTGTGTATTTTTGCTGAATCTGATTGTCATCCTTACTGTCTTCCTCACGTTGCCTGTTTCTTTTACCCTGTGTGAGGTCATTACTTATTCATTCCTTGCTGAACAAGAGCTGAAAGCTTGTGAATGTAGGACAGAACAGCGTCTTAAATTAGCCGACTTCTCTTCCTCTCTCTGTTTACTTCAGTTCACTCAAGCATGACTGATGTAGTTTTAGAGAAAGTCTGTTGAGACTGAGAGAAAGAGGGAAGTGAAAGATGAAAAATTACCCATTCTCATTCCATGAAATGTGGTTTTCTGTCAACATTGCTGAAGTACACACTGCCAACAACCCACACAATATCAGCCCGACAGCCTTGAACAGCACAGTCTGTCCTGCTTGATTCGTGTCTGTTGTATTTGTGTTTAGGTGTGTGTGATTCTTTTTGTACACTCTACTCAGACTTTCAGCTACAAAGAGCTCTTTGTGTGGCCGGCCTCTGCACAGAGGCTGAGCTGTGATTGGCTGAGAACTCTGAGCTTACGCGTGATTGGTCAGGCAGCTTTTACAGGAGTCAAATGGGGTTTGATGCTGAATTAAAACCAGTATGAGGTGCAAACACACACACACCTGCACATGCTCGCTTTAACATCTCCAGAATGGCTGTCACTGTGCGTATAAACCAGCTAACCGTTATACTTCTGTCTGGTGAGTTTAACTCCTGGTTGGTTAGGGTTAGTTGGAAATGCTAGTGTTTATCGTTTAGCCCATTCCCATTTATTAAGTTCAGCAACAGTATTTATATGCTTTTCTTAGTTTTTTAATTTTTTTTTCATAATGTTACATACATATTTCCAATGTGAATGGATTAAAAGAAACTGAGAGTGGCTATGCTTAAATTGATGCAAAATTGTTTTGTTATAAAACAGGAACAATGAAAAGTGTTAGCAATGCCTGGCTTATCTTGATGCCATGTTATTATAAAACATACTTTTAATTAGGAGTTAAAGGGCGATGCTGCTCGTTTATTTTATTAAGACATTTCATGTTATTTAAGGGTTATATCATAAGTTTTCACATTTGATTTATTTTCTTTGAAACCCACATATAATGTTAGTGGGGGTTTTTTTTGTGCCAAAACAATAATAATTTAGTTTAATAATTTTTGTTGAAGTGTCTTAGTTTCTATACATGCTGGTTTAGGAAAATTTGAGTTCTTGATGTTAGAGTCTGTTTTTATAGTGCAATTTGGTCTTTTACTCCTAAGAAAATTTGATTTGTCATAATTATGAGCCCTTTTATGAGTTGCTGCCTTTGTTTATGTGTACTTAAAATGTAAGTATGCAGCTCAAATGTTCAGTTAAATCCAGATGTTGGTCTTGTGTTTTCATCTGTCATATTGAAGGATTGTAGCACCTTCTCTCTGGTAGCTGTCACTCACTGGTTAATATCCGGTCAGACTCCTCCGTCTGCCCACATCACCATGGTGATTCCCAAAATTTAACAATCCGCAGCAGTGTGCAGTCTCAATGTTTGTTTTATGAGGTCAGAACTGAGGAGGCTGGAAAAAGTGTGGGCTTGTGCTTAATGACTCTTATAGTCCTTTCTTTCTTTCCCTAGTGCACCTCATTCCAACCAATCCGGTGGCAGAGCAAAGGTCACTTGGTAAAAGCAGAAAGCGTGTGAATCCGGTCCTCCATACGGATCCTCCCACCCCAGACCCCATCCGAGACTCTCACAAGTACTGCAATTACCCCAACCTCACCGAGCACGGCTGGGAGGGTAAGAAGCCCACTCATTTCCCCTCTCACTCACCTGAAGACTCTCTCAGACGTGTGCTGATGTGTTTGCGTGTGTCGTAGGTCACAGTCCGGCTGACTACAGGCTGCTGTCGGTACACGTGATGATTCGGCATGGGGACCGTTTCCCTCTGTACTCCATCCCCAAAACCAAGAAACCCGCCATTGACTGTTTACTATCAGAAAAGAGGTACATATATAAATCATCTGATGATGAACCCCATGTCTGTAAACGAACATACAACTTCTGATGCTCATGATCACTACAGTTACAAATCAAGAGATGATCCTATCTATCTATCTATCTATCTATCTATCTATCTATCTATCTATCTATCTATCTATCATCCATCTATCTATCTATCTATCTAGCTATCTATCCATCCGTCCATCTATCCATCCGTCTATCTATCTATCCATCTATCTGTCTATCCATCCATCTATCCATCTGTCTATCCGTCTATCCATCTATCTATCTATCTATCTATCTATCTATCTATCTATCTATCTATCCATCTATCCATCTATCCATGTATCCATCTATCTATCTATCTATATCTATCTATCTATCTATCCATCCATCCATCCATCCATCCATCCCTGTCTTTCTATAGTATCTATCTATCAATCTATCTATCTATCTATCTATCTAGTCTGTCTTTTATAGTATTTATCTATATATAATACAATGACTGAAAAAGCACATAATGCATCATTTTAAAATGCAGCTTGTTTTTTCAAGGAATCAGAACTGTTTTGTCTCATCCCTCGCTGCAGAGGATTGCATTTTTTTTTTCTTTGAGCTTTCAGCTGATAACCACCAGTGATTGTTGTGTAAATGTGGGATTATGTTTGCGTGTCTAGTATGTGCGTGTGTTTATCAGTGTTTGATGTTTGTCAGAGGGCATGCAGTTTATGAATCATTATCAGATTAATATTTCATTCCAGTCGTCTTCTTTTAGCCGTTCCTGAGCCGTGTCTCCGTGGTTACAGCAGCACTGAACAGTCACTGTAACACTACTGAAAATAACTCTGTTGTGTTTCCATTGTTTCTTTGTAGACTTCTTACCAATGGCATGACAAATGCTTTTGTCCAGATTATTCCAAGAATTATTAATCACGCACAGCATATCATAATATTCCCATGATGGCTGAGATTTATGTATTACAAAGTAACCCTCAAAGACAAATCCTTCTTTCTCTTTCCCTTTAACATGCTCTAGTTCTTCACATACCCTCAAATATGATGACTTTACTATCTAAATGCAGACGTATCCTCAGAGGTCAGAAGATTCAGATTAACTCTGTGACCTGACCCAACCGGACTGTTATGATCTGATGGGCTCTGACTCAAAAATGAGGATGCATTATAATAAAATACAGTGATCTGACATCCCTTGTTTTCAGAAATCTCTTGTGTGTTTAAAACTGCCTGCAAAGGGAAATAATACCCAGTTGGTTAGATATCGTTGTTACTTTCGAGTTTTGATCCTTAGTTGCATTAGACCTGCATTAATTCAATGCAGTAATTATTTAAATGATGCAGGTTTCATTTAATTGTAGTTCTGTGATGTTTCAGTTCAGCGTAGTAAATACTGTATCAGTGCTCTTGTACTGTTTTTGGCAAATGCTGTTGTCATCTAATGACGAGCATTAGTATTCAGGAACAAAGCAGGTAACAGACCTCTGCCTTTGACTTTTATTGGTTTTTAAAAAAAATAATATTATTTTACTACAGACTAACCCACAATGTACTTCTAAAATAAAGGATTTGCGGTTTTATAATTATTCAAATGGCTAACCGACTTATGAACCACTTTTCCCTTTGAAGAAGTCCTTAATGTGGAATAGCTTGTTAAATTCATATTACCGTGCTTCCCCCTTCTGGATATGTCTGGTAATGACATGCCCACATGGCTCCCATGAGTTATGTGTTGGCCTACTGTGTTGTTATGATTGGTAAAGTCCCACAAATGTATCACATCAAAATTAATTCTGATTTAATATAAGTTCTAAAACTTTTTTTTTTTTTTTTGGTTGTAATTTTGCAGAAAGCCCTCTCACCCCCTCTTGGCCTCCTTCATTGGTCACATGGCTCTCGGTGGGCGTGGTCACTGGGACACATCACTGCTATCTCTGCCCAGATTACCCCATCACGGCACCTGTGAAATGGGAGAGCTCACACAGACAGGTAACCAATCACAGTGCAGTAACTACTTAAAATTAAATAAAAATATCTTTTACCAAAACACACAACAACTTTACTGAAACAAGATATAAAATAATTTTTTTTCACATTCTTACTAAAATGTATTTTTCTTTTTTCTCTTAATAGGAGTCGTACAGCAGTTGAAAAGCGGCGATCATCTTCGCCAGGCTTACATCAAGCGTCACAATCTGCTTACCTCTGATTGGTCACCGCGCCAGTTGTGGGTGGAGACTACAGGTAAAAGCCGCACCCTTCAGAGTGGATTGGCCTTCCTCTTCGGTTTCCTGCCACATTTTGATTGGTCACGACTGACGGTAAGACAGCAGTGGAGTACGCTGTTCTGCGGTTCCTCCTGCGACTGTCCCGCACGCAACCGGTACCTGGACCAGGAGCAGCGCAGGCAGTATCGGCAGAGGACTGCAGACACGGAACTGGAACGCACTTACGTCGCCATGGCAAAGACGTTGGGCGTGGCCACAAAGACTCTGAGGGCAGCCAACCCGGTGGATGCATTGTTGTGTCACTTTTGTCATGGTCTTCCTTTCCCATGCTCTAGCACACAGACTTCATCAAATGCTCCGGATGAGGGGGCGTGTCTTACACTACAGCACTTTGCTGTGATTCGACGGCAGCAGAAAAATGATGAACTGGAGCGGCGGGAGGCGGGGATTTACCGCCGATATGCTGTGCTCGCGGCGCATCCGTACCTCAACCGTACTGCAACGCGGATGGAGAGGATTGCCAGAGGAAGCCAAACGCGCAAAGGCAAGGAAGAGGCGGTCTTCGCTTTAGCATCTGCTCATGACGTAACAATGGCGCCGTTGCTAAGCGCGCTTGGTCTGGAAGGGGCGGGATTTCCAAAGTTTGCAGCGCGGCTGGTGTTTGAGCTGTGGAACAGCCCGGAAGTGAAAGACAATGACAAAAAGAGTGATAGAAAACGAGGAAACTGGTTGGAAAATGTGTTCATTCGTGTTCTCTATAACGGAGAGGACTTGACCTTTGACACAGCCTTCTGCCGTGACCACAACCGACACTCTGCTCAGCCGCTGTGCCCTCTGGGTAATTTCCTGTCATTTGTGAGAAAGGATATGTTTAATATTGTCAATGCGACGAGTTACCAGCAGGCCTGCCACCAAACTGTACTGTAAATGTGAACGTGAATGACTGACAGAGAGCAAACGTCAAGGAAGAATGAGGAACAGGTACAGTTTACCCAAATATTCTGTACAGCTCAGACATTATTTAGTCCTTTCATGTCATTCCAAACCCATATGAGTTTTCGTGGAATGCAACTGACTAAATTGTGATGAATATTCAATGAATGCAAGACTTTTAAGCTCAAAAAGCTTCTTAAAAGTCCATACGACTTCTGCTTGTCACTGAATGCTTTCATTGTGCTGATCAAGAGCAGCAAATCTCTTCTTCTGTGTCCCGCTGAAGAAAGAAAATCCGGATTGGAATGACATGAAGGTGAAAAAATGATGACATCATTTTCATTTTTGGGTGAACTGTCCCTTTAAGACCGAGTACTACTAATGTCATTGATGTAGTGTTAAGTTTGTTGTCCCTGCACAGCATTGTTTTTGGTACACTTATCACACTGACAGAATTTAAAGTTGCTTAAAGTAATCATTTTAAGCTGTGGGCTGTGACTGAATATGCACATCTGATTGACGTTGTGATGTAATGTCAAGAACCCTTCAAGAGCTCCTGAATCCAGACAAACACACAAACAGTCAATTGTTGAAACACCTCTTGCCTTCATTCTGAGGAATGCTGCACAGTCATTAAGACAATCCCAGTGGTTTTGCTAAACATATAAAAAGTGTTTGAACTGTCATTTTCAGACCACATTTCTTAAACACTTGTATAAGATTGAGGGCACTTTGCCACTTTATTGCAGAGTTCCTGCTGTGATCGGGAATCTGATGTTATTACAATTTCACATCTCTTCCCTTAGATTTCCCGGATAAGTTCTCACTTGAATAGTATTAGCAGAATTTCTAGCACAATCATGTTGTCCTGACACATTCCTCACTCATTTTGTGTGCTTTAAATTTCCCTTTGTTTACATATAATGTCAAGTTTAAAACAAAAGAGTGGTCATATTTTTTTTTTTTTTGAGTACTGTAAAACTGATTCAATCAACTAATTGTGTCATGAATGGTGTTCTTGTGATCAGTCTGTACTGCCACATTCCAAACCTCAAAACACATTTTTCAATAAAAGAATCATTTTGTCTAAGAACTTCACTGTGGTTTGTCTTAAAAATACACATCGTTTTGACTTTCAACCACTTTGTAGCCCATTCTGTCCAAGATCCCCCCACTTAGACAAGAAGAGATCTTCTGACTGGCATGTACAGTAAAGCATCCAACCACAGTTTGTTTTGATTTGCATGCCATTTATCTAAAAATTGTTTACATAAAACAATAACAGTCCAGCATGGAAAAATTCATTCACATCCATTGCTCAACAGTGCTGGTATGTGATCAGCTGTACAGAAAACAGAATTTGTCTGTCCAATTCTGCATGAGAGAATCTAGTTTAACAACAAAACTTTGTTTAAAGACAGACTGGTGTGATAAGTTGTGTAAAGCCAGTAAATCTGATTGGAACTTGCAAATTCAGTCATGCTTATGCTCTGCTAAACAACTAGATAAGTGTTGAACTTGCTAAATAACTAGTCTACGTTTTGTGTTTCATGTGATCGCCACTAGGTGGCAGGAGAATTTCATCGGTGGCTCTGAGAGTAAGAATCCAATCAAGTGACCTCAGGTTGAGTCAGCATTATAGACATAGAACAAACATCAGTTCAGTGGTCAGCATTATACAGACACTAAATGCAGAAAGCCTCTTTGGCTTTGAGTCATTATTGTTAAATATGAGATTGCAAATCATGCTGACTAGTTTTTAGCCTCGCCTGTCGAATAACTCAATCACAACAGCCAAAAATCTGTCCAGAAGTAATCTCCAGAATTTCCCCAGAAGTGCGTATTGGGATGTAAGTAAAGGAATCTGAGGCCTTCTGATCTCTACGAGATGATTTTAATTAGCCGCAGCCTTCCTCGCCAAAGAAAAGATCATTCATTACTGACTTGGACAGAGAAATCAATCTTAATTAAAGAGAGTTAGAGTGTGTGTTTCAGATGGTGTTTGTGTGCTGGCGTGTGTTTAGAGAGAAATAAAATTAACTTAGCAAATTAAGCATGATACAGAAATTATTAGCTGCACACTCAAGACTTTCTTTTGCGTAATTCTACTTTTGCAATTATGCAAAACATGGCTTGGTTATTTAAAAAGAGAAGAAGTGACCCATTTGGAGATCTCCAGAGAGTGATAAACGGTAATCACACCAAGTATCTACCAAATACACAAGCCAAATTTCCCTACTAAACAGTGCTGGGCAGTAACTGATTACATGTAATCTGGATTACGCAATCAGAGTCAAAAAATTAAGTACTTGTAATTAGATTATATTACATTTTATAACACTCATAATCATACAGTTGCTTTTTTATTGATTATATGATTACATATTATTCACACAATAGCAATAAATGTTTCAGAATTTTTTTATTCTGCCTAACTGATCACTTTGATATTTTAAATTTTCCTTTAATAGCCTGCCACTTATTCAGAAAGTCTTCTAGTTTTGTGGACATTCACACAAAGATCAGTCAGGTGCTATAATTACACAGAAAATTGAGACGCCACACAGCACTGGATTTATGAACATCTGCATGTTCACTGTTTTCTGAAGTTGGTTAATGGTCACATGACATGCAGGTAAACAAATAAAATATTTAATCTTTTTAGTAAGTATTTTCTTTAATTATTATTTATTTTTGTTTTGCATTTTTTAGGTTTAGTTATTATTTCATTAAATTTATAACCCCCCTGCAATTCCTTCACGAAGCCCAGTTTAGGAAATCTAATGTAACGCAATGTAAAGTTTACTGCACTTCATGTTGTTAATAACAAAAAATGTAATATATTTGCTTTCTCTTTGTATTTTTATAGGGATATGCTTATCCTATTTAAATCGATGTGATGAACAAGTTAGGTCAAAAAGATTCTGAAGGTAATCATAAAGCTGTCCAATTATATTACCTTAAATGTGTTATGTAATGGATAATTTGAATTTTTTTTTGGTCATGTAATTTGGAATCAGTAACAGACTACAATTTGTAAGTAATCTACCCAGCACTGATGCAAAAAGCAGTATGTTAAATAAATATGATGCCTTATTGTTATAAAAAAACAATCCCTGCTGTATACTACAGTAAGTATTAAATGTGCTCTGAATGGCCATTGTGTTGCCTTCACTTCAGTGTGGATAATTTTGGCCTAAATGTTACTGGAAACTTGTGGTTAAAACCAGGACAAACCAAATATTTAAGTTTAGGGTGGGCCAAAATTACGAATGAAATGCATGAAAACCCCTTTTTAATCAACCACCAATCAAAATACAGGGATAATGTATCCATTGTCAATGTCTATGGAGGTTATGACCCTTAATTGTTAAAACTGATAATCAATCAGCAAGTGAGATCATGTAAAACGGAGAAACAGAATAGAAGGGAATCAATTAAAAATTCAACTCTTTAAAGCAACACCATCAAGGTCTTCGTCATGTCTGCTGTAAGATTAATAAACGATTGGCCTGAGACACACATAAACATGAGCGTGTCTTCATAAAAGGTTTTCTCAGTGCTGTGAATGTGTGTGTGGTCACATCTGCGATGCTTCACTCACTGCTCTGTCATAACATTTTCTTCAACCTGATGTTTCCTCCATCAAAAACAGATCTTACAACTTGAATACGTCTCCACACACACACTTAAAAGGTGCAGAAAGCCACGGGACATTGACGCACTGTGAGTATTTCTGTGTGTGTGCATGTGTCAGAGTGAGTGATTGAGCGAGGAAAAGAATGACGAGTGAATGCTGGTGCTGAGTGATCATGAAGTGTTTCAGAAATCCTGACCTCCGCATGCCAGACGCAGTTCATCAGCCCCGGCCAATCGGGTGTGCTTTTCTCTCCGATCGCCCCTCAACACGCTGACAGAGTGACTGAACATTTTAGACCAGATGCGATGAGTAAACAAATGTGTGTGCGTGGGTTTCTATAAACATTTTGTTCTTATTACAAAACAGAAAAAGACTTTCAGTTCTACCAGTTAAGATTTCTACTATAGATATGAATGATAGAAACCACAACACACTAGCAACCACCCAAAACACCCTAGCAATAATTTTTAACATTCTATTAACTGCCTAGCAACTACCTCAACTGCCTAGCAACATCCTAACAACTACCTAGCAATAGTTTAGAACATTCTATTAACTGCATAGCAACTACCTCAACTGCCTAGCAACACCCCAACAACTACCTAGCAATAGTTTAGAACATTCTATTAACTGCATAGCAACTACCTCAACTGCCTAGCAACACCCTAACAACTACCTAGCAGTAGTTTAGAACATTCTATTAACTGCATAGCAACTACCTCAACTGCCTAGCAACATCCTAACAACTACCTAGCAATAGTTTCGAACATTCTATTAACTGCATAGCAACTACCTCAACTGCCTAGCAACACACCCCAACAACTACCTAGCAATAGTTTCGAACATTCTATTAACTGCATAGCAACTACCTCAACTGCCTAGCAACATCCTAACAACTACCTAGCAGTAGTTTAGAACATTCTATTAACTGCATAGCAACTACCTCAACTGCCTAGCAACACCCAACAACTACCTAGCAATAGTTTAGAACATTCTATTAACTGCATAGCAACTACCTCAACTGCCTAGCAACATCCTAACAACTACCTAGCAATAGTTTAGAACATTCTATTAACTGCCTAGCAGCTACCTCAACTGCCTAGCAACACCCCAACAACTACCTAGCAATAGTTTCGAACATTCTATTAACTGCATAGCAACTACCTCAACTGCCTAGCAACACCCTAACAACTACCTAGCAATAGTTTCGAACATTCTATTAACTGCATAGCAACTACCTCAACTGCCTAGCAACACCCTAACAACTACCTAGCAATAGTTAGGACATTCTAGTAACTAAACACTCCTGCAACATCCTAGCAATCACCGAGAACACTGTAGTTACTGACTCGAAACACCCAGCAACCATCTAGAAATGCCATAGCAACCACCCAGAACACCCTAGCAACTGCCTAGCAATTAAAACATTCTAGCAACTGCCTGAACACACTACTAGCAACCTGCTAGTAACCGCCTAACGATGCCCAAGCAACACCATAGCAACCACCTGAACACCCATTCAACTCCCTATGTCCCAGCAACCAGAAGAGAACACCCTAACAACTGCCTAGTAATAAAAACATGCAATCGCCTAATAATGCCCCAGCAACACCAAAGCAATCAACATAACACCATAGCAACTCCCTAGCAATGTCCTAGCAATCTCCAAGAACACTCTAGTTACTGTCTAGGAACACCCTAGCAACCATCTAGAAATGCCCTAGCAACGACCCAGAACACCTTATCAATTGCCTAGTAATAAAAACATCCTAGCAACTGCCTGAACACCCTAGCAACATGCTAGCAACCTAACAATGTCCCAGCAACACCAAAACAACCATCTGAACACTTTAGCAATCATCAAGAACACTAATGACTAGTAACACTCTAGCAACCATCTATAAATACCCTAACAACCATAAGAGAACACCCTAGCAACTGCCTAGCAATAAAAACTTTCTAGCAACTGCCTGAGCATCCAAGCAACATGCAACGACCCAACAATGCCCAAGCAACACCCTACACTGTCTAGCAATAGTTAAGAACATACAGGGATGTAACAATGAATCTTGAGTTGGTTGAAAATTGATAAAAATGTGTCACGATTCAAGTCGGTTGAGATGTTAAAATAATCGCGACAGAGTTATGGGTGGGGGTTTATATGAATGTACTGTATCTCTGAGGGGAACTTATTGTCTTTAGAAAAGTTGAGATGGTATTTTCTTTTCATCTTGCCTCTGTATAGTGAATATTAAAATAGTAGTATTTATTAGCGCAGCGCTGCTTTGTTTACAGCGATAAACCAAGGAAACGCTGTATTGCTGCTGTTTCATAAGAGCCACCTGCTGTCAGAGACTGAATTTGCATTTTCATTCAGTCTGTCTGCTGTTTTTGTTTCGTTCAGAAATGATTTGTTTATATGAAGACATTTCTTTTATTTGTATTATTTATTTATTTGATTTTTAAATTCCAATTTCATTTTATTAGACATATTTCAATTTCAATGTCTGAGAAATAATAAAAGACGCCTTTATAATTTTTTGTAATTCTCATTTTGTTAAAAAAAAAAATTTTTAGATTTTGAAATCAGTATTGTGAACTGTATCACTTTGTGAGAGTGACTCATTACATCCCTAAAGAACAAAATAGCAACTGACTAGCAACGTAAAAGCAACCTCCGGACAATGCCCTAACAACATCTACCATCTGAACACCCTAGCAACTACCTAGCAATCACTGCAACATTATAGAAGTGAGTTTTGCATAAGCAAACACTGTACAGATTTTCTTCATTAAATATAGGTCTAGTTCTCTTTTTGTTCTCCTCTCCATGAATACGAGCATGCCAAAGCTTTCTGTTCGACTGCATGACTGCGTTGGATGGCAGAGAGTAAAAGAGACTCAATTCATGCTGTGCTCACAGGTATGACATGGTTGAGCCCAAACACCCCCGTGACAGTCTCTGTGGTGTCTTCCATCTCCACCTGTTCCTCAACAGCACACTGAGCTGCAGGTCGTACCAGCTCACCTCCCGCAGGGAAACACACACACATACACAAAGAAGAGTTGCTTTGTATTTTTCCTCTGATCTCCTTATGCATCTACTTCTTTTTGTGTTTTAATGACATCTGCATTATATGTTTAGATTTTAAAATGTTTAGATGTTCATTCTAAAACTCTTACCTAAAGTGTTCAACTTTGGTGTAAAATCCAACTCGTATAATTCACACCACACAAAAAAATACCAAAAATCATGTCCTGTTAAAGAGAGGTGTGCAGTTATTATTAAAGGTTGGTTTTTAACAGTACAATTTTTGCCAGGTAGAACTTACGATTCTTCAGATAGAGACTTAAGACAATAATAATGCACTAAAACACTCAGAATAGCTTAGAAAGTGTACGTTTCACTTGTTTGGTGTCGGAAATAGTAGAAATTAAGACAAGAAAGAAAGAAACAACTCTTATGTAAAAGATATGGCTAATTAATTAAAGTTCTAATTGTTTCTGCTTTGCTTTGTTTCTTCTTTGTGTGTGTGAGCGAGGGAAATATTTCTGGCTTGGTCTGATCCTCTCAGTTTTGTGCTCCAAAACCAGATGGGTGGAACAGATCCGAGCCAAAACGACACAGAACCCCCCAGGGCAGAACAAATCCACACACATATCGCAATACAATAACACAATCACTAACCGAGCCGCCCGAGACCCACAAACACTCAAACAAGCAGTCAGTCAGTCAGTCGGTACATTTGTATCTCACTCATTATTCAGTGTTTTGGAAGAAATCTGTGGATATAAACTTGTGCGTGTATGAGAGGCGTGGGTTAAAACTGTGGGGTGGTTGAGTTCAGTTATGATGGACTTATCAACACAGACACATAAGACACAAAACCAATGACCTGAAAATCTCTTAAGGTCAAATATCCCTCATTCTGTGTGTATAATTCTACAGTGAAAGGTGCAGGATCTATGACTTCCTGAACTGCACTAAATCTGTCTGAAAAAATCCAGAGGAAGCAGTGAAATTCTTCCTCCATTTAGGGGTTTTCCCCCTTTTCTTTTCTGGATTACTTTTGGTGGATGAATTAATATTTTAGGTTAAATAAATCAGACAGATAAAAAAAAAAGTACTGTTTTAAATAATGTATATATATATATTTTTTTTCCGATTTCCATTTGGTGATTTCACACTTCACCCAAGGAACTGATTATGCTGTTTGGTTCTTGAATTATTTTATTGCCCAGTAATTTATTGTGATATAACACAGGACACAGTCCCATGGTCATATACAAATTTTGTTTTAATAATTAAATTCAAGGCAAAGATAAGAGATTCTATATTTGTTAGCGTTTCACAGGAATGCATGGACCAATTTTGGATTAGTTTGGAAATCTAATCTAAACATTTGTCAGTTATAAAATATCTTTTAACCAGTAAGTGGCACTATTTCTAAACTGCTTAAGTTTCCCTAAAGGCACGGTGGAAATAAAAACCAAGATTTTGTTTTATTGTGTAAAAACGTTGCCAACATACAGTTTCACCTTCAGTGCTTGGCCCCTAATTAGTACAGCAGACGAAGTGCAGGGTTTAAGTTGTGTTTGACTAAATGTACCACATTATCTCATGGAAATAATATTTACAAACTGTGAAAATACTTTAACGCCTCGCAGACAGTAATAAATCCCACATGATGAGAATACTTGACTTGATAAATACACTTCTAATGCTTTCAGAATGCACACACAAAGACACTCAAAGCATGCATCACACACTATAAAAACACATTCTTCACACACTTAGATCACATTAACACACACATTGCACATGTACAAGAATACCGCAGCACAAACACACACATAACTCACATTTCTTTTTAAACAAAATGGTCTTTGTACAGTAATACACGTCACACACAGAATATTTTACAATATCAGTTTTAGAATATGTCACAGTTCAATTCCAGTTATGAGTACTATGTCTTAATTGTCTTTGAAGAAATTAAATATGAATTGACTAGTTCATTTTGGTCGCCTTCTGAGCATATAATCCAAAGGTTGAAGGTTTAATTGCATGTTTGGGTTCCCATGATATTGTGCTTAACCAGAACAGTTTGACAGAATTAATTCACCATGTTACTTCCATGCACTTGGCATAATTATAAAGAGAATTTTAGTATGGGAATGGCGGTATCCTGAGTGTTAAGACTGTGTGTTGATTCTCTATGGAAAACTGACCTAGACACCAATCTACTTGAACATTTCTGTGAGCCAACAAAAACAAAAGAATAGGAATCAAAATGTCAGTCACCTGCAGGAAAAGCTGTCATGCTGTCATCTTTGACTTCAAATACCTCACCCTGGAATAAATGCTCAAGTCAGACATTGTAGATTCAGCCCTTTCACTGCCAATGTTTCTCTAGAAACCCTTGAACAGAAGTGTGTGTGTGTAGGTCATTTAAAGTGCCTCCGTATCTCATTGGTAGTGCTCTATAATTCAGAGAAATGTGACAGAAAACACATCCACAATCTTAAAAGCCCCTCAGAGGAGCATTTGTCACTGATATTTATCTTCCAGTGTGTTTTATTGAGCAGAATAATGCATGTTGTTTGAAATATTATTTCTGAGATCATGGGCATGCACATATTAGAACAACCTACTTCACAGCATTAAATGTACAGCACACATTTCTTCCACAATTTAGCACAACACAAATTTAAAGGTTTAACATTTACATTTTCAAAACACACCAACCAGCAAATGTGCATCCGTCGTTTAAATCCTTGCTGACAGAAATGGCAGTCTTAATCACTGAACAATGCCAGAAGGAGAGAGACAGATGTGTGTTTATATGCGTTATAGTTTGGGATTGTTGTATTAAACATGCAGGTACTGCCAAAAGAACATCTGAATGTTCCAGCCTTTCTGACTGTCTATTGTCTTTATCTAATGAGTGCTTTCAATCATGTGAGCATGTGCAGTGTTTATATCTAAGTCTGCTTTATATATTTTAATATCATGAAGCTGAAGGCAAGTGGGAGGAAAACAAAAAAGATTGATGGAATGGACAAACAAGCAAACAGCTCGAGCTAGCAAGACGGAACAAAATATACACAGAACAACAGAATGATAGATTAAACGATATTATGAAAGATAAAGAGAACGATAGAACAAAAAAATAAATAGAACATTCATATTCTATTTGAAAAGAAATAAGATTTGGAACCTTTCCAGATGATTCCATGTTGAGGCCCTCACGAAAAAGAAGTTTATTGAAGTATGCTATTAGTATACTTCTTTTAAACTTAAAATAGGAAAGTATACTTTCAGTCTACTTTTTATGTACTTCTCAGAAATATACTTAAAATTACATTTAAGTATACTTGACTTATACTTAGAAAAAGTCTAAATATATTTGCGCTATAGCTACTGGGAATCAATGTTTTCATTGTTATATGGTAGGGAGTGCCATTACACACCTTCTGTACAGAATTTCCAAAACACAAGTGAAGAAGAAACCGAAACAACAGATGTTGTTTTTGGTGTTGATCGACTCCATCGACGTTTTGAAACTTCATTCTGAATCCAATTCATAGTCTTTTTTCAGCTTCTTGTTCAAAATGTTGTTTATTTATTTATTTATTTATTTTATTTATGGAACTTACTCACATTCAATATTTGTATACCACATTCTATATTTGATATTTGTATACCTACTACATAAAGTATACTTTAAAATATACTTGAACTTTACTTAAGTATACTTAATAAAATAAACTCTAAGTATACTTCTTTTTGGTAAGGGGGAAAACATAAGCCTTGAAACAGCAGTCGATACTTTATAGTTTCCTGAAAAACAAGGAGTCACATTCCCCTCTGTGACCAAATTTGCTACAGATGATTTAAAATCAGCACTGTAAAATGGGCCAGTAGTGTTTTAATCACTTGGCGATGTTTACTGTGATGGCATGGATGTTCATTAAGAACGTCTAATTCTACACACTTAAGCCGTCCACTCTCCTAAAGAGAGCTGCTTTTAGCATCAGGAAACCAAACTCCTCAATCTTCCATCCCGCTTGCTGGAGAAACATTGTCTGTTATTAATCTGTTTTCACATATAAAGCGTTACGTTGTGGTGAAGCCTTAATAGTTTCCAGTGTGTTTGCAGCTGAAGTCGTGGGGTTGTTAGTGGGTTGTAAAGATGAGTGAGATCATGTGGTTTTGGCATTTGTGATCTAGTGCACGGACGGCCGTGGTGACACAGAAACAGCTCGGTATACTGAGTAAACATCGAAAACCACATCGAACCACACCAGACCTTCAAGAGCACAGCTATACGTGATGGTCATTAGAGAGCCTGGAGCAAATCCTACAAGATATGCATGAGGGAGACTGAGATCTATCAGGTGCAGAGTTGGATGATGAGGTGATAAAACAATGAAATGTCTTTGCTTTGGCAGTGGGGTCCAATATCCTGAGACCATATAGAAAACAACATTTTAACATTTTTTACATTTAAAACAATACAAGTTATGATGTAAAAGAAGATTCTGCACTATTTATAATTCACAGATTAAATACAAGTAAATGAGTAACAGATGGCCAGATATTCTTGCTTTCACTGATGCTCAATGAGCACATGAGGACATCTCGAATCATGCTGGAGAACACGTCCATCAGGTTCTTGTCAGCTCCAGTGCTGCTGTCAATAAAATAAAACAGAGGCTTTATAAATACGAAGCAAACTGTAAATTCTCAAATTCATGCAAACATTTTTAATTCATAATTTCCTTTACATTGACATCCTGATAACTCATGAAACTTTGTACTTTCTGTACCAGTAAAATAATGATTGTTATCACACAGGTTTCCTGTGTCATAATTGGCTTTATTACAGTTGTATCTGCATGTTAAGCAGACACTGGAGTATTTTAACTTTGAAAAAACCTATAATTTAGAAAAGAAAGCATATTCTCTATAGTGCTCTAATACTTTTTGAAAGCTCAAGAGAGAGAGAACATTAACTTACACAAAGTTGTCAAACACAAAATGTCCTCCACCACCTTCTTCTCTTTCTCTCTTTACAGTCCATCATGTCTCTTTACTGACAAACATAAGAGGAGGAATCTGTCATACTTTCTTTCTCTCTTTGATCTTGTTCTTTTCTTCTGCTTCACCCCTACTGGTTTCATTCTTTACATTATCTGCGTGTCCAATGCGATCCAGGCCGTAGTGTGCTTGTGTGTAGCTGAACTTGATTAATACGAGTAGAGCGAAGTCACGTGAGAACTCCCAAACATACTCCTCATTCACCTCCCCCACATCTTCAAATCCACGCTGATCTTCTCCATCAGTCTGAAAGATGTTACAAAGCAACTGCATTTTTCTGTAAGTCGTGATATGACAATACAATCAGGCACTATGATCGAGACTCACCTCTGTTATGGGATCATTTTGAAAACTTGAAAGGACCATTGAAGTGAAACCATAAACCAGCTGATTTTTTTGGATGAAGTTCATAAGAACATTCTATGAAACTGAAGTCATTTTATTGGCTTTGGACTTTATGATTTCAGTGTATAAAAGGAGCAAATTTGGAAATCATTTGGACAGACCTACATGAGGATCTTAAACATGCTCTAAAATTAACATTCGGCAAGTGAAACTTGGCGAGTAGATAAATTGGACACTAACTTTCAAAAACCTAATACAGTCTAATTGCAAGAACAATAATTGCTGATGAAGCATTAGTGATTTAAATAAAACCATCTATTTGTTATCTGTTGTCTATCTTCTAACTACATTAACTGTGTCTACACCGGATGCGACAGTTGTCGTGTCACGCCGCAACAGCTACAGGCTGTCTAAACTGGATGTGACAAACTGACTATAATGCATTAGCATTAGCTTCTTGTCGATCCACTGGTTCACATTTACAACTGTGTGTTTGCATTAAAATATGGGTTGATTTTCACATCGATCTGAACAAAAACAGCAGAAGGGCTTCTGGACAATGCAAATTCATTCTCTGCCAGCAGGTGGCGCTTTCGTAATGGTTTTTCCGGTAACAGCAGTAAACAATGCAGTGCCTCACCTGACTTGTTTATTCAATGAAATCGTAGCCTTTTGAAGTTTAATCATAAAGCTATATCACAACTCTTGTCTTTCAATCCCCAAATTTAAGACCTCTTGAAATCATAATTAAGACTTTCTTGTACCATTTAAGACTTTTTATGGCCTTAAATTTGATACAACTAAATTAAAGACTTTTTAAGACCCGCGGAAACTCTGTAATATGATGTATATTCATATTTTTGAGACAGGTTCGGTTTCTCATTTATGTTGCTGTGACACAAAGATCTGTAACTTGTCACAAACATGCAAAGAAAAGCATAGATAATCCCATTATCAAAAGGATGAAAATATTGTTAATAAAAATGGTTTCACTATCAGCAGATCTCTCTCTCTCTTCAGCTCTCCTGTAAAAAGGTCTGTTTATAGTATAATCAGGGATGTTGGACAGAATGAAAAATGAAGAACACTTTGTCAGAGTGTTAGGTGACACAGATACACACACATACTGATGACCTTTGACCTCCAGCTGTGATCCACTATCAACAGGAAACTGCAAAGGTCTTGCCTCCTAAATGAGGTCTTTCATCAGATGGCAGTATTCACGTGTCTGGGACAGTTGCACTATTTCTCGGGGATGTTGAACTTTTGCTTTGAGTTGAGCGAGATGGTGACCTCTGGATTTTTTGTGAGCTTTTATCTCGCTTTGTTTCTGCATTCACTTGCTCTGCGTCTGCAACGGAGAACATGTAGGTTATGCATGTTAATTATCTGAATCTTGTTAGACACATGATCAAATAAAGAAAATAAAAAATGAAAGTTACAGTTGAAATCCGGAGTAATATGTATGTGTGAAAGAGAGAAAATGTACATGTGGTCTTCTCATTTGAGACTGAGCCAAATGGTTTTCTTTAATTGGCCGTGCAATATCATACAGCTGGGACTGATTAAAAGTCTATACCGTGAAGAAAGTGAGAAATTAGGAGAGGAAAGAAAGAAAGAGAGAGATGAGGAGAAGAAAGAGCCAGAGAGGGTCCCAACATGTGATATGCTACACATCACAGGGTGAGTGAATTTGGTTGATCATTGGCCTTAATATTTATATTTACATAAGATTCAAAATTTAAACATTCATTTCACAATGAAAATCATGGAAAACATGTTCGGTTCACATTTAAAACCAAAATCAAGCCTATTTTTAGGACCATAATTTTTTTGTATTTTGACTTTATTTTAATTTAAATTTCCCCCAATTTCTCAAAAAATTTTACTTGTTAGTTTATGTAATTTCAGTTATTTCCATTATTCATTATAACTATAATAGAGTAAAAATACTATATTACACAATTATTTTAAGAATTTAAATCAGTATATATTACAGGAAGTACAATAAATTCTACCACCATGTAAAAATACTTACCCTTACCCTTTTGCATTAATTAATATCTCTTTTTGTTTTGCATTACAGGAGGAATAATGTGCATAACTGTCATTAAAATTAAATAATTTCTTTTTATTTAAATCTGCACATATTACAGGAATTACCATAAATACTTCCACAGTGTAAAAGATTAAAGTTTCAATGTTACTTTTTGTATTAAAATAATGTGAATGACATTTTTGCATTACATAATGAGCAGAAATAATGTGCATAACAGTCATTAAAATATATTTTTTAAAGAATTTAAATCTGCACATTATAAAGAAAGTATCATGGTTTCTTCTCATTAAAAAATAAGAATTACATTTTTGCATTACAATAATGAACACTGGGAGGAATAATGTGCATAACTGTCATTACAATTATTATTATTATTTTAATTTAATATACAAGTATAAATATACAATATAAATTTTTAAATATTACAGGAAGTACCATAATTACTACCACAATGTATTATTTTAAAATTGAAGTTACATTTTTGCATTAAAAAAAAAGAAAAAAAAAAAAAAAATATATATATATATATATATATATATATATACAGTATATATATTTGCATTACAGTAATGAGCATTTGAAGAAATTATGTGCATAACTGTCATTTAAATTAAATTAAATTATTTAAAAACTCATAATTGTCCTAGAAATATATTTCTTTTTATTTTAACATTATTCTTTCTCTCAATTTTGAGGAGAAATGTTCCAGACATGCAAACAGTTTTTGGCAGATTCATTCATCAAATCCAGACTTTTTTCAGTGTTTCACTGGTGCTTGTATTCAAGGTCTAAACAAAAACTTTGACACCGATCAAAGCATTTTCAGCAGTCTTACCAAAAAAGGCAAGTAGTTGAGATTCTGAACAGCTGGTTTGTATACTTGTCTATAATTGTGTTGTATTTGGTGCTAAACATATCTTCCCTGTGTCCTGCTACGCTGTCCTCAAGCGGTCATCTAGCTCAGTGATCTGCTGTGGTCACCAGTGCTCCCGAGTCCTGTAACCTGACTGCTCTTACACGAAATGTCAATCTTCATGGTGCTGATCACACTCTCCATAGCAAAAGAACACCAAGGGAAATTCCCAGGATCTATTCCCCGTCTCCTCATCTCAGTCTGCTTCTGGAATGTGATGGTCCTTCTTCCTAAATCCTTCCCTCTCATGTCATTTACATACTACTCCTTAATCTTCCCAAATCCCTCTCTCACGAAAGTCCGTCGGGAATTTCTCCAGAAGAGGAGGAAAAGCTGTCTCAACTGATATTTTATGACTGTGAGGGAATTATGGAGGGATTAGAGAGGAAATTGATGAGGAACAGCACTCTGAAATGTCTTTCTCTCGCTCTCACACTCTCTGGAAGCACACCAGTGCTTTGTCTTCATAGAAAATTATTACTTGGACTTGTTGAAAACATTTAGGAAGGCTGAGCAATTCATAAACAGTTGATATTCATAAATAGACCCTCACTGTGTTTACCTTGTCTCATGTAGCCATACTTTCAATAACTGACAATTTAGACAGAAAGCATCCATCTGGTTGGTTGATCTGAAATAAGAAGATTTTTGTTTTATCTTTCAAAAACGTATGTTGTGTAAAATCTTTTGCATGTAAAATTGATAAATATCACCTTATTTGATATTTTGTTATCTAATAGAATGACATTTTAAGTGTAGCTTAAGTGTGCGAACACATTTTGAGGTTTCTAATGATTCATTTATTTACTTCAAATAAAGCTCTCTCTAAAAATTGCACTGGTGCAAACCTTAGCTTAAAGTTTATACAGCAA
This sequence comes from Cyprinus carpio, assembly GCF_018340385.1. Lineage (NCBI taxonomy): Eukaryota > Metazoa > Chordata > Actinopteri > Cypriniformes > Cyprinidae > Cyprinus > Cyprinus carpio. The sequence goes on along the minus strand of NC_056586.1, from coordinate 25,389,899 downwards.
TGAGTTCTTCCTTGAAGATTTCACTGATGTACTTTAGTACCTTTAAACATGTCTTTGTTTCCCGGCGGACCGATAAAAAGTGCACATTGACTTCCGGAAAATACGTAAAACTCCAATTATACTGGAACTCAGGGATTTGAAATTCTTGTCATTTTTATGTTTCATCAGACATTCTATAAGTTTACCATCTGAGGATACTAACACTCACCTGGATAGAGTATTATGCGACGCAAAAGGTACTTTAAGAAGGGCATTCATCACAGAGAAGGGATGTTTTCCTCTTCTCAGGAAGTTCTTACATTTAAATTGAGTTTCCTCTGAGAGTTAAAGGTCAGTCTAGTACCCTGGTCAGGACTTCCACTCCTGTCAACAGATTTAGATACAGGAGGAGAGAGATTAGAAGAACCAGAACCAGGGATAAAGTAACTATACTCTAAACTGGAAAAAGGTTGAAAGTTGAACAACATATGTGCCAAGAACTCAAAATAGGGAGATGATCACAGCTCTCTCCACTGAGAACAAATCTAGTCCAGCACTGAACTGAAAGGAAAAGACAACAGAGTAGTGTGTGTCACAGTGGTCTATCTGGCAGTCTCCGCTCTTCTCTAATCAACACATTTTGCATGTGACCACTGAAAATCAGCAGGTCGTGCTGGCAGCAACAGAGCAAACCAGTGTGTGTGTGTGTGTGTGTGTGTGTGTGTGTGTGTGTGTGTGTATGTGTATGTGTATGTGTGTCATTAAAAACAAATAATTCATTTTTGTATCTATAGATACCTACAGTATATGCCTTCAGCAAAGTCGGAAATAAACGTTTCTGGTCATGTTTGTCCTCATAATGTGTCATCAAAATATAATGTAGCTTGCTACGCCTTTCTTTTTCAATTGATTTTTTTTTTCTTAATTTCAAATGCATTTTATTCAATCCCATATCACATAGATACTTCACCATTCAATCAATTTCTGATGGATAAAATCAAGTTAGAAATATGCCAACTGAAGTAAAAAGGATTGCAAATGCTGTTTAATGTTGACGATAATGTCACAAGACCTACAGAAAGAATACTGCAATGAAATAATCAGTTTTTTTCTTGTTTTCCAGCATTAATATGCAACCATGCATAAAACAAGCTACATTAACTTGAGAAGGAAAAAGCATGAGATATGACATTGTTTACAGAAAAGAAAAATGAATGAGGTTTATGCTAAAAATAATAATTAAAAATATATATATTTGCCAGTGGGGTTGTTTTTTATAATTTAAAGTGAAAATGTGTCTATTTGTCTGATGCCACAGGCCAATAGTATTTTTTCTTGTTTTGTACATAAACCTTATTAAATTACTCTAAAAACACGACTTAATATCTCATATAATTTTTTATTTCAAGTAAATGCATGTTATTGGAAAACAAGACAAAAATACCGAGTTAAAAAATGTGTTTTTTTTTAGGTGAATGATATATATCTCTGTTATACATGAAAGGGCTTCAAACCTATAAATCCGCCACTACAAAGCTTAATTCAAGCTCACTTCCTATTCTGGCTACCAAGATGCTTACTTACGTGTTATTTGTGTATGGATTGTTTGGTGTAATAAAAGTTCCATCCTGCAGGATTGAATGTGGACAGAATACAGTCACATCTGCTCGCGTGTACACAAATATTGTCACTCATTTTGGCGGCGCTCACTATTTGTAATGAATGCACCTGCCGTTCATCACATTTAAAGAGTATGCAAATGTTCATCATATTAACTGTTTTAAAACAGAGCAGATCACTCACTCAACCTCTCCTTGTCACAGCACATTCCAGTACGCCTGACTGCTCGAGCTTCTAACAGGATTACGCTTCTGCAGGGAGAACAGAACCGCAGGGCGCTGGAGTGACCTGTGGAGAGATGAAATTTGTGTTTCAGGAGGACATATCAAAGCGCACAAATGTGTCTTCTTAATATGGGGTTTGATTGAGGTTTATACATTTCACTGATAGGACAAAGACCTGAAGTTATAATTTGAGCCCACTGATGTTCACTTTAAAATATAGCCTACATTTTATACAATTTATAGCTGTAATTTTTTTAAATTAAAATACTAATAAATTACTGTAAATTGCTGTAATTAAATAATAAAAATACATATAGCATATGTATTTAAATATTTATTGGGCAAATATAATCTGAACGTAGTCCAATTTGGATCTTATAGACCCGCATACAAAAAAAAAAAAAACCCATAAAATAATCAATCACTCTTTCCGGATATTCATCTGCATATTCATGACACACCTTTACTAGAAGCTTATTTGCATTAGCATGCTGTGTAAATCTGAGAGAATAATTACATCACTGAGATGATCTCATGCTTCTGTCATCATGCAGGCTGATGAATGTGAACATCTCATAAATACAGCACAATAAACTCACTGTAGGTGTATGAGCCCCGACTGCTGTTTATAATTCAAAGCAGGATCATAGTCAGATATGCGGAAAATTATTGACCAAAAAACAGTAAAAACAGCATCTGTAATCTATAAAACTAGACTGGAGAGATATACAACAGTCATGTGCATAAAGGTGATACATAAACAAAAAATGTGTTAGAAGCTTGAATGTCAGATCTGATTACAGACCATAAAAATGTGTGGCTTTCTTAATCAAATTAGCCATGTGTTTTTTATAAATTTTATGTAACATTTCTGCTTCACTATATTTAATGAAGAAACTGCTTTGTTTATGTCATCATTTTTATGAGCCATTATGTTTAAGACAGTAACAATACATCATTTTTCAACATAACAGAATGCTGCTTAAAACATTTAACAAATAAATCAAATACAAAAACTCACTTAATGTTGCAGTCTCCACATGTACTGTACATGATGCTTTAATGTTCTCAATCAGACTTTACAGTATTTAAAAAAATACTGTTAAAAAAAACATTTATAAGAACAAATCCACAGACAGAGTAGAATATAGATTACATTAGGGAAGATAAATAATTTTGAATTAAACAGTAAGGACTAAAATACACATGACACTTTCAAATCTGAAGCTTTTCAGTTATATTATTTGCAGAATGTAACTGGAAGTTTAAGTGTTACAAAAAACACAAAATATGCACACCATGCTTTCCACTACAATGTATTGTCTTAATTTATTATCACTAAATTTGTGTATTTACATTCAGTCAGACACTGCTAAACAGTCAAACCCTTATATGTGAAAGTATGTGAACTATATATACCTAAACAAGGTACTTTACCAAGAACCAGTCAAACCAGCTTCAGCTTTAACTGTTTGCTTTGTTTTTCTTTCTCCTTCCCTGCTCTTTAGCTTTTCATTACAACAGACACAGAATTCAGAATACATTTGTTCAGAAGTTACGCAAAAACAAGCACCATGAATGCTGAAAAAGATGCTGATTATGACAACACTTGCAATGGAGAGAAAAGGTAAGCGAAATGTTGTATTTGTACATGTATCAGAATTGTAAAGATTGAAGCTAATTTAATTAAAACCAACTCAGTTTAAGTTTAGAGTTTAAATTGTCGCGCTTATAACCTAGTATATCTAATTACATTAAAAAAAAATACTTTGTTACAAAAGCTACTGACCCCCTTAATATAATCTGAGTGAAAGAGATTCTGAATTGCTTTGAACTATGAAGATGGATTGTGTTGTATCTGGCAGAGTTCAGCAGGAGAGACCACATTCACCTGTCCTCAGTGTTTTATCCATGAAGAGTGACAAATTAATGAAAATGCCTATTCAGTTAAAAGCTGAAGATTCGCTGTTTAACCAAAGGTGAATCCAGATAATGTTGTAGCAAGATGAATGAAACCCACTGTTATATTAACTAGAACATAATCTTTGATTATGTTGCTTTTTCAGCCCTGAGGAGAAATCAGATTCACCTGTACCCAGTGTTTTGTCCATGAAAAGTGACAAGTCGATGAAAATGCCTATTCAGTTAAAAGATGGAGAATGTTTGTTTGATCAAAGGTAAATGTAACTATTTTGTTAGTTTTATTGTTGCATAGCTTTGACGTTTGTGCCATTTTGTGAGGCTAAAAAACTCAAATTTAGTATTGTAAAGTATTTCTGTCCTGTAAAGGATTGTCCTCAACAAATCTTGGTGTCATCAGCTTTTACTTGCAAGAACATAATCATCGTTATCCAATGATGAGATGGATAAGGTTTTATTTATTTATTTGCAGTGCTCTGGAGAGATCACATTCACCTGATCCCAGTGTTTGGTCCCTGAAAAGCGACAAGTCGATGAAAATGCCAATTCAGTTAAAAGATGGAGATTCTGTATCTGATCAAAGGTAAATCTCTATTTTATGTGATAATGCATGCATTACCTATGGTTTTTGTGTTATTGGGAGATAAACAAAACAAGAAATTTGCTTGCAAATGATTTTTCTTAATAAATCTTCATTGTTTTTTTTAGTTTTGAGGAAAGATCACATTCACCTGATCCCAGTGTTTTGTCCCTGAAAAGTGACAAGTCGATGAAAATGCCAATTCAGTTAAAAGATGGAGATTCTGTATCTGATCAAAGGTAAATCTCTGTTTTATGTGATAATGCATGCATTACCTATGGTTTTTGTGTTATTGGGAGATAAACAAAACAAGAAATTTGCTTGCAAATGATTTTTCTTTATAAATCTTTATGACATTGAGATTCCTAGAAAATAATTATTTTTAAACTATGTGAGACTGATTAAGGTTTTTTTCAGTTCTGAGGAAAGATCACATTCACCTGATTCCAGTGTTTTGTCCCTAAAAAGTGATAAGTCGATGAAAATGCCAATTCAGTTAAAAGATGGACAATCTGTATCTCATCAAAGGTAAATCTCTGTATCTTTTTGTTTGCATGTGGCATAGCTGTGATAATTGTAGCCATATAGTGATAAATTCACATTTTCCTCAGTTCCTTACACACTAAAACAGATTCTATGAATCTCAAAGCACTACTTCACTTCATGTCAAAGACGTATTTCAAAACTACAAATAATCTTCACCTGAGTTTATAATTGATTTTTTTTTATGACATGCATCTAAGTAAAAGAGATGAAAACTTCAATAAATAAATCTGAGAGTTAATGTTGTTGTTTTTCAGTTCACTGTTGAAATCACATTCACCTGATTACAGTTCAACACAAATCACAATTCATATGAGAGATGAAAAAAATCTACCACACCAGAGGTATGGTTTTATAGCACAACAGTTCAACTGTTAGCTTTGATTTCAGTTTGTGCTTCCAAAATCTGAGGGATCTGGTGACTCGCCATGGCAAATACAGTCAAAAAGGATGAGTACAGATGATTTGCAGTTAACTCTCACCAGATACAGGGTTTCAGCAATAGACAGCAGGGCATCTGGAAAAAAATCTTTAAAGCAACAGACTTAAATTTGGGTTATTTTTCTAAAAATATCTTGTGGATGAGATCCTTCACCATTTTAATTGTCAATGTACCTTTAAATAAATATTGTAACAAATCCCACCGAGACAGAATTAAGAAGACACAGCCTTCATTATTTGAAAAGAAATAAATGTTTTCTAACAATGACAAAGTCTTTTGGTTTTATTATTTGCTTTTCTTTTCTAGGCATGAGCTGCAAATACATGATCGAGAGATCCAACAAAGATTAAAATCTTACATTAAAAGGAAACATCAGTACATTTTTGAAGGATTGGAAAAGCAGGGAAACCCAACACTCTTGAACCAGATCTACACTGAGCTCTACATCATAGAAGAAGAAGCTGGAGGGATCAGTAATAAACATGAGTTTACTAGGATAGAAAAAACCTTTACTGCAGCAGGAGCAACAATACCAATCAAATGCAGTGACATCTTTAGAGCTTTACCTGGACAAGACAAACCCATCAGAACTGTGCTGACAAAGGGAGTCGCTGGTATTGGAAAAACAGTCTCTGTGCAGAAGTTCATCCTGGACTGGGCTGAAGGGAAAGAGAATCAGGACGTCCAGCTCTTATTTCCACTTCCTTTCAGAGAGATCAATCTGATAAAGGACAAAAAGTTCAGTCTAGTCAGTCTTCTTCAAACCTTCTTGATGAGAGAGACAAATTTACATTTGATTCAAAACTCCTCTGTTGTTTTCATCTTTGATGGTCTGGACGAGTGCCGTCTTCCCTTAAACTTTCAAAGCAATGAGACTCTACAGGATGTGACCAAAGAGACATCAGTGGACGTGCTGCTGACGAACCTCATTGTGGGGAATCTGCTTCCCTCTGCTCTGATCTGGATCACCTCCAGACCAGCAGCAGCTGATCTCGTCCCCTCTGAGTGTGTCCATCGAGTGACAGAGGTACGAGGCTTCAATGATCCACAGAAGGAGGAATACTTCAGGAAAATCAGTGATCAGAGTCTGGCCGATAGGATCATCTCACACCTGAAGTCATCAAGGAGCCTCTTCATCATGTGCCACATCCCAGTGTGTGTTTTCTGCTGGATCTCAGCCGCTGTTCTGGAGAAGATGTTGAGTCGAGCAGAGAGTGGAGAGATTCCCAAGACTCTCACTCAGATGTACACACACTTCCTGATGGCACAGATTAACATCAAAGACACAAAGTACAATGAGAAGAAGAGCAAAGATAAAGAGATGATTCTCAAACTGGGGAAACTGGCATATGAGCAGCTGGATAGAGGCAACCTGATCTTCTATGAGGAAGACCTGAGAGAGTGTGGCATTGATGTGACAGAAGCATCAGTGTACTCAGGATTGTGCTCTCAGATCTTCAGAGAGGAGTTTGGCTTGTATCAGGGAAAAGTCTTCTGCTTTGTTCATCTGAGCGTTCAGGAACATCTAGCAGCTCTATATGTGCATCTCTCCTTCCACAACAGCAGAATAAACGTGCTTGAAGCACATGAATCTGGATCGCCGGTGACAATGTTGAGTTTACACAAGTGTGCGGTCAAAAAAGCCTTTGGGAGTAGGAATGGACATCTTGATCTTTTCCTTCGCTTTCTCATGGGACTTTCACTGGAATCAAATCACAGTCTTCTAGAAGGGCTTTTGGTGACAAAGACAGACAGCTCCCTGGAAAGAGAGAAAACTATTGAGTATCTCAAACAAGAATTAAAAGAACAGTTGTGCCCAAATGATTGCGTCCTTCTGTTTCACTGTTTAAATGAACTTAATGACCATTCTCTGACTGATGAATCCCAAAGCTGTGAAAAACAAAACATGTCCCCAGCTCTCTGGCGAGCTTTGGTGTATAAATTAATGACATCTGATCAGAGGTCTGAAGAGTTTGAACTTCAGAAATATGGCAGATCAGATGACATCTTAGAATGGCTGCATACTGTTATCAAGTTATTCACAAAGGCCCGGTGAGTACTTTTTGAAATCTTATTAAATGAAAGCATGCTCAAAATATTTATATTACACGCTTCTTATTTTGTCAGGTTGAATGACTGTAATCTCACATATAAAGGCTGTGCATTGCTGACTACGGTTCTTACATCACTATCCAATGTGAGAGAGCTGGACCTGAGCAACAACAACCTGCAGGACTCAGGAGTAGAAATACTCTGTGTCGGGGTTAATAGATCGCCCAGCGGAGCAGAATTTTTAAGGTAAATACTAGAAATGTATTACTTTACATATTGTATTGTACTTTAATAAATTGTTTTTCTTATTAGAAAAAGGGAAATGGAAAGAAAGATGCACTCACATAGCCAGCATAAACATGGGAATGAAGAAAGTCAATTACATTTCCATCACAGAACTGCTGGACTACAGGACAAAGATTGCAGCCTGAAATCTCTGAAGTAAGTTCTTTGTACTTGGTTGCATTAAATTCTTAGACTAGTCTTTCAATCAAGCCATGTATTTTTTCTTCTAGACTGGTCATCACTTAATTAGGTACATACAAACATAAACTGGTCTAATTTGAATCTGAAAAGTAAGACTGATTATCACTAAGTCTCATGTAGACAGACCTTTGTGCACACACATTTTAATAAATTGTTTCTCATATCAGAATAAAGGACATAGAAAGAAAGATGCACAACAAAGGTTTAGCATCAACATGTGGATCCCATAATCAGCATAAACATGGAAACGAAGAAATTCACTTTCATTTGCATCATAGAACTGCTGGACTACAGGACACGGAGTGCAGTCTGAAATCTCTGAAGTAAGTTCAATCAATCAATTCTGTAATATGTTAAAAAGTCATTTAGTTTTTAAATATTACATTTTAAGATAATGACTCCCTAGTAATTTTTTAGTCTGGTGCCCCTGTCAGATTATGGTAATTAATTCTTCAATTTTGTAAAAAAAATAAAATAAAGTAAAATATATAAAATTTTTAAATTGTGTTATGCTCAGATTGGAAAAATGTGGAATGACTGAGAGAAGCTGCACTGCTCTGGCTTCAGCTCTCAGCTCAAAGACCTGCAGTCTGACAGATCTGGATCTGAGCATTAATGATCTACAAGACTCAGGCGTGAAGAAGCTCTGTGCTGGACTGCAGAATCCTCACTGTACACTAGAGAAGCTCAGGTAAAATTCTGGAAAACTGTTACCTTATTATATTATACTCTTATATTACTTAAGAAAACTTGCATAACTGGATGCTGAACTATACATTAAGTAACTGTTAAACTAAGAAGTAATAGCAAACCTGTGCTTATGAATCCACTCTGCTCTCTTCAGGTTGTCCAACTGTAATGTAACACATGAAGGAGTGACAGCATTGACTGAAGCTCTGAAATCAAATCCATCCCACCTGAAAGAACTTGATCTGGCTAAGAATGACCTGGAAGAATCAGATTTGAAAGTCCTCTCTATAATACTGGACACATCATAAAAAGAAACAAAATGAACAGAAATCTTTAAGAACACTAATTAGGAAGATAATTCCTAAACTGGTTACAAATAAAAAGGCTAGAGCAAAGCATAGAGGAAAACCAGTACACTCACCATACATGCTCCAGTTGGTTTAGTCCAGAGGGTCTCCATTTTTTAGAAGCCGCCATCCATTTGAAAACAGGAGATATCAATCTGCAGTGTTTTAGACTGCTGTGAAAAGGAAAAGAAAAAACATTTTATGTATCTATTTCAGCCTTTTCTGAATTGTAACAAAACGTTTTTTATAAAACCAATGAAAAATGCATGTTCTTTGACGCTTTCATTGTTTTGTTGAATAACAAAAAGCACTCCCTGTTGAAAATAAAAATCGTAAAACTTTTGTTGTTAGTCCTGTTGTTCTGTTATTTTCTTTATATTCTGTGCTGCAAAAAATACATGTAAAAAAATAATGCAATAGGCCTATAAACTGTATTTTAACCTCAAATAACTGAAAAGTGATAATGCTTTGCAGGAGCATTTTTTAGCTAGAAATGATGTTGCACGTTCACATACACTTTTTTTCTTGCATTATTTGTGGGGTTTACTGCATGTCTTCGGCACTCATTCAAATGCTTTGAAAACAGACAACTATTCACTTAATATTAGGCATTTCAACAATTCAAATCTGAGGATTTTATGTGAAGAAAGAAAAAAATCCTGAATTATATTTACCTTTGTTTTGAACATAATAAAATAAAATCTATCAGCAGTGTTTTTCACAGAAAATCAAAGATCATTTTAGAATGTCTCAAGGTCCTAAAGCAATAGCTCTTATGATCTACAGCAGGGATAGGCAACTCCGGTCCTGGAGGGCCACTATCCTGCAGAGTTTAGCTTCAGCCCTCATAAAAACTCACCTGCCTGTATCTATCTAGTAATCCCGAAAATACTGATTGCCTTGTTCAGGTCTGTTTAATTAGGGATGGAGCTAAACTCTGCAGGACAGTGGCCCTCCAGGACCGAAGTTGCCTATCCCTGATCTACAGTATTGTTTGAGGAACAAACCTTTATTTTATCAAAGACTTTAGATATACAAAAACACTGCACTCACATTACGCACTCACATTATGAATGAGTCTCCAAGTACAGAACAGAATATAGGTGCTGACAACTCAAATGCACAATCAGAAAACAAGACAAAACGTACAACTGCATATGTGAATATCAAGATTACTAAATAGTCTAAACTGAATATTCTTCAAAAATCTGATGTCGCTAGCATAACAAAGTGTCTGGTTTCTTTGTGCTTTGTCCTTTGTGTATCCTGGTGCTTTTTTTAAACAAGCTGATGTAAACAAACTGATAAAAATACCTGTGTGACCTTTCTCACAAATGTTGCCCTAATAATGCAGTTAGTGCACATACTGTGGGCGGTCCGTAATGCCTGAGGCTAAGCCATCACTAACTTCCTTGACTTCACAATTTACTCACAACACCGAGGACAAAATATCAGCCTGGGGCAGATAGCCTGTGAAAAAACAGAAATCATCAAACTGGTTGACATATGGTAAGTACTACTACTGCACAGATAGAGGTTAAAAAGATTAAAGATCAAAATGATCATATAAATGATGGAATCAATGTGATTCAATTGAAAAAAAGAGAAGAAAAAACAGGTTAAAATCAATATGATTTAAGTGTACTTTTGGAGTGTCCACTAGAGGGAGATCGAAAGTTGCAGGTTGTGGCTGACGCGATGTGTGCTGTGCGTCACAGCCAATACAGACTGACGCAGAGACAACAGCACGAGTCCCTGTTTTCATTTATTAATTTCTATTTTCCCCCTTTATCAGGGTGTAACATTTTGGAGGCCCCAGCGAGGATGGATGGTTCCTGGTCCTGCCGAGCGATGTAGTGCCATATGACGACATCCCACCCTTGCAACCACAACTACCACGATAGGAGGTCGGCGGTGTACAGTAGTCTCACAACTGGATTGGCAGAAGTGCGAGTATTCTGAGGTTCCTCACCCAACCAGGATAACTGCAAGTCATTCCCAACCAAGTAGACATCCTGCTTTACACTGACACTGGCCACTTATCCACAAACAACATGAACACATTGGAGGACTTGAGACTTGAAGTAGTGGGGACACTTTACTCACTCAGCAGTGATCATCTGATTGCAGTATGTGACTTTTTAGATATTGCTGGTACGCAAAGAGAGAATGTTTTGGGTAAAAGTCGCTCATTTCTAATTGCACATATTGTAAAGTATATTGAAAGAGATGAGGTAGATGAACTTGAAGACCAGGGTATGTCTTTTCTCCTTGACCTTAAAGACAAAATCACTGAAATTCAGTTGTCAAATCCAAACACAGTAGAGTCACAGCAAAAGGAATTGCATGTAACTCAGATGTCAGAGCAAGAAAATTGCAAAAACAGATTGAAGCACTCCAATTAGCTTTACAGTTATCATTGCAGCCAAAAGAGGGTGAATCAAAACAGGAAGTACAGACAGTGAGTCAAAAGATCAGACATTTCAGGGCGGTGCCTCAACAAAAGACCTTACCCAATCACTTCTGTGGCAGAGGGAGTTCAAAATATCTGGTCAGATTGGGGAACCAGGGCAGAAAGATAAAACTTAGTTTTTCCAGCTTGGCCCATCAAATCGAGAACGGGAAAAATAAGAATGTCCCTGAACATGAAATAGTCCATGCAGTAATTAAAGCCATCGTCCCTGGCATGCAGCTACGCAGCTATCTGGAGGGCAAAGCAAACTTAACACTGCCTAACCTGAGAAGGATCCTTCGCTCACATTACCAGGAGAGGGGCGCCACAGAGCTGTACAAGCAGCTGATGTCAGAAGTCCAAGACAGTAAGGAGACACCCCAGAACTTTTTTAATTCGTATTTTAGATCTTAGGCAGAAGATTTTATTTGCATCACAGGAAGCGGAGTCTAGTCTCAAATATGATCCCATTCTGGTGCAAAATATGTTTCTGCATACAGTTCTTACTGGTCTGCAAAATGACTATATCAGAGGGGACCTAAAGCCATACCTGCAACAAACAGATGTGAGTGATGAGCTGTTGTTAGAGAAATTAAACCTTGCATGTATGACTGAAACAGAGAGACAAAACAAAAAGAAAGCTGCAGTCCAGCATCGTCCAGTCGTGGTGCATTCGGCGGAATGCAACGATATCCCAGCACCTGCAGAAAAGAAAGGGAAAATGTCACTTCAGGAAAATAAAAATAAGCATAACCCTGATTTGCTAAATGAACTCAGAGAAATAAAATCAGACATGGCACTATTAAAGAACCTCAGCGCTGAAGTGTCACAGATTAGAGAGTCGATTCAATTACCCCAGACAGCTGTGGAACAGGGTTTGTCCTCACCAGGTTTCCGAAATTATGGCCCAGCTACTCACCCGGAATGCCCATTCCCAGGGTACTGGCCCAATTACAATACAGGACAGAGAGGGAGAACAGCTCAGTTCCAGCAAGGATTTGCACCACACCGTCTTTCCACCCAGACAAGAAGTCAACGAAGAAGATGCTTCAACTGTCAGCAGAGTGACACTGAAAGTTATTGCACCCACTGCTATAGATGTGGAAGCAGTGAGCATTTCTTTGCAGGCTGTAGAGCAAGGGCAGTAAACTCATCCAGGGATGCTTATTTAAACGAGAGAGGGTTACTTCCACGGGACAGGGAGTAACCTGCCAGATGTTAGAGTCCCATCAACAATGCTGGGGGGGTGTGGGATGAAGGGAGGTGACCACAATTTACGAGTATGCACATCCTGCCGCAAAGCTTTCTATTGCTCCAAGTTATGTCAGACTCATCACTGGAGTAGACACAAGAAAGACTGCCAGCAGAAAGGGCATAAAGATGTCAAAAGAATTAAGTGCCACAATGAGAAAAAATTCAAACAAATCACTGAGCATGGCTGCTTTAGTGGGAAAAACAGTGTCTCATTGACTGTTTTATCCAGGGAGTTAAAAAAAACAGCATTGTGGGATACTGGATCTCAAGTGTGTATCATCGATGAGTGGTGGAAAAATGAAATATTACCTGATGTAAGGTTAAGGCTTCTTTCAGAAATAATTGACGCACCGGACACACTTCAAATAGTAGCAGCAAATGGACAAGGTATTCCTTATGTTGGGTGGATAGAAGTCACATTTCAGCTGCAAAGAGGAAACAATGACCGAGTAGATCCTGTCATTCCCATGCTGGTAACAAAGGGGGAAACATCTCTCCCATCCCATCATTGGTTACAATGCTATTGAGTTCATAGTGACAGACAATAAAGGTGAAAGTGCAGATTCAGCATGTGATGAACAGTTAAAGAGATTAGTTAATGTGGCACTCCCAAGATTAGAGATAAATCACATTCAAGCTTTTATAGCACTTCTAAAGGCAGAGAAGTCACATGAGTATGTGGTGAGAACTCCCAGAGAAAAAATATTAGTTCCCAAGCGTACCTCTTTGCAGGTTGAGTGCCGAATAAAGATGAACCCACTGAAGGAGGACACTACTTTGATGTTTGAACCCGATCTTGATCCCAAATGGGCGGAAGGGCTAGAGTTCCAGGAGACACTTTTAAAGGTTAAGAAGGGGGTTCCACCCTACATCGTACTTGATGCTTGGAATCCTACGGACCATGACATTGTCCTGTATGGAAAAACATTCATAGGAACAGCACATAGGGTACAAGCTGTTTTATCCATCCGTGTCATTAGATCAGTCAATTCAGTCCATACCTGCTTCAGTGAATCATATCCAAACAAGCAGCGCTGAGCTTGCCAGTGATACCTGGGACCCTCCAGTCAATTTGGGTCATCTGAGTCAGCCTGAAAAGGAAATAGTATGCAAGATGTTACGAGAGGAATGTGCGTCATTCTCGAAGTCAGATGATGACATCGGATGCATAGAAAATCTAACCCTGAAGATATCCCTTAAAGACACAGTTCCTGTTGCACGTTCATACATCTCTGTGCCGAAACCACTCTATAGGGAAGTAAAAGATTACCTTCATGACCTGATTGCTCAGGGTTGGATATCAAAATCAACATCATCTTATGCATCACCTGTTGTCTGTGTTAGGAAAAGGGATGGAAGCCTCCGTCTTTGTGTGGATTACAGGGAGCTGAATAAGAAGACCAATCCTGATCGTCAGCCAATTCCCAGAGTCCAAGATATCCTTGACAACCTGGGTGGGAATTCATGGTTTTCACTATTGGATCAGGGCAAAGCATATCATCAGGGCTTTATGGCAAAGGAGAGTAGGCCCCTGACCGCATTTGTAACCCCGTGGGGGTTGTATGAGTGGATACGAATCCCTTTTGGCTTGATGAATGCTCCAGCTGCCTTTCAGAGGTGTATGGAGGAATGCTTGGAGAGTTTGAGAGACCGGATATGTGTGCCATACCTTGATGATATCTTAGTCTACAGCAAGTCCTTTGAAGACCATGTCCACCATGTGCAGGAGGTACTGCAGCAGCTTAGACGGTATGGAATAAAATTGAAGCCAAGCAAATGTGGACTGTTCAAGAGGGAAATCCGTTACCTTGGAAGAATTGTGTCAGCTGAAGGTAGCAAAGTGGATCCAGCTGACACAGAGGCTGTGGGAGCTTGGAAGGAAAAGAGACCAAGTACTGTCGGGCAGCTGCGAACTGTGATGGGCCTCTTAAGTTACTACCGACAATATATTAAGGATTTTTCAAAGATTGCTGGACCACTGTATGATTTACTCAAGAGCACCCCAGGAGTGGAAAACACTTGCCAAAATTCCAGACAAAGTAAAGTGAAGAATAGAGGAGTGCCTTCAAACCAACCAATAGTTTGGAAGGATGAGCACCAAGAGATCTTGGAAAAAATTGATAAACCATCTGGTCGAACCACCTATCCTTGGATTTCCAGACTTTTCACTGCCTTTTATTCTTCATACAGACGCCTCAAACCAAGGCCTGGGGGCAGTATTGTACCAAAAGCAGGGGGGGTAAGCTCCGTGTAATAGCGTATGGATCTCGGACCCTTACAGCCGCTGAACGAAATTACCACCTCCATTCGGGCAAATTAGAGTTTCTCGCCCTCAAGTGGTCAATAACGGAGAAATTTAGAGACTATTTATACTATGCACCTACATTCACAGTCTTTAGCGATAATAACCCTCTCACGTATGTACTATCCAGCGCGAAACTCAATGCCACCGGCTGTAGGTGGGTAGCGGAGTTAGCCGACTTCCATTTTTCAATAAAGTACCGCCCTGGCCGAGAGAATGCAGATGCTGACAGTTTATCAAGATTGCCTCTAGACATTGAAGGGATGATAGAACAGTGTACGGAGGAATTGTCATCAGACTGCATTGCAGCCACCGCACAAGCTGTAGAAGTCCAGGAAGATACCTCACCTTGGGTAGTATCTGATTCGTCTCCATGTTCACCTGACATGGGTGACAGTGAACCTCTTCTTGTGGCTGAAATACAACAGAGTCAAAGGGAGGATCCACACATGGGGCCTGTAATAAAATATAAATTAACTGGTATGAGACCTTGCTCCAAACAAATGAAGTCTCTTACCCCTCAGAGCCGATGTCTTCTTCGTGAATGGGAGAAGCTTCATTTGGATGAGAACGGCATCCTAAAGCGGAAGACTGCTAATAGACACCAGCTGGTCCTACCTGAAAGATACAAGGCAGTGGTAATGAAGAAGTTGCACAATGAGATGGGTCACCAAGGAGTTGATCGCACGACATCACTGATCAGAGACCGTTTCTTTTGGCCCCATATGCAACAAGAGATTTGAACATTATGTTTCAAAAAGCTGTCATTGTTTAAAGCAAAAGAAGCCTTGTAGGGAGACAAGGGCTCCTCTCGTTAATATCATTACAACGCAGCCTTTTGAGCTTGTATCTGTTGACTTTCTGCATTTAGATAAATGCAAGGGGGGATACGAATACATATTAGTCATAGTTTGACCATTTTACACGGTTTGCGCAGGCGTATCCCACAACATCAAAGTCTGCTAAAACAGTAGCTGATCGCCTGTTTAATGATTATGCCCTGCGATTTGGATTTCCTAGACGAATACACCACGATCAAGGTGGTGAATTTGAAAACCAGCTTCTAGCCCAGCTGACAAAGAATTGTGGTGTCCTGAGTTCCAGAACAACACCATACCACCCGCAAGGGAACGGTCAGACGGAACGATTCAACAGGACCTTGCTTCAAATGCTCAAAACACTGACAGACAAGCAGAAGACGAACTGGAAGGAATTCCTGAACAAACTGATCTTTGCATATAATAGCACCAAAAATGTGAGGTAAACAGGATTCTCACCTTTTTATCTTCTATATGGCCGGCATCCCAGACTACCAGTGGATCTACTCTTTGGGTTGGAAGAAAGCACTGGAACAGTGAGCCGGGAGGAATGAATGCAGAGATGGAGAGAACAGATGCAAGAAGCACACGAAATAGCAAGAGAGAATGCGGGAAAAAGCTGCAGTGCGAAGTAAAAAAAAAACTACGATAGAAAATTGAGAAGTACAACCTTGTATCCGGGCGACCCGTGTACTTGTTAGAAACCTGACACCAAGAGGAGGCACGGGCAAATTGCGCAACCACTGGGAGGAGACCATCCATACTGTTGTGAGGCGAATGAAAGAAGATCTCCCGATTTACGAAGTGAAGCCAGAGGTAGGAAAGGGAAGGTCTAGGATCCTGCATCGTAACCTCTTACTGTCATGTGATCTCCTGCCAATGGAAGGGCAATCTGACACAGCTGATTATTTAACAAAAAAGATGACAAAGCAGAAGAGAAATTATATTGTAAAACCTAATGAAGATCAAGAAGAGGATGAGGACGAGTTTTGTCTTTATTACTCACCAAACCAGCAGCAATACTGTGGAGAAGGGAGTGAGGGAGATCCTAATGAGTTAGAAAGGGAGACAAGTGGACTGGCCGGGCAGACCAAGGATGGTGAGGATTTAGGAGAAAGAGTGGACACTGTTGAGCTTTCACATGAAGAATGCCCAGGTGAAGACGGTGATGAAGAGCTGATTCAAGTAGGAGGACCCATTAGTGACAGGGCACCATGTAGAGGAACAGATTGACGTTGAGCACACAGTATCACTTGAGCCATGCAATGATTCTACAGTAGATGGGAGATATCCAAGACCACAGAGAGAAAGACGAGCCCCTCGCCTGTTCACTTATGATCACCTCGGAACCCCCACCTGCTATAATACAAGCTGTAGTGGTGAAGTTCAGCAGTATCAGAATATGTCTTACCTTGGACAGCAAGCACTTCCACCATGGCCAAGTTCAGTGCCATTTTATAATCCCTACCCATATCTTATGTATGGATATCAAATATAGTCAGTGGCATAATGCAGGCTAAGAAAACACTGATATAGTAAGAGCAGAATAGCTCATGTTGAAGGAAAATTTAAAAAAAAATGCATTTACAAGATGTCGGGACGACATCTAAATTTTGAGGGGGAGTGTTTTGAGGTTGATGGTGTTAGAGGTAATAATGATCATATAAATGATGATGGAATCAATGTGATTCAATTGAAAAAAAAAGAGAAGAAAAAAACAGGGTTAAAATCAATATGATTTAAGTGTACTTTTGGAGTGTCCACTAGAGGGAGATCGAAAGTTGCAGGTGGTGGCTGACGCGATGTGTGCTGTGCGTCACAGCCAATACAGACTGACGCAGAGACAACAGCACGAGTCCCTGTTTTCATTTATTAATTTCTATTTTCCCCCTTTATCAGGGTGTAACATTATAGTGTGACGCAGAGACAACAGCACGAGTCCATGTTTTAATTTATTATTTTATTTTTCAATTGAGAAATGAGCTACGATTAACTCTAGGAGTTATATATTAAAGATATTTGTATTTGTTACATGAAAGAGATACAGTATTGTATAATTTAATTTTGATGTCATGTAATTATTACTTTGTAATATTTTTCAATTATTGTTGAAAATTATTGTAAGGTTGATCTTTATTATACTTTACTGCATAACACTACTAACAAAAACCAGCAAAGCCCGATCTTAAAGAGAGATTACATACTTAATCATGTTTCTCTTCCTCATTTGCAGCATGCCATGTTCTGAGGAACAAAAGGCTTTCTTTACCCCCTTATTATGTTGGGAAAACAAATGTATAACATGAAAAACAATATCTACAAAGCACACTGAACACAACATGGATTCCTACACCTCTTTAAATGGACTGAATGAGTGAGACAAATATATATTTTATTTATACCAAAAAAATAATCTTTATTGTCTTTGGTAAACCTATTAAATGTATATTGCTAATTGAAACAATTACTCTGTGATATTTAAAGTCCATTACGACAGATTACATCTGTCATACCTCAGTTTAAACTGTAGTTTCAAATAAAAAATTATCTTGATATAATGTTAATGTTTTATCTTGACAGTCACCTGCGCCCAGTGTTTTGTCTATGAAAAGTGACCGATCAATACAAATGCCAGTCTACTTAAGAAATAAAACACATCTTCCACATCTAAGGTATATTTGTACATCGTTTTAAGCTTAATTATCAAATAAATTGTCAAATTAACATAATTATAGCATTACTATTACTGTGAAACATTTTAAGAAAATGCTTGTATTTTGAACATTCTTAATATTAATTTATAATTTATAGCATAAAATACTATTTTGTTTACTCTCACAGTTTAGTGAATAGATCAGACTCTTCTGGTCCTAGTGTTTTGTCCATGAAGAGCGACCGATCAATGCTAATGCCAATTCATCTGAAAAATGGATCAATGGAAAAAAGGTAATGACGATTGCTCGTTTAAGATAAAGATAGACAGAACAGTGGGTCATCAGGGCAGTAACACAGTTATAAGGATTCAGATTTAATTTTTTTCTGACTCTTATCAATGCTTTGTTGTCAATCTTTACTAAAATACTAGAATTCTTCTTTATTAAAATCTACCAATGGTTAGTTTTGCTTTCAGTTTTCAGCAGGAGAGATCAGACTCATCTTCCCCAAGTGTTTTGTCTATGAAGAGTGACCGATCAATGCAAATACCAATTCATCTTAATGAACCACCTCCACTGAGACTAAGGTAAAATTCTATTATAAGAACCCATTTATTTTGCTTCAGCAAAGTGAACTGTAAACAGTGCACAAAAGTTTTTACAATTCTCAGACAAAAATCTTAATTCTCAGAGGTTATAGATCGTTGAGATTTTAATGCTTATTACAAAATATTATTTTGTCTATAAGGTATTCACTAACAAAATCATGTCAGCATGCTGTGAAGACTGGCAGCTTTCCTGGAGAATTCATTCATCAGTAGGTTCAATGCATCAAGAGTCTTATTTATAGCGTCTGTATTGTGCATATTCTCAGTAACTGAAAAATATATTTTCAATAGATATGATTCAAAAAGGCCTGGCGTCAAGATTCAAAGATTAAAAACAGAAATAAAAAAGAAGCATCTGTACATTTTCGAAGGATTTGCAAAACAGGGAAACCCAAAACTTCTGAATGAGATTTACATGGAGCTCTACATCACGGAGGGAGGGAATGGAGAGATCAGTAACGAACATGAAATAAAAAGAATAGAAAAAACTTTGAAGGCTGCTGCAGGAGCAACAATACCAATCAAATGTAGTGACATCTTTAGAGCTTTACCTGGACAAGACAAACCCATCAGAACTGTGCTGACAAAGGGAGTCGCTGGCATTGGAAAAACAGTCTCTGTGCAGAAGTTCATCCTGGACTGGGCTGAAGGGAAAGAGAATCAGGACGTCCAGCTCTTATTTCCACTTCCTTTCAGAGAGATCAATCTGATGAAGGACAAAACACTCAGTCTTTCAGATCTTCTTCAGCTCTTTTTCCCTGAAACAAAAGAAATAGACATTTTCAGTGACAAATATAAAGTGTTGTTCATCTTTGATGGTCTGGACGAGTGTCGTCTGTCTCTGGATTTTCAGAGCGATGTGAGGTTGTGTGATGTAAGTGAATCAGTCTCAGTGGACGTGCTGCTGACGAACCTCATTGTGGGGAATCTGCTTCCCTCTGCTCTCATCTGGATCACCTCCAGACCAGCAGCAGCTGATCTCGTCCCCTCTGAGTGTGTCCATCGAGTGACAGAGGTACGAGGCTTCAATGATCCACAGAAGGAGGAATACTTCCGGAAGAGAGTCAGTGATCAGAGTCTGGCCGATAGGATCATCTCACACCTGAAGTCATCAAGGAGCCTCTTCATCATGTGCCACATCCCAGTGTTCTGCTGGATCTCAGCCGCTGTTCTGGAGAAGATGTTGAGTCGAGCAGAGAGTGGAGAGATTCCCAAGACTCTCACTCAGATGTACACACACTTCCTGACGGCACAGATTAACATCAAAGACACAAAGTACAATGAGAAGAAGGAGACAGACAAAGAGATGATTTTCAAACTAGGGAAACTGGCGTATGAGCAGCTGGATAGAGGCAACCTGATCTTCTATGAGGAAGACCTGAGAGAGTGTGGCATTGATGTGACAGAAGCATCAGTGTACTCAGGATTGTGCTCTCAGATCTTCAGAGAGGAGTTGGGCTTGTATCAGGGGAAAGTTTTCTGCTTTGTTCATCTGAGTGTTCAGGAGCATCTAGCAGCTCTATATGTGCATCTCTCCTTCCACAACAGCAGAATAAACGTGCTTGAAGCACATGAATCTGGATCGCCGGTGACAATGTTGAGTTTACACAAGTGTGCAGTTGAAAAAATTTTAAAAAGTATGAATGGATATCTTGATCTTTTCCTTCGATTCCTGATTGGACTTTCTCTGGAGTCAAATCACAGTCTATTAAAAGGGCTTTTGGTGAAGAAGACTGACAGCTCCCTGGAAAGAGAGAAAACTACTGAGTATCTCAAGCAAAAGATAAAAACAATCCCTTGCTCAGAATTGGCTCTTGTTTTGTTCCACTGTCTGAATGAACTCAAAGATCATTCCCTCATTACTGAAATCCAAAGCTACCTGACCTCTGGAAAACTGAACAGCGAAGCTCTGTCCCCAGATCTGGCTCTGGTGTACATCTTAATGACTTCAAATGAGAAGTTTGAGGAGTTTGAACTCCATAAATATGGAAGATCGGACGTGGCTGTGTTCTGGCTGCTTCCTGTGATCAAGTTATCGAAAAAGATTTGGTGAGAACATTCAGTTGCTTACTTACATGAGGTGAAGGATATGAAGTTAAAGAAAGATTCTGTTTCTATTTACAATTAGTGCAACTAGTCAACTACTACTACAATTACTTCTTTTTACACTAAAGAGCATCTATCACTATTTGCACTTAGCATAAATAAGAAGATATTTGTTGCTATTTATACTTGGTGTAACTGTATTTATCACTATTTAAACAGAAAATAGCATCTAAATAGCCTTTGCTAATAATATACTTGTGTTGGCAGGGTGCATGACTGTGATATCACAGAAATAGGATGCGCGGTGCTTTCTGCTGTTCTTCCATCAATATCCAATCTCAGAGAGCTGGACCTGAGCCACAACAACCTGCAGGACTCAGGAGTAGAAATACTCTGTATTGGATTGAAAAGATCACACTACGACTTAAAAAAATTATTGTATGTGTGTTCAGTAAAGCAAAACAGAAACAACATGTCTATATAATAACATGTCCCTGTTTACATGTAAAAGTTTTAATCAGACATATAAATCCATTGTCAGGAGGATCCTGGGTTCTGATGTCTGTAAACCTGATCTTCATTTTATCGTTCTTCCTACTGCGGGACTAGAGGACACAAAGTGTAGACTGGAATCACTGAAGTAGGCTTCTTCTTTAAGCTTCAGATATTGTATATTCAGGTTTACAAGTGAAACTAGACTATATGTACTCTTCTCTCTGTAGTCTGAAGAACTGTGGAGTAACAGAAGCAGGCTGTGTTTACCTGAGCAAAGCTCTGAGTTTACCCTTCACATCTGAGAGTGCTGGACCTGAGCTGGAACAACATTGGAGACTCTGGAGTGAAACATCTCTGTGCTGCTGTGGTGAAAGTTCACTGTGCATTGGAAACACTAAAGTGAGTTATAAGAAACTTAATTAGTCATAATGAGCTATATCTGAATTGATGATTCATTTAAAAAGTGCAATATAAAGTCGAGACATAGAAGAACTGTTAACTAATGCTACTGTTGCAACAATTCCATTTGTCACTATGAAAATTTACATAAAACAATTCAGGATATCCAGTGAGAAAAAGTAAGGTTGAAGTTGATTTTATCCATCGGGAATTCATTAAAAGGAAAATAAAAGTCTCTATATGAGTTATATATAGGAGTCTCTATATGAGTTTTTTTTTTTTTTTTTTTTTTGGGGGGGGGGGGGGGGGGGGGGGTTGCGATAATAATAATAAAAAAGAGTGGTTCTGGTGATGTCAATCAAAAAGTTACGTTGATGAAGGATTATGGGGAAAAAAATATGTGACTTTTGAATCCATGATGACTTTAAAGTAATAATTTACTCGAATCATAAATGGAAATTATTTACTCACCCCCATGAGGAGAATTTCCAAATAACAATTGGTGTGTATTTTTAATGCCACGCACAAATTTTTTTTCAGAATTGCACTCCATATGACTACCAGGCAATATTTAAAGTCTCATGAAGCCATACGATAACTTTATGTGAGGAACAAAGTGAAAAAAATAAATTATTAATTTACCGGTCTCAAAATATAAAACGCGATCGCGTCAGTTAAAAATGGCGCTAAATTCGACGCTATTGACGCCAACATGTCACGTGACAAATAGCAATTTGAGAATTAATTCCTCCTGAGAACCAAAAAAAAAAAAAATAATGTTTTGTGAATCTTGTTTTTTATGTCATTACATTGGTTGCAGCATAAGAAATAAATGGAAAAAAAAAATTGAAAAAATATATTTTATTCGTATTTTATATAAAAAAAATACATGAATAGGCATGTATAGGGAAAAAATAATAATAATTTTTATAATAATAATAATTATTATTATTATTATGAAAGATATAACAATGAGTTGATATACTGTACTTTGGGGAATATGTGTGTAAAATGTCCATAAATTGGTATTCTCATTCAACGTGTCTATACATTGCATCTAATAAGCATATTAATGTGTTCTTGGGGCAAACCATAATGAAAACAAAAGAAGTGTAATAATGAGAGTAATAACTTGGCAACATTTTCATAAGAATATCTCATATTTCATTGGAATATTGATCTATGATTTCTTTCCCCATTGACTTGTTGTGTCTCCCCAAAATGCCTGATTAACATGATGTTTGTCCTGGTGTCCTCTACAGAAGAAAAAAAAAGTCATATTCCGATTTGAAACCCCACAACATTTTTCTGAGATATTTATTTATGACAAATTTGAAAAGTAGCAGATTTAAATAATAATTACAAAATAATATATATTATATTTCCATAAGAGTGGTGAATTAGATAATTCTGTAAATATCAGTTATATATAAAGAACAAGGAGAGGAGTGTTTATTTTGATCAAATCACATTTGATATCTCAAAAAAAACTGAATGTGCTCTGTACAGGACATCCAGACTTAAAACTGTGACATGTAGGGTCTCAGAGAAATTCTCTAAAATATAATGTCCTCTACAGAGGACAAAAGTCTATGCCTGTGTCCCAGGAGGATACCTTAAAAAAACAACAGCTCAGTAATGACTTAAACATCTGTTCTAAAAATAAATTTCAATGTGGATTCTTGTTATGATACTGTTTTGAGGTTGGCATTTACTGTAAATCAAAGTTGTATGAAAAAACATTCATGAGCAAATTACAGATGTATTTATTTATTTTGGGTTAACTATTCCTTTAAAGTGATATTGTGTACTATAATTTGTATAATTAAGAACTTTACCTTTTTGACTTGTCATAGACTTTCAACTTGCATAATCAGAACAGAAGGTTTTGGATCTCTGGCTTCAGTTCTGAGGTCAAACTCTCATCTGAGAGAACTGGACTTGGGCAACAACAGACCCGGAGATCAGGGAGCAGAGCTGCTGTCTGCTGTTCTTCAGCATCCAAACTGCAGACTGAAAACACTGAGGTTAATATATAGAAATATAGTTTTTGATAAAGTTGGGAAATGAAGCATATGTTACGAATTAATATCTGTCTCAGGTTGGACAAATGTGGAATCACTGAGAGAAGCTGCACTGCTCTGGCTTCAGCTCTCAGCTCAAAGACCTGCAGTCTGACAGATCTGGATCTGAGCATTAATGATCTACAAGACTCAGGTGTGAAGAAGCTCTGTGCTGGACTGCAGAATCCTCACTGTACACTAGAGAAGCTCAGGTAAAAGCTGTAAGACCAAATCAGATTTCCACAAAAACTATACCATTCGTATCATTACTTGTTACATTTTCCACTTTCTGAAAATCCACTCTGCTCTCTTCAGGTTGTCTAACTGTAATGTAACACATGAAGGAGTGACAGCATTGACTGAAGCTCTGAAATCAAATCCATCCCACCTGAAAGAACTTGATCTTTCTGAGAATGATCTGGAAGAATCAGACTTGAAAGTGCTCTCCATGATACTTGACAAATCATCATACAAACTGAAGAAATAACACTAAAACAAATGTTTAAAAGAGAACCCTTTAAAAGACTTGAAAAATGCATTTATATAGCTGTATGTACAGAACAACATTGTAAACTTGAGGATGCCATGCTTGGTTTACACTAATGTAAATATATGTGGATATGTTGTATAATGGATTTAATTATTATAAATATAGAACGCCAACTGTAAACAATTTCTTTGAATTTTTATTTTATGAACTAGATACAAAAGATCATAAATAAAGCTCATAAGTTAGGTGCACCTAAAGGTGGAAATACAGAAACTGTGAAATTAAAAGACTTCTCAATATGTTACCGAACCTTTCTTAAATGTACTGCTGTTTTAAAATGTTACATTTACTGCCAACATGAATATTATGCTCACTGTATAATTAAATACATTCTGTTAACATGTGTAAAGAAAAACAGGAAGAAAATGACTGAGCTGTACATGGAAACGTCTGCTGGTATTATGTACATCATGAAGAAAAACTATTAAAAACTATGTACACACAATCCTAGATTATATACAGTGAAAAAAGAAAATTCAAAAAAATATATCTGTGACTATGAAATTTTTGCAATGATTCAACTCAGCAGTTTCAAACATTTTATCAATTTCTACACAGATTTAGCTGTTTGCGTAGGATCTCTGGGTGCAGATTCAGTGGTTCTCAAAGGTGCAGACATTTATTTAGATGTAGAAATAAATGAAATTAAAAGGAGAGAAACAAACAAGATTGACAAAGAAAACAAGAAAGATCATCAGATTGAGTCTTTTACTTTGCTACTTAAAAATGCAAAGATTGGATACATGGAACATGAGTAACTTGGATCTATCTCCTCATTCCATTTATTTATTTATTTATTTTTTTTCAACAAATAAAGCAATATAATTTTCCATTCAGCAATGCCTCTGAAACTCCCATCTGGCCTTCATAAAATAAACACACACCATCCAAAAGGTCTGTTAGCTTCGTTTGCAAAGGCTCAAAATCTCCCGAGGCAAAAGATCTGAATATAATGTTCAAATCTCATCCGCAGGGAACAATTCCTTCCTGCTGACGACGAGCGGCCATCCTGAAAAGATCCTGAGGTGAAAAGCGTTGTAGTCTGTTTGCACTTAGTTGAAACGGTTCTTTCCACTTAAAGAAGGAGGACACTTCCCAAACTTTCTCCTGTCAAAAAATACTGCCTCGCCACCTGGAACAACAGGGCCAGAAACATCTCATCCGGAGAGATGCATTAAGTCATATTAATTCTCAGCAAAATGCCAGTTTAAAATCTTTTGACTTGAAGAAAATTCCTCATAGAAGCACAAAGAGGACCAGAAAAGTGCAGTTTAGCTCATTCATTGTGATCTTCATACCGTTCGTATTCGTTAAAGTGCGAATGTGAAATATTCCGTCCCTCTTGTAATCCATGTCAACCAACATGATGCATTATTTTTTTCCCCTCGTCACAGATCAGACAGGAACCTTTGTGTCTTGTCTGTGATGCATTCCAGAAAATAATTCCTGCGCGCTGCTCAGGATCTTCCTCTGATGTGCACTGCATGAGATTCCCATTTTGCCCAGATCCCTGTAAAAGAGGGAGTTTCGGTAAGCTAAAGTCATCTTCAAGCTCATCAGGATGTGTTATTGGCTGTGTAATGTGTGAAAGTGGTGCTCACTCGTGACTCATGTGTAAGATGCTCTCTAAGCTGCAGAATCCTGCTGTGCTGAAGTTTTCTCTGTATTGCTCAAGTCCAATGATTTTCAGCCATTCATCCACAGAACCTAAAGCGGGGGCGGAGCCTTCAGAGGGGGCGTGGTGAAGTGTGGAGGGGTGGGGCCTGAGGGCGACAACAGCAGAGAATACATTTTTACCCAGAGAAAATGAACTTGTCATAATTGTATGTGTGTGTGTGTGTGTGTGTGCATATTTTAGGTTAAGCCAGAAACATACAAAACTCTTCAAAAGTTTGGGGTCAGTCTCTCATGCTCACCAAGGCTGCATTTATTTAATTAAAAATACACAAAAAATTGTAAAAATATGAAATATTATTACAATTTAAAATAACTGTTTTCTATTTGAATATATTTTAAAGTGTCATTTATTCCTGTGATGCGCAGCTGAATTTTCAGCATCATTACTCCAGTCTTCAGTGTCACATGATCCTTCAGAAATCATTCTTAAGTACTGCTGCAAAAAAACATTTCTTATTATTATTAATGTTGAAAACATTTGTGCTGCTGATTTTTTTTTTTTTTTTTTTTTTTTTTGGAAACCAGGACATTTTTTTTTCTTTTTATTTTTTTTATTTATTTTAGTTAATGTAAGAACAGCATTTATTTGAAATATAAATCTTTTCCAATATTATAAATGTCTTTACTGTCACATTTGAGCAATTTAATGCACACTTGCTGAACAGATTTCTTAAAAAAAAAAATTGACTAAAATGCATTTATAATATATTTATTATAAATGCATTTATAATAATAATATATAATAATATATATATATATACATTTATTATATAAAACGCAATTATAAATAGCTTCTTGTCAAGATTAAATTTATGTAAATGTCTCCAGAAGAATAGAAAAACCTAATACATGTTCATAAGGGAACAAAGGACTTTTTAAGTTACTATCTACATATGCCAATCACATATTTTAGGACTAATACCAAAATATACCCAAAATAGCAATAAAAAAAGTGAATGGAAATCTCTGTGTGAGTCTGTGTAAGTGTGCATGTTCACCTGCTGGCGTCTCCGGCCGTCCTCTTGAGCGTGGCAGGATTGCGTATGAGTTTGTCCAGCATGTTGACAATCTGGCTGAATTTGGGTCTGTCCGCTCGTTCCCTCATCCAGCACTCCAGCATGAGCTGATGCAGAGCCAGGGGACACTCCATGGGCGGCGGCAACCGGTAGCCTTCCTCTATTGCCTTTATCACCTAGGAAACAGAAGAGAAAATGAATGGCTGATTTTGCTGATTTAAGGCATTCAGTTGGTTTGTATAACTTGGCATGCCACATAAGAGCATGATAAATCTGAGTATTAAAACTTTGCATGCATTTCTGGAAAGTGTACCATGGGAACGCCAGCGCTAAAGGCATGACAACCACACGTAATTAATTAGATCTGTGGTACAGTGCCACTCACATCCTGGTTGCTCATGTCCCAGTATGGTCGTTCACCGTATGACATCACTTCCCACATGACGATTCCGTAACTCCACACGTCACTGGCTGAGGTGAACTTCCTGTATGTGATGGCTTCTGGAGCCGTCCAGCGGATCGGGATCTTCCCTCCCTGTGATTGACAGGTTCATGTTATTGACAATAAACAGCATTATACAACAGAATTAACTGAATAAGTGCCATTCTCAGAAGTCTGATATTCCATGTAATCATATTGGAACCACTGTTATAACTGTGAAAATGTGATAAAATTATGATATTAAATATAATATAATGATCTGTCTATCTATCTATCTATCTATCTATCTATCTATCTATCTATCTATCTATCTATCTATCTATCTATCTAATTTATAAAAATATTAATAATTATTAAATAAATGTTAACTGAAATAAATGTATAGTTTAAAAAAAACGTTTAATTAAATGAATGACAGAAATAATTATAAAGCTGTCATTCATTTAATTGAAACTAAATTTAGCATTTATATACATTAAAAACAAGCTTTATATAATTTTTTTTTACGATTTTTAATGAAATATAAATTTTGAATAATGGAAATTAGTTTGTGTCTGCTTATTCTATTCATCAGTGTTTGAACCATTAAAGAAGAAACCACATTTTCCGTATTTCATAAAAAAACGAATGGGCGCAAAAGTACACGGATCCTACTTGTCTTGTTCCTACAATGAACTGTTCTGTTTCACTGGCGGAACAAAAATAATCAAATTAACCAGCCATAATATGTCTGAAACATTAGTTACTTAATTGTATATACTGTATGATAATATGAATGTAAAATTATATATGAATAAACGTAAAAACATACACACACACTTACCCTGGTAGTATACGCTCCTTCTGGCTCATCTTCAAGCACTCTGGACATCCCAAAATCTGAGACTTTGCACACCAGGTTGCTGTTCACTAGGATGTTGCGTGCTGCCAGATCCCTGTGAACGTAACTCATGTCAGATAGATACTTCATTCCAGACGAGATTCCTCTCAGGATGCCCACCAGCTGAATAACGGTGAAGCGGCCGTCATTCTTCTGAAAGAGGAGAGAACACATCAGACCTGACAAGAATCAAAGCTGCTTTAGTCGTGATTGTTCTTCTGAGTCATTTAGTATGGGGAAAATCTCCAGTTTCTCTTCAACTTGTGTCTTTTGTCCGAAACACCTCAATTTTTTCACGCTGAAAGGTAAGTGTTAAATACAGCTCCACATGAACTCCAGCTCTGTGAGTCGCTTATAATGAAAATGCAACATGCGACAAACATCTTCCCAGACTTGAAATAAGAAGCATTTATAAATGTGTAGTTAACAAAAGAGAAACATTTCAAAATAGAATTTCCCTCTGGTTTTCCGACATAATTAAAACCTCTATGGTTTAATGATTGAAAGCAAAGAAAAACAACAATCATAAATATTTATATTGTAATTTTACTGCTGTTATATAAAATTATTATAACTTTTATTAAATAAATTAAAAGTATTATGAAATACTTTACAGTTCAATTGTATTGCAATTATATTTTTTAATAATTTATTTTCTGTTATTTGATTTAATACTACTTACTACTACTACTACTACTAATAACATTCATAATAATAATAATAATAATAATAATAATAATAACAACAATAAACAATATTTTTTTGTAAATAATGCACACAGATTTTCATGGCTAGTAAAAAAAAAATTATGGCTGGTAAATTTTCTCAAGTCACTGACATCGGCAGGTGTGGCAAAATATTATTTTCAGGTCCTTTTGGAAGCTGTTTTAAAGGCAAAAGGAGGTAAAACACCCTAATAAAGAAATATTACCTATTCCCCAGGTGCTCTTTTGGGGATTTTTTTTTAACCAACCCCATATATATGTAATTTCAGTGTATTGATCTTACTCTGAGAAACATGTCCAGTGAGCCGTTCTCCATATATTCAGTGATAATCATAACTGGTTTGCCTGCAATCACAGAAACAGACAAAAAGAGAACAATTCAACTTCACAGATTATAGTAAATTCAAGTTTCTGTAAGGAAAAACAACAAATCTACTCTAAACCATCTCGTTTTGTATTATGGCATGTTACTGTCTTCTTAGGATGTAAAAGTTTGTTCTTCTTTTGTAAGTGGCTTTGAATAAAGCTAATTAAATGTAAATCTATTTAACAAAGCACTCAAACTTTCCCACTGACAGTATTTGAATGCCAGAGATGCCCTGGGCATATGCAACACCGTTTACTGAAACTTCTTATATTAGTGTCAACCAGATGTAAACACTGAGCGCAGAACATGTATATCAGTTATTCAAAGAGAATCAACACACACACACACACACAGTCACAGGCCGGCTGATTGACACTTAGCCAATGCTCCTTTCCTATAGAGGAAGTGCAGTAAATAAAGCTTGACCAGACACATTGTCAGCCATCTTTGTTGGGCTGGCCTTTCTGATGACCTCGAGGTGAGTTTGACTGACAGCTCCTCCAGAGGGCCTGAGGAGCAGGTGACCTCTGACCCCGCCTCCTCACTGTTGGAGTTTCCCAGCCCCGCCCCTCTCCGCCCATCCTATTAGAATGCTAATGATGCGTTTACTGACTTCGTGTGTATAGCTGTGCCGACATGCATGTGTACGCTTGACAATGAACTCTGCAAGACAAGGGTTATAATCTCCATCAAAACATAACAGAAATATACCATTTATAATTTCAAAAAACAAAAACAGTAAAAAAAAAAAATAAACACTAGAAATTATATTTCTTGCATTAAGAATGCAACTACCACAAGTCTTATAAAGCCAAATAATCGCTAAGAAATGCTGTTGAATCATTGATGAGAGACATCGAGAGGCCCCGCTCCACACCACCTTATTTACATATTTAGATTCACTTCATACTCATTTACATTATGCAAATGAAGCATTCAACTCCACTAGCTCTGCAGTAACACAAAGCGGGAGACTTGAGATGGCTTTATAGTTTCACGGGGACATTTAAGAGCTAAAATTAAATGAAACATTGACAGTGCTGGCTGATATTCAACTGTTAGAAATGTCTCGCACCATTTTAATTTACTAAGAAATTATAAATCAATGCATTTGGTGTCACCTGATGCTCAAAACTTTGTTTCTTTTAGTATATACAGCAAAAATGTTATGTGCGTATATGTGCAAAAAAAGAACATATTTGAAATATCAAGAATAGACATAATTAAAAATTACATGAAAATTAATCAATTAAAAATCAAAACTGATGTTATTCAGTTTCTCACATTTAAAATGAATCTTTTAATTCACCGTCGCTCTCTTTTATTGATAAACTAGTCCAATGACAGAAAAAGTAAAGTAAACAAAAATAAAGTAGAAGGAAAGCCAAGACGAATAAGAAAACATGCTAAATGTGTAGCATGTAAAGTCTGACTTTCGCTCGCTCTCTCTCTCTCTCTCTCTCTCTCTCTCACACACACACACACACACACACACACACAGAGCAGTGGCTGTAGGTTACAGATATAGGGTGACACTCTAACCCCAAACACATTTAGGTCTGACGACGTGATTGATGAGTCTGCTGTGCTTTTTAGCTCACATTAGCCGTCCAGAGCGACCCACTCCATCTGGAGACCACAAGGCTGTGTGTGTGTGTGTGTGTGTCTGCATCTCATAGCAGTTTTTGTCAAGACACGCTCAGCAAGCAAACACACAGATAAGCTGGACATGCATACATAAACACACACGACCATTAGCACATCAAAAGGAAAACATGTTCTATCAGCAGTCTGTTTCTTTAGTGGCTTTATGCACACTTAACATCCCGACTTCTGACCACAGCATTCTGCCGACTAATTCTCAGAAGCATTAACAGGTTTTTATTAGCATGAAACATAAGTATTTTATTTGCGTAATATTAATTTTTTTTTAGAATTTTATCAGCTCTGTCCCTGAATTCCACGATGGTTCCAAGTAGGAAATTCTGATATGACATGAACTCAAAACTAATATTTAAGGCAAGACGAACCTCTTGAAAACATCCCAAACTAAAAATGACTGAAGAAGACAAAGAAAAGCCCTTGATGTCTTTTAATAATGCATCATATTTTCTGAATGAAATCCAACACTTGTTTCTAACTAATTTTGGCTGCTGATTCCAAAACTAGTAGCTGTTCTGCTCGAGCACATCACACATTCTCACAAAATATGATGCATTTTGTAGCATTTTTCTTTTGACAACCATTTCTAATATGAAGAAATCTTGATTCCTATCTACCTCTGAGTCAGATTACAACTGTTTGTTCAATTCTCAGTCCATTTTCAAATGCATGAATGATTCTGAAGACATGATTTTACGATACTGATTTGATCCGGATCCTTTCCACTTTTCCACTCCTTTGCAGAATGTGAGTTAAATTATACATTATGAATATTTATTTTTTGTAATTAAACTTTTGACATTTGACTGCTTTTATTATTTTGATAAATGCATTAAAGCTGATATATATATATATACATATATATATATATATATATATATATATATATATATATATATATATATATATATATATATATATATACAGTATATAGAATATTTTTATTTATTTTTTTGTGTAAAAAAACCCTAATGCTGATAATTTGGATTTCAGTCAAAATGCAGGGCTGTGTACTATATTATAATTTTACTATAAATATTAAAGACTCTTTTATATTAAAAAAATCGCTGTCAAAGTTGTCCTGTTAAAGTTCTTAGCAATGCATAACAAAAATTGAGTTTTGATATATTTACAATAGGAAATGTACAAAATATCTTCATGGAACATGATCTTTACTTAATGTCATAATGATTTTTGGCATAAAAGAAAAATCAATAATTTTGACCCATACAATGATTTTTTGGCTATTGCTACAAATATACCCCAGCAACTTGAGATTGGTTTTGTGGTCCAGGGTCACACACACACACACACATATATATATATATATAGATATATATATATATATATATATATATATATGATTGCAGGGGACAAATAAAAATCTATGATGTCCGCTTTAACTTACATTTGGTGACCACGCCTTCCAGGTGAATGATATTAGGATGGTCAAACTGGCCAATCACGCTGGCCTCGCTCAGGAAGTCCAGCCTCTGCTGCTCGGTAAACCCCGCCTTCAGCGTTTTGATGGCCACACAGATCTCTCGCTTTCCAGGAAGTTTCAGACGGCCGCTGCACACCTCGCCAAACTCACCTACAGAGACAGGAAGGGACTTTTACGTGCATCTGTCATCAATAAATGACTTGCTAACAATGTAGAAGAGCCGTTAACGCACCGATGCCGATCACCTTCTCAATCTTGATACAGGAGGTGTTGATCTCCTTAGCGAACTCCCTGATGGCCTGGTTGGGGTCTTCGTAGGTGTAAGGATCCACATATATTCTCACCCCTACCGGCACATTAACAGAAGGTTTGAGCACAGAAAAGTTTCATTTTGTGGTCCAGCTGAAGACTGATGAAAGGTGTTTTCTTACCTGGCTGCAGGTTTTTCTCCTCTGCCTGTTTAGTTTTGCTGTATTTGCTCCTCCTGAGATGAAAATATTCACAATTTTTCAGCATTTATTCTTTTATTTACCTATCTATCACAGCGGTATTTCACTATTATTTATACACTATTATTGTATTTATTAATATTGTGAATTGGCTTTTGTATACTTCAAAACTTTTGACATTTGACTGCATTCGTTATTTTGATAAGTGCATTATTGCTGATGCATATAACTAATTTAAATTCTTTATTCTTATGTCGTGGAAAAAAAAACTACATGATACATTTTTTTTTATTATATTTCTGAACTCAGCATCATGAAATTATCTAATACTTTAAATAAAAAAAACTTTTTTTCAAGATGCAGGGCAGTGTAATACATACATATACAAAGAAATATATTATAAATTATTTTATATTTAAAAATAAATAAATAAAAATAACTTCTAATTTCATATTTTACACTTGTTTTGTGCTTTTGTAATTTTTTTTGTATATATTTTTTAAATA
The DNA here is from genome assembly GCF_018340385.1 of Cyprinus carpio. Lineage (NCBI taxonomy): Eukaryota > Metazoa > Chordata > Actinopteri > Cypriniformes > Cyprinidae > Cyprinus > Cyprinus carpio. Next base: position 25,356,207 of record NC_056586.1, on the reverse strand, counting down.
AATAAAATAATAAAATAAATACATTTTCATTTATTTTTATTTCAGTTTTATTAATTTTAGTGCCTCAACTTTTTTATTCCTTTTTAGTTTTAGTTAACATTAATAACACTGGCCTGTCATCATGGAAAAAACACTGGATGTTCTGTCACCTTTTGGTGATGATGAAGGTAATGATGAGAATGAGGAGGAGAACAACAACACATCCGGCCACCAACAGCAGCAGCACAGCAGAGCTAATGACTCCTCCAACAACAGGAGCTGTGACTGAGAGAGACACAATTAGATTTCTTCTCCAAATCATGCAGCATATTTTTTAGACAATAATGCGTGTCCTAATTCACGTATTTATGCACTATTCTATGCCGTTTTGTAGTATAAATAGTGCGAGTAGTGCGTTCACACTGAAAATTCTAAAAAGAAAAAGTGCACTTTAAATGCACTTAATCGAAAAACAAAGGGGGAGGAGCTTTCAGACTAATAATATAATTGCAACAATACACGATTGTGTACATAGCGCATAAGTACATAGTGTATTGTGCATCACTTGGGATGCAACATGTTTTTTTTATATTAGGTATTCATTATATTTGTTGAGTATATGTGAAGCTGTTTCTAGATCATTCTTACTCAATTAAACACATGAACTGGACACCCACCAGTGTTGGTGCTGAACTCAAAGGGGGCGCTGAACTCTCCATATCCCGCGGAGGTGCGAGCGCGCACGTGAAACATGTAGGAAGTCAGCGGAGTCAGGTCTTTAATATCAGCGTTACGAGACGTCGTCTTTACGATGCGATAACTCCTCTCGTTCTGATCCTGAGATTCAAAAATAAAGAGAGAGAGAGAAAAGGGAAGATGAGCGCAAGGAAAGAAGTCAAAGGGGGCTATTTTAACTCTAATAAAAACCTCACTTCCTGTTTATCCAGACAGCGAATGCAGTGTGTTTGAACAATAACATCTTAAAGGAACAGTACACCCAAAATGTTAGGGTGAACAATGACAAAGAACATTCACCTTCTCGTAGTATTTGACCTCATACTCCAGTATGACTCCGTTGGGTTTCTCGGGTTCGTCCCAGAACAGAGAGAGAGTGTGGCGCGTGATGTCCTTACTCTGAACCATCATCACCGTGGAGGGAGCTGAGGAGAGACAGAAAGAGTTCATATATTTATTAAAGGTTTATGCTTACTAAATTGTACTTTTGTCAGGTTTTCTTGACACATCTGTCTTTCTTTTATACCATCACAGACAAACAGAGAGAGAGAGGATAAACCCGGAAAGCAAGGAGGGCTTTTTCTTCTTCCAAACTGTGGATTTGGAGTTAAGACCGCTATTGTCTGTTTGGGTTTTTTTTCCCCCGAAGCTGTTTTTGTTGAGGGTGAGAAAGTCAAACAGACCCAGAATCAGACACAACAGAGATAAAGACACGAAAACACAATAAACAGAAAGAGAAAAACAGCAAAAGGGATCTGAGGGATGCAAAGGAAGAAGACAAAGAAAAGATCTCTATGTATTAGTTTCCTCTACCAAACAGAACAACTCTAGATATCAAAACCACAGAAAGCTCAGCATATTTCCACAGAATTCAAATGCTGTCTTTGGCAGAGTCCTACACATTGTCTCGTGTGTATTTTGGCTAAACTGAAAATCAAAGTGCCAAGCAAAAAAATGTTCATTCCCATAATAGTTTTCTGTTTTTTGATGTAAAAGCTACCTAGAAACAAACCAGTGAACTCAGGCAATCTCCTAGCAATCACCTACCCAACACCCTAGAAACCACATAGCAACACCCTAAAAACCAAATGGGAACATCCTGACATCATGGCGGTGAGTTTTAAATGGACAAACTCATATTTTTAACATATTTTACCATATATAGTAGGGCTGCACGATTTGGAGAAACAAAATCAAATTACAATTTTTCTGATAAATATGATTTTAAATGCGTTAAAAAAAAGTTTGTCTGTAGGGTTGCACAATTTGGCCAAATATTTTTTGTGATTATATATCAATATGACTATAAAATATTAAAACAATAAAAGACTATCAAATTTTAATATTAATAAAAAGAAGAAAAAGAAAAATTATTATTTAAATTTTAACCAAAACAAAAAATTTGATTATTTCACTGTAAAAATAAATAAATAAATAAATAAATAAATAAATAATATATATATATATATACTATAAATAAATAAATATATATATATATATTATATATAATATATATATATATATAATTTTTTTAAAGAAAAATCATAATATAAAAATATTTTTATTTTTTAAATGTATAACTAAAAATTATAATACTAATATTTATGGCTTTTTTTCTTCATTTTCAAACATTAAACCATTTAGCTTTTTTTTTGCAAAAAAAAAAAAAAAAATGCAAGGAGCCCATAGAGCATCTCTTTTTTTAACAACAGGCATTTTATAAAAATAATATTAATTTCATTTGAATGCTAATATTTATGGCTGTTTTAATTTCTTCATTTTCAAACATTAAATCATTGAGCTTTTATTTTGGCAGAGAAAAAATAAAACAGCATCTCTTTTGTTGTCAGCCGTTTTAAAAGCACTTTTGGGAAGATGATTGCCGCATGTCACATTTGCAAATGCACATTATGACCAACCCATACTCAGAGAAGATACAGAAATGAGTTGATGTGGAGCAGCATATTTACTATGAATCGAGCTGCTCTAAAATTCTGAAAACACTGGATCATGAGCTGCTCGTGTGCAAATGAACACAGTGCTTCTCTGAAACATGCAGGACATATATTAAATTAATTAAATTTAAGCCATATCGCAGTTTTAGGTTTTTCTTAGATTAATTGTGCAGCAACAATATATAAATCAATTTTACCCCACAATCAGCATAGAAAACGTCATCGTTGGCCTATCTACAAGCATCCAGAATTCAAATGCTGAAGCTAGAGTTTCATCTCTGTGCATTAGTGAGTGTGTGTGTGAGTCTGTTAAACAATTCGATCCCCCACCAGCTGTAGCAGCAGCTCGACGGCGGCCCTCTCTCATCTCACAGATCCGTCTTCCTCTGCCAGGCCCCACAGACTAAACGTGATTTAGGGTTGTCCCTTGGGGGGACTCTGAGTCGGCCCCCTCCAGCCAAAAACACAGGGGTCACCGGCCCCCCTTCACCCACCTAACACACTCATCTCTAACACACATCCATCATGCCGTCTGCTCTGACAGATATGGGCTGTAATGGGGTTGTGGGTGTGTGTGTGTCTGGCTGAGATAACGTTAAGGAAAGATGAGAATCTGCGCTCGATCATCGTGAATACTCAAGCACGTTAAGATTCAGTAAAACTGATTTAGGAACATCATGCTATATGGCTCATTTAACACCTTTAGTGCATGCTGGGATATGCTGTACTTTGCATGTGGCGTGAAGTTTTGTGGCATCCCTGCGAACTGTGACTATATATGTGAAAAAAATTATAATAAATATTATATACTCACTTCTGAGAATATTCCAAATCCATAAAATTGATAGTTATGACACTAAAATTTGATTGGTTGAGACATAAATATAAAATATATACACATTTTTAATGGTACAGAATATACTGAAGACTGGAGTAATGGCTACTGAAAATTCAGCTTTGCATACACAGGAATTAATAACATTTTAAAATATATTAAAGGAGAAATCATTTAATTTAAATTTTAAAAATATTATATTAATTTATGTTTGACTTATTATTAATTTGCTTTTTATAATATTAATGTAGTATTGCTAAGCATAAGAGACTTATTATGTTTATTTTATATTAAAACATTTAAATATATTATATGAAAAAAGATATATATTAAAAAATAATATTATACTATATTAAAGCTTATAATTTTTTAATAATGTATGTTTAATTATACTTTTAATTTTATATATATATATATATAGATATATATATATATATATATATATTGATTAGACTTAAAAACAGGTGTTTCTGAATGCAAATGTTAATTCAAAATAAGTGCAAACATGTAATTAATTAATTTTAAGGTTTTTATTTGCATATCCTTTCAAAAAGTCTCATAATGCTGCATCGTTTGTTGGAAAACAGTCATTTCATTTATAATATAAAAAGTATATACTGCTGTTCGCAAAGATTAATAAAAAGCAACAGCGTGCTACAGTAATTTTTACCACAGTTCAGGAGGTTTTACGTCCTCCACTAGCACTTCTCTTTTCTTCTGAAACTTTTAAAATATCGTTATCTGACGTTCTATTTTTCACTCTGACAGCATGAATACATGTGTTTTGTCTTATGTGAACTAAACATAGTGTCAACAGCATCTACATTAAGATATATATGTTTAGTTATTCTAAATATACACTCATGACCGCCCAGCGCACGACTAAGTAGGACATGTATTCACGTCCTCTGTTCTTTAGCCAAAGGCACATCACTGCATGTTAAAACCCCACCCTCCACCCTAAACTCCACACTCCGATCCCTCAGGCTGATTTACAGGCTTGGCTTGTCACAGAAAGATCCGGATCTCCGGCTAACGCTCCATTCTGAAGGAAACCCAAAACACCATCAAGAGCACAGACCGCACATCACACGTCTGCAATTACACACACACCGCCATGAATCAAAATAGTGTTTTGACGCTCTACATGTATGTGTGTGTTTGTAATGGAGCAGAAAGGTCATACAGAAGTTCTCCGTACGTGATTATGTGAGTGAAATTGAACCTCGTGAAATGTTTTCATTGAGGATTAGGTGAGAAATATAGTACGCTACCGGTCAAAAGATCCGAATAATTAAAGGATTAGTTCACTTTCAAATTAAAATTTCCTGATGATTTACTCACCCCCATGTCATCCAAGATGTTTACTTCTTTCTTTCTTCAGTCGAAAAAGAAATTAAGGTTTTTGATGAAAACATTCCAGGATTATTCTCCTTATAGTGGACTTCAACGGCTACCAAACGGTTGAAGGTCAAAATTACAGTTTCAGTGCAGCTTCAAAGCGCTCTACACGATACCAGATGAGAAATAAGAGTCTTGTCTAGTGGAACGATCATTTTCTAAAAAAATAAAATCAATGTATATGATTTATAAACAAAAATGCTCACCTTGAACTGCTCTGCGAGTCCACGACTTTAAGTAAAACATAAACACGTTGAAAAGGTCACGTGTGACGTAGGCGGAAGTATAATGGTTCTTATTATTATCAATGTTAAAAACAGTTTTTGCTGCTTAATATTTTTATGGAAAATGCGATTTTTTTTTCAGGATTCTCTGATGAATAAAGGAACAGCATTTATTTGAAATAAAAATCTTTTGTAACATTATAAATGTCTTTGCTGTCAATTTTTCTCAATTTATTGCATTGCTGAATAATTGTTTTGTTTTTTTTAATTTTTAAATCACGATTTCCACAAAAAAAATGTATGCAGCACAACTATTTTTAACAGTGATTATAATCAGAAATGTTTCTGGAGCATCAAATCAGAATATTAGAATGATTTCTGAAGGATCATGTGACACTGAAGTTATGATGCTGAAAATACAGCTGCGCATCACAGAAATAAATGACATTTTACATTACAATAGAAAACTGTTATTTTAAATTGTAATAATATTTCACAATATTTTATTGTATTTAATCAAATAAATGCAGCTTTGGTGAGTAGAAGAGACTTCTTTCACAAACATTTAAAAAACTTTTGACTGGTAGTGTACTATATTTCTCATCTAATCCCCAGTAAAAACATATCATGTGGCTCAATTTCACCTGCATAATTACAGGACATGCAAACATGATGCTTGATTAAATCCGAGCACGTTTGGACAGACACACACACACACACACACACACACACACACACACACTCACCGGCCTGGTTGGTGGTGAGCGTGATGGACGTGGCCTGCTCCAGACTGGGGCTGTGTTTGGACACCCCGTTGATGGCCCAGATCTGGAAGGTGTAGTTGGTGTGTGCCTGCAGCTGGTGAACGGACACCCGCGTGGAGCGCAGACTCAGCCGCTGCGGAGAGTATCGCACGTCGTCTCCGCACGGTGTGCATCTCTGCGTGTCTCTCACACACTGCTTACACACCACGTTGTAGGTGAGATCCTGACGGCCTCCGGAGGAGACAGGAGGACTCCATTCCAACAGCACCGACGTCTCGTTGACATTAGAAATCAGATTGTGAGGAGCAGATGGAGGACCTGCGATAAACACAGAGAGAGAGAGCAATAATCCTTACATAAAAACAGGCTGCTTTGCTGGAAATACAACGGAAAACGTAATTATATTTAAATAACAATGTTGCAATGGAGGGAAAATTTAATATCATTTAATATAATATTATTACCTAATTTTATGTGGAACTTTTCACAAAAGTTTGTGAAAAATTATACACACAATGTTTTAAAGAAATGAATACATTTACTCTGCAAGGATGCATTCAATTTATCAAAAGTGAGGGTTAAGACATTTATAATGTTACAAAAGATTTCTATTTTCTAATAAATGCTGTTCTTTTGAAATTTCTGTTCCTCAAAGAATCCTGAAAAAACCAACATGATTTACACAAAAATATTAAGCCACACAACTGATAATATTAATGATAATTATTATATAAAAATGTTTCTTGAGCACCAAATTAGCATATTAGAATGATTTATAAAGGTTTGCCAAAACATTTATTTAAATTACATTTCAAAAATAGAAAACAGTTGAAATAGAAAAGCTTATCTTAAAATGTAATATTTCACAATACTAATATTTATTACCCCATATATATGTAAATAGATTATATATTCAGAATTTACATATTGACTATAGATTTTATTGTAAATATTTATTCTACATCAGAATTATGTCAGTTGCAATGATATGATTAGATGAGCTACTCCTACAATTTTATTTGTTTTTTCCACGGTTCTGTTTTGTTACCTTGTGTGTGTGTGTGTGTGTGTGTGTGTGTGTGTGTGTGTGTGTGTGTGTGTGTGTGTGTGTGTGTGTGTGTGTGTGTGTGTGTACTTATGCAAGTACCATTTTGCGTACTCTAAAACTTCCCATCCACTCTGAACAGTAGGATGAAAGAAGATAGACAGAAAAAATGGGGGGAAAAAACAAGAACAGAAGGAGAAGACAAACAGCGTCTGTTCTACAAAGAGATAGAGCTGGTCATTAGTATGGAAGAGAGAGAGAAAGAGAGAGAGAGAGAGACAGCTGGTAGAGTGAGACCGATACTGTCTCATTTAAATTCCTTTATTTGATGTGAGGAACATCTGCTGCGCATAAAAGGATGTAAACAGAAATAATCACATGCCCATGCACAACATTCTATTAGAATTTTTGCTTTCAATTAGTTATTTCTGTATATTTAATTTTTTCAGACAATATACTTTTCAGCTCACTTGTTATATATTTTGTACTTAATTTGGTTAAATTCATTTTTATTTATTTTTTAAATCTAGGGAAAACATTACATTATGAAGCTACAGATTGTTCAATAATCAAGGGGAAACATCTGGATTATACTCTATAAAGCCTGCTGTATCATATTTGATGCATAAATTTCCCCTTAATTATCAATATGACCTGTTGTACACAATCTACTACGTCTCAATGATGTCTGATTGATAGTTTTGACGTTTTTTAGAAAGTAAAAGGCCTTTTAGTATAATTGTAAAAAAAATAAAAAAAAAAGGTTCATTTTCAGCTTGTGGTTCAAATGTCTTTTTATGTTAAATCTTTACTAATTTTTATAGAGCAAACATAAGACAGGTTTTATATTGATAATGATATTTCAAGATGAACACTTATTGGACTAAAGCAACTTAGATTCACTTAATTATCCATACATCATTTTTTTTTTAAATCACGTTCAAATGTGACCATCAGGCTTTTGAGGAATGTTCATCTCTCAGTCATCATTGTATTGCATTGCATTTTTAGATTTTGTTCAATGGTTCAACAAACTGTTCCATTTCAAAAAATCTGATTTTTCAGACTATGCTTTATAGGGTTAAAATGCTTATAAAATGGAAACCGCATTATTTGACAAATCTAAGTGCCTATACATTTGAGTAAAAGTTAAATATTGAAAAAGACACTTAAACACCCATATAAATCACCACCATAGTGTCCAAACTGTGACAAACTAGTGCAAATGTTTGTGTTTAACTCACGTGTGCAAGGCATGGCAGCAGGATCCGTCTCCGATCTGTAATATCCTTTGTCACAATCACAGGAAGTAGCTCCTTCTTTCATGGAGTAACTGTGCAGTGGACATTTACGACAGCTGCCGTCCGAAGAAAGAGACCTGTAGTAGCCCACCTTACACACTACGAGAGAAGAGAAAGATGCAGGATGGCGTCAATTCAGTGTAAAACAAGGCATTGAAAATGTTACCCAGATAACAAAATACCTGGCCTATGACTCAAGCTATTATAAAACATTGTTAAACGACTCAATTATGAAATGATTAGAACACTGGAACATGAAAACCTGCCAGTTTTCCAAATACAAAACAATTATGCATTTATGATGGAGAGAGAAGCCAGGAAAGGGAGGTGAAGTCAAGAGACTGCGAGACAGACCAGACGATGATGAATGAGGAATTCTGGGAGTCTTCCCAGCATGCACCAGTCACCTTTAAATCTCCCATCCATACGTCTCAAGAATCCACCTCGCACATCTGAGTAAAACATGTTTTGACATCATAAATAAAGAATGCATGATGTTTAAATAATCTAGCGTCGCGTCCTCCTACTCCTCCCGCCTGAAAACACTGTTTTTCATCATCCTTATCACTCATTTATGTGCAAACACAAGCGCGCACGGAAACCTCTCTCTGTGTGTTTGGAGGTCTGTATGCGTATGGATGAAAACTAGGAGGATGAAAGATGCCTTGGACTCCAGCGCACTCCTATAAACTTCTATCAGACTCCAGAGACCAAACTGAAACGATGGGAATTTGGGGTTGAGTTTAGGTGGTTAGCATGACCCTGTTATCTCAGGTATGGATAATCAAGGACGGTTAAGCTGCTTCAGTTCAGTATTTGTTTGTTTGAAATATTACAAATTTATTCTTACGTTTACTTTATAAAAATCAGTAAAGATTTCACAGCAAAAAGACACGTGAAGCACAATGAATGTGGACGTTTTTAATTATACCAAAATGCCATGTAATTGCTAAAAACTATAAAACTATCAATCAGACAACAGAGGGCATGTAGTAGATTGTGTACAACTGGCTGCTCAGCAAGTTTTTTTTTTTTGTATCAAATATGATACAGTACACTTTATAGGGTTAAATGTTGTTGGAAAACTGCTGGAAGTAAAGAAGACGCAGTAAGATTGAAGTATTGATAGGGCAAACCACGGGATGTGGTTTGTGAAATTAGGCTCTTAGATGTTCGTTTTCTGATATTAGGGTATTAGATGATCCTCTGCTAATATTATAGCCAGCCTTATCACCAACCAGACTCTAATCTCTGTTTAAGATTGATCCAGAGGTGCGGGAGATACCAGAGGAAGAGGAAAGCCTCTCTCATTCGCTCTTTCCACTGGACTTAATCTTCACCAAACTGAAAGAGCTTTTCTGTTCCTCCAGACATCCAAACACTGACTATATGACATGACCCTCTCAGATAAGGAGACAAAGAAAAGTGTCTTCTGGTTTCCAACAGGCATACCAACATTCCCTCATATCTATACAGGATGAAGAACAGAAACATCAGTCACATTTCTGACCCCTCAAATCAACGTCTTTCCATTAGTGAGACGCTGAGAGACGAATGCATCAATGGGTGGCCTGATCGCTCCTCAAAATCCTCCAACACACACTCACTGACACACACAGACAGGCAGAAGACACTTCAAGAGCATCTTGTGCTTTTATTAAACAACATCCTGAGCATCTTGTCTCATTCTGATCTTCTTGGTGTTTGCTCTTTTCTCATTATCTGCTTGAATCTGCTCTAAAAACACTAATTTCTCTGTCATTGTTGATTCGATGCAACTCAATCTTTAGGAAAGAATCACAGAATAGGAGAAAAGTTAATAGGATGAATTATGTTTAAAGGGGTCATCAGATGCCCATTTTCCACAAGTTGATATGATTCTTTAGAGTCTTAATGAAAATTATGTAACATAGTTTGGTTAAAATTTCTCAATGGTAGTGTAAAACAACACTGTTTTAACCCTGTCAAAAACAACTATTTTCAGAGCAAGCTGTTTTCTTGCATGCTGCTTTAAATGCAAATGAACTGTATTATATAACATAAATGTCTTTAATGTTATTTTTGATCAATTTAATGGATTCTTGCTGAATAAGATAATTTCTTTCAAATCTAAGCTAAATAATAGTTTTTACTGCTAAAAGACATTATACAAAACTAATTAGACAAAAGACATACGGATATCTAAAATAACAAATTTGATGCTTGCACTGCATGGAAAAGTGCAATAAATATTTTTATTCCTCAAACTTTGTGATACGATGATGAGCACATCATTTTTAGGTGTTTATCCCTTTAAGAATAACAGAAGTCAATGGGAAGTGTCAATTTAGATAGCTAGATAAACGTGTGTGTGTGTGTTAATAACAGTTTGTAGAAAACCAGGATTTGTTTTTTGACAAAAACATGAAGATCAGTTTCCTCTCCTGAGGGCAGGGAAGATCTCTCTAAAACACACACACATACGTGAAAGAAACATCAACTGGCTTCTTGTCTCACGGTCTGGCATCTGTTGTTCTACACGGTTTAGTCACTAATTAACAATTACCTCTGACCCCCCCCCCAAATGCAGGGACGGCTCCATCAGTGTGATTGATGACAAACATGCGGAGGGCGGCGGATCACATTGATTGATGACTCACTCACCCCACATGTTGACCTTGACCCCACCCTGAAGCCTACAACACTAACCAATTCATAGAAGCCCCGTTTCACCTTAACAAACCCTATTCTCATTCCCAGAGGAAGTCGTCCATCTCCCGATGCCTGCTGGAGCGCATCCGACGAGCTCTAGTAATAATATTAACCTGAACAAAAGCAAATCTCATTTAACTCCTGAGTAGATATTGATGGTCACGTTGTGTTTTGGAGGCTGGTCATTGTATGGGGTCTTAACTACCCAAATAAAAGAAAAATATCAAATGAGATCTTCTTTTTATTTCAACTGTTGCTTCTAGAGGCATTGAGATTAAACAGAGAGCAAATGGAGAAAATGTAGACACTTTTTCCTGAGAAAATGACCCGGTGATTTCATTTAATCAAGAGTTTAAATAGAGATTCAGTTTTTGCTCAGGTTTTGTAAGATCTCAATATTAACTCATTCTCTTCAAATTCAACAAATAATCCAAGCTGCTATTCATATTCATTTTATAGCTCTGAACTCTTACTATGTCAACTTTTGACTCATTTGTTTGTTTGTTTTTCCTCTGAGAAACATCTACGACAACATTTGTAATTGGTACTTAAACTACACATAATTTGGAACTCTATTAAGTTTCACGAGTAATGCTCTTAACTAGTTTTTATTTTTTTTTTAAAGCAGGTTAAAAACAAGACAGAAAAACATCTCAATAAATCATGTTTTCAAAACAAACAAATTCTAATGAAAATCTAAATAAGCGAGCTAAACTGAACAATGTTAACTAAAACTAAAAGTTTTAAAAATTGTTTTCGTTCATTGAAATGAATTCAATATAAATATTAGATGAAAAACTTAAACTTGACTTAAGTTAACTTAAGTACTAAAATTACAAAATACAGAGCCCCGCACATGACATGCATGAAAAAATAAATAAATCATGCGCACAATTTACTAATTCTTTTCCTTTATGTATTAAAATGTGTACATGATTACTATTTAGTTCCCTTAATTTACTAATTCATTTCCTTGATTTGCTAAATCATGCACACAATTTACAAACTCGTTCTCTCGCTTTATAAATCATGTGCACGATTTAGCAAATCGAGGGAACAAATTAGTAAATCGCATGCAACATTTTATAAATCGAGAAAACGAAATGCTAAATCATGCACACAATTTAGCCTACTATATTTTTCTGCATGCCATGTGTGGGGCACCTCAACAAAAATTTAAACTGCATAAAAAAATACGCAAAAGCACAAAATTACTAAAGCTTAAATTAAAATGAAAACTCAAAATATGAAAATAAAAGCTAATATAAACATAAGCTAATAAAATATTAATGAATGTTATAATAGCACTTTTTATATAGTATAAAATATATGGTTTTCACATTTACCTAAAAATTAAATGATTTTCATTGAATAGCAACATTTTGGTCTGTCCCTAATGCAGGCTATTGTACATATTTTGGGTGAATTATTACCAAAGTCACCTGAGCTTTACCTCTCCCCAGCAATACCCAAAGTGAACACATCATTTACTTCATCAAAGCTGCGGCTGAATTATTTATTAATATACATTATGAAACCACAGTGTTGTTGGTATTATTGTGTCAAAGTGTGTTGTTTTAATACAACAGATTTGGCAGGTTTTTGAAAAGACTTACTGAAAAGTCCTGAACTTCATGCTGCCACGATCACGTACACCAACTTCCTTCATTCAGAGAGAGGAATTTCCTAAAATTTAAGGCGCATTTATCGGCGGTAGCATCGCATACACCCTGTTGGTCTGCAGGGGTCTTTAAAATCCGTATGCAATTAATAAAACCACAGGGTTTTAATACCAACCAGCATGAAAGTAAAATAAATATTAGTGTGTGTCTGGCAAGGTCTGAATGCATTGTTAAACATGAAAAGTTGCGGCACTATTTTCTAATACAGGAAGTTTTGGCACAGGAGGACATGCAAATGAGTTCCATACACACATTTGTTCACACACACACACACACGCACACACACACACACACACAGATTTCAGGTGAATCTATAAAAACAACTTTTCATGCAAAACCATTTCTGACACACAGTACAATCACACAAACATAAGTTTACAACAAATATATATATATATATATATATATATACATATATATGTGTGTGACTTATAGGATCAGGGTCAAAATATAAGGCTGTGTATTTTTAGTTTGTTTATCTACACCGCTGGAAATGCGGGACGACAGACTGTCTGGAGCTGCAACACCTTCCATTGTGAATGTGTTTGTGTGTTTATGGGAAGTGGGTGAACAGCAGGGAATTGGGTATGTTTCTATTGGTTTGTTGGAAAAAGCAAATGCACCCACCTGTGGTACAAACACATACACAAGAACACGATGTTGTGGTGGTGCAACATGATGAATATAACACAACAAACTTTTATTTTGACCTTTAACTTTTGCTACTTTCTCTTGACCTTTAGAAATGACTCCCAGACAAGTAATAGGTTCTCTCAATCAATGCTTTGTGTATATTTACTTTGTGGTTGTCCTCAAAGGTAAAAATAATTCATGAATATATTAAAAAGTTTCAGTAATTCAGTAATGTTTGTGCATTAGGGCTGGACATGAGTGACATTTTTATTATATATATATAATTGTGTGTGTGTTTATATATATATATATATATTACATACATACTGCATACTATTAACTTTATTGCCCAGCCCTAATGCTGTCTTCTAAATGACAAAAATGTAAATGCATGCTTTGCATAGAAGATGATCCCAGAATGCATTGCACCAAGTTCAGTACTGTATATGCAATATTCATGCTCTAATTACATTCAATACAGCAAAGTGTAAATAAAATAGTCTAATCTATTAACAAATGTAAATTTTACATATAATAATTGTGAGTACTATGTGCTTTTATGCTTACTACGAGTATCTCACTGTTCTTGTTCCAGTTTTGAAGCAGCCTTAGAAGAGGAGGTTTTGGAACAGTTTTTCACTGTATTAAAATGAGTTTCAGAACACATTAATTTTTAACATCTCTTTACATCCATCATTCCATCACAAAGAGGACTAAAACTGAGAAAAGACCACCTACACACCTCCTACAGTTTGACGAGCTCAAGATTACAACTCGAAACCTTGCAATCACAATCCATTGTTACAGGAGAACGACAGAGAGAAAGAGACAGCATCTGTCATCACATCAAAGGGACGTTTAAAGGGAACGTGAAGTGAATGATGAGGAAAAGAAATCAAAGACCACCTAAAAACCTCTCTCTTTCTCTAGACATCAGCTCCTTTTCATTCTCTCGTCTTTTCCTGTCTGAGAGGAGGGCGCTGACCTTCCCTGTGTGCTGACAAATCTGTTTTTCTCTGCGATCACCTCCTTTATTCTCGCTGTCGTTCTGTCTTTTGTTGTTCCGCCTTACTCTTACTGCACGTCTATCTCTCTCTCTGTCTTTTTTAACCCCCTCTTGATGGAAAATAAAAGACGAATTCAAAGGCAGAAGGAAAGTGAGTGCGAGAGAAAACAATACAGCAAGATAGCAAAACCCCACACTGATGGTTAAAGCACTACAACTAGTCCTAACATCAAACCACATTATAGGAAATGACTAAAGCAGTGAAGTGGTTTAGATTGGACTTTCTTTCCTCTGTGAATCATGTTCAAAACATCCCAGTCACTCTTTTGCATCCAATGACAATGAATTAGGACTAAAAAGTTTCGAGCTTCAAAATAGGTGCGAAAAGTACCATTGACTCAAACATGATATTCCAAGTTTTCTGAAGTCATTCAAACACTTTGGGTGAGAAATTAACTAAAAATTCAGTTGCTATTTACCATGAGATTTAATATTAAAGGGAAAATGCACAAATCTATTGCATGACTTTGAAAGCTTGAAATACACAACTTGTCATATAGATTAATTATATTATTTTAATATTAATAATTACTATATACACAAACACACACACATAGATTTTCAGTTTTTAAGAGAAACATCTGAGATGATGACCATGAGATCTCCATTAGCAATTTTGTTTAATTTAAATAAAAATAAAAGAATATATAAAATTTAAAGCGGATAGAACACAAGATGCAAAAGAACTACTTTTATAACACTATTATGGTATGTTTGTAAATAAATAAATGATGTATTAATTTTTTTAAATTAAATTCCATTAAATAAAACTTAAAGTGAATAAAATATGTAGGATAATTCGGAAAAATTTGAAGAGAAATGTTTGATTGAAATCTTTAATCTTTTACATTTATTGGTGTATTGATGCCTTTTTCAGGAGATTGTCAATAGATTATATATTCTAACTTTGGGTGAAAAACAAACTAAAATGTATGTCGCAATTCACTGCCAGGTTTAAAAAAGGGGTTTTAGGAAAAATGCACAAATCCACTGCACGTCTTTTGAACACTTGAAATACACAAAACGTCACATGGATAATTTTATGCTGCTTTTTTGTTCTTTAAATTGTTTAGAAATGAGAAGCTTGCTAAATATTTCCTATCATAAGCAACATCAGGGTGAGTAAGCAATTTTTGAGTGAACTGTCCCTTTAAAAAAGCTAAATTAGAGCTGAATTTGACTGAAATGAGAGAGGGAAATTCAGGTCAGCCGAGTCCACACATCTCCAGTCGTTCCCTTGTAAGACTTCCAGAGAGTCCATTAAGTCTGGTTAATATAAGGGACTGTCAGCGAGCTGCAACATTATATCAATGTTACGGCGGTGCCGTCCCTCGCACTTCTGTCATGCTCCTTTTAGAGGAGGGAGAGCCGGCGTTGAGAGAGACAGTCAGAGATAAAGAACTGAGGGAACAGAACACCATCCAGACCAGAAACAGCTCTCAACACCTCGGTAATGATGTTCGACTCGCGCACACACAGGACTCTTTCTACCTCTGTTTCCTCTGCTGAGGAACCGGGCTGGTCGTCCAGTGCTCTTCAGGCTGAGGTACACTCTGACCTGTCCTTTTTAGCCTGCTGTGTGTTTAAACCATTCAGGCGTGTCGGAGAAAACGAGGCCACAAAAAGCTGGAACACGAAACACAATTCAACACCGACTTTCCCTCAGCTCAAATAAATGGCACGGGGAAAAAAGCAGGAAAGTGATGAAGAAAAGGTGAGAGAGATTGATTTCTTCCTCTCCTGTCCTTTCCTTCATTACCCAGAGGACCTTTTACGATTCAGTGATTGCTCATTCAAAGCTCAGGAGATGAGATAAAAATTAATTAATTAATTAATTAAAAAAATGTTAGTATCACAATCATGTAAGTAAACAAAAAAAAAAAAAGTTTTATAAAACTGAAAATAAAAATAATAATAATAATAAATACACATTCTTGACAGCTAGAGTTCCAGAGGATGACAATATATTTATTATATGCATTTTAAGCAACATTTTTAAAGGAGTTATAATTGCAATCATCTAAGATGCTTCTCCGTTTGGAAAAATTTAATTAAATATACAGTTTTGTCCTGGAAAAAAACACCACCAACAACAACAAACAAACAAAACAATAGCTATATGTTTGTCTTACTACTACTATTTTTGTAAATAAACATATGTTAATGTTTATTTTTATATAATATACAAATAATATGTGTGTGTATTTATTGTTATATATTTATTATTGTATGCATATATTTGCATTTTAACTTTTTTTCATCATCTTCAATGTTTCATTTTTAATTCCTTTGGAGAAATAAAAATTAAATCAAATTAAAAGTGAATAGATCAAACTGAATTCTCTGACTTTATTGGTGTTTTTGGTCAGGAGAAAAATCTGGGAAGCAGGAGATGTCTCAACACAAAATGCCAATTCGCTCTCTATAGTCTTGTTGACATGGACAAACAACTGAGATTTTGAGATTATTATTTATCCTTGCAACATAGGGGCATTTAAGAATCTAATTTGTGGTCTACTATCTCTTTTGAAACTATAAAGGAGACACATGTGAGATTAATCAGAAGAAATAAACAAAAATCTCAATTCGATCTCCATTTAATATAATTTCTCTCTAGAAAATTCAAATGAGATTGTAAAGATCTTTCTGTCCTGTGGGTGCTCATGCAACAGGCTACAAACCAGCCACCAGAACAAACAGCAGCTTCTCTCTTGCCGTCCCCCATCAGGCCCTTATAGAGAACAGGAGCCAGGATCACAGCTCCCGTGTCTCCAAGGCATCTTGTGGAAGCCCAGCTGTCAAGAGTTCTGATGTCTTAATAAATTTCTCCTCTCCAGCTGTCAGCCGAGCGTCAGAGATGGATGAAAGAGTGAGTGACCTCTGACCTGCCCCGGACCTCTTCTTCAGCTCCCCCCGGTGAACCCAAAAACTCTCACAGAACCCTGAGACTCGACTGCAACGGCAGATTTCTTTCAGCACAGCGTCAGCTCAACAATAGCGTTGATACTTTCACATGCACTGCTACTCCTCAGAAGAAATAAGTAACGCATTACTTTCTTTCCACACTGTATATACCAAAATAACTTTTCAAATGAGTAACATGCATTGATTTTCTATTTATTTAATGTATTTAGCAAACAATTTTTCCATTAAGTAGTTATGCAGAGCTACACAAAGCACATGAGCTCTCTTGTTAGACATGGATATATGGTGTGCAAAAGTCTTATATTTCACCATTTGTTCACCATTAGACATTCGTACATATATTAGATATTATTTATTGTAATATTTATATTGTACATATAATAATACAGTATAATACACACTTATAATATAACATACAATAATATAATATTCAAGTATTTAATATATATATTATTTATTTTAAAAATGTTATCATATATATATATATATATATATATGATAATAACATTTATTTTTATATATATATATATAAATTGTATTTTATAATATTTAAGAAAATATAACATTTATATAATAAAATAATATAGAATTTAATAAATTAAATATATAAAAATATCTTAAATTATATAACATTACATATATATATATATATATATATATATATATATATATATATAGATATAGATATAGATATAGATATATGTGTGTGTGTGTGTGTGTGTGTGTGTGTGTGTGTGTGTGTGTGCATATAAACATGTTTATAAATGTTATATGTATATCTATCTACACACACACAAATGTTTCTATGCGAAGAGTAAAAAAAAAAAAAAGGCCACAAAGTATTGCTATTCATAGTTTTCAATTTTCTAAATAATTAATGCGGATTCAAATACCATCAGTATTCATGAAGCCTCAACTAATAATCTGTCTGTAACATAATTCCCCTTCAAAAACTCACATAACATTTAACTCATCATGGAGTCGACGCACACTTAAGGAAACCTGAAACAGCTCCAGATGACTGCACTTGAGTCCTGAGCGAGAACATAACCTTTGATCCGGGACCTCTCGGGGCAAAGGTCAAGAGTGGTGCCGGCTTTCCCTCATCATCGCTATGGAAACCACGCAAAGTGTTTGCAGTGCGTCTTTGCGGCACTTCTACAAATAGCAGCACATGTCTAGAAGCCATTAAGCACAAGAGAAGTCCTACTTTCTTCTTTTCTTTCAACACGTCTGTGTGATGTGTATTTATTATTGTCACAGGCTCTTATTTGGCTTGATCTATGGCAGAATGAAATGTCAGTTTTAAAGATAATTACATTTTTTCTCCTCCAACAGATCCATTCATCACACTCACGGCCCTCTGCCATTTTTAGATTCTTGATAACATGCCTCGACTCATTCCATCTTTCTCATGCGATCTCTCTCTCTCTCTCTCTCTCTCTCACACACACACACATCCACAGTGAGTCACATCCTATTATGTGGCATAAAGTTGCCAAAAATCTGTTAATTACAAAGTTCAGAGCCCAACTAGTATGATTATAATGAAGTTATTTCCGTGAGAACGCTCGGGTGAGGACGTCACTCATGGATTTACTGCCTCTCCTCCTCTTTCTTCTACTCTGTGTTTGTAATCAGCATCTCTTGTTCTCATGTGAGAAGTGACCTCGGTCCTCCTTATAACACAGTCACAAATGCTGATAAACAAACCAGAAGCACTCTTATTACCACCTGACTCATTCTTGAGAGGAAAAGAAAAAAGACATAGGGATGCATGGATGGAAGGAAGTGTTGTTCACCGTTCAGAAGTGAATTGAGAATCCTTTTAAATTTCAGTTCAGTTCCTGAATTCATCTTGAGGTCATTCAAACGTAAATTAAAATTCATTTAAAAATGCAAAGAAATGTATGGAAGCTTGTTTCTGCCACCGAATAAAAAATAAAAACTTTCTGTCTCACAATTCAGACTTTTTTTTTTTTCTCGCAATTGTGATTTATAAAGACAGAATTATGAGAAATAAAGTTGCAATTGTAAGAAAACGTCAGAATTGTGAGCGGACTTTTTTTTCCTCAGAAATGGACTTTATATAACTTTTGGAATTTTGGAACAATTGGAATTTGTTTCTCGCAATTGTGAAAAAAAAGTCAGAATTGTGAGTTTATATGCTGCAATTCTGAGCTTGAGAAAAAAAGTCAGAACCGTGAGATAAGAAGTCACGATAAATTTTTTTTTATTCCGTGGTGGAAACAAGCTTCCATATTTAAGTAATTTTTTACTATAAAGGTAACGTTTTTCAATGAAAAACGTTTAACCCTTAGAGACCCAGCATAGCAGAATTGCATCATTTGCATTTAAAGCAATTAAATAATACCTAACTTTCACTAAACATGGGCAAAAACTACACATAACAGTAGATGACACTGAAATATATGACTACAACAGTTTTGGTGGGATCAAAAATAGGCATATTAACAGGTGCTAGCTACAGTAGCTGGCACAATTCTTAACAGTTCTGAAACAAATTCATCTACTTACAAAGTACGTATTTGGCACTTTTTAATTTATATATAGTATATTTATAGTGATAGGAAATGAAATTGTAATTATAAATATAAATTAATGTTATTTTTTTTTTTTAAGTTAACTTCTTTATGTTTCAGGACTTAAACTTTCTGTATATTCTATATATTTAATGAATGGTACAAAAAATGTGTTTTCTGAACAGTTTTCTGCTACAATACAATGTACATATAACACATTGTGAATATCTATGCTTTGGTCTCTGACTTGAAGGTAAAAACACAGATTGACAACTTCCTGGGGTGTAGTGTTGTCAAAAGACCCGGTACTTCGGTACCAAGTCGGTGCTAAAAAATGAAAATGTCACGGTACCAGGTTTCTTTAAGTACCGGTGGTACCGAGTACCCGATCAACCCGGTTCTTGACGCATACAGCGCTATGATCTCAGCGAAGCAGAAAACACGGACGGAATCTCAAAATCCAATCATGAAAATGAAACTTACATTTTAATATGGACAGTCACGGAATTTGTCAAAGTTTAGCATAATTTAATCAAATCAAATCTCCATATGGACCAGTATCTGTAAATGTTAACCCGGAAAAGTTGGTTGAAATATGAATCCTGCATGTTCTGCACGTCTCTGTGTGAATGGATGAATGGCAGAGACGTGCGGGTTTGTTTACTACATAGACTGAAGCGCGTGACGCTTGCAGTAATTTCAGCATCTGCAGTCTCAATGAGGACATAAATACTTAAACAAACCATCAACTGTTCTGAGTCACTTCACAAGCATTTTACCGTTTCATTTGAGTAAAACCAGTGTCAATTTAAAGGTATTCATGGCAACCCAGGGTTTCACACACATTTATTTATAACAATATCAAAACTGACCGCCACAAATAGATTTTCCAAAAGGCTTTGACTTCATTGAATAAACATGAGCACTGCACGTTTCAAAATCAAAAACCCGATGCAGGTGTTTCTATATCACTGTATTTCAGAAGGAAACCGACTGTATTTAGAAAATTTTCGATTTCATTTTCATTTTCATTTTAATAGCAAATCCCCTTTATTTAACAAAAAATAAAATGTGTTTAAATTTCATTAATTAAAAGACAAATTAAATTTGAGTGAAACTTGTTTACTGTTTTTCATAATTATATTACTTGTAGAAAAACTTTACACACAATTGTAAATAAGTATAAAGAATGGCATTGGTTTTTATTTTTAGTGATAAAAAGTTTTTTTTTTTTTTTTTTTTTAATTAGCATATTTTTGTGTTTTGCTTTGGTACCGAAATTGGTACCGAGAACCGTGGATTTTCACTGGTATCGGTACCGAATACTGAAATTTTGGTACCGTGACAACACTACTGGGGTGTGACCAATTCAATTCAAAATTCCAACCGATGAAATGGAGTTAATTCTAAAATGTGCCCAAGATCATTTAGTGTAGTTTGAGTGTAACATATTTAGTTTAGTTTGATTTTATTACGTTTTTCGTTTACATTGTTGATTAGGTTATTCGTATTCGGGGATTGGACAGTCTATTTCTGATGGGCACCAGCCACTCTCCATCTGCTGCTCATTAGATTTTTTGACGCAGGAGCCGCGCACCTCCACCAGTGACGACGTGTCGGCTCCGGTTACCGTGTCAGGAAACTGTGCTAGGTTCCTCACGGCTAACGGACACTTCTTGTAAAACACATGAACGGAAACCAGAGCGATGCAGGCTCCTACATCCTGGAAGGCCAGATAAAATCCTGTGTGGCTCAGAACACCGACGTCCCGGATTTCAGTGTTCAGCTTCATGATCCGGTCACCAACATCCACCTGCGTGAAGCTCTCGTCCGCCGCCACCGTGTCGATCTTCTCAAAGCGGCTCTCGTGAGCATAGCTCTCGTTATCGGAGTCGGACTCAAGGTAGTAGAGGTTGAACGTCTCTTTGCAGGTGCCGATAATGCCGGGCAGGCTGTTACAGTCACGCAGGGTGAATTTAATCTCGATGTAGATACGCTGCGCCGGCCCACGCTGGATCCAGTGAGTCCTGAGCCAGTTGTTCTGATTGGGCTCCATTACATTACACACCTGGTATGTTCTGATGGGGATGTTCTTCTCGTCCATGATGCTCACCTCTTCCCACTGCACAGGACAGCAAAAGAACAGTGTTAGAAATGAGGAAAATCAAGACCTTCTCAATGTCAAATTGAAATCTTTTAGAATGCAAAAAATGCAAAAAAAAAGCTACAGCTCTGAACCTGTGATTAGAAGCATAGTTTCTTCCTGGGCACAAATCTATCTCTTCCATTCTATTTATATATATATAAAAGTCCTCAGTAAGCACTGTGTGCATGTGGATAATTCTAAGAGGGAACCACGGAGTACGACGCAAGAGGAAACCCCTGATCTATCAAACATCAAATAAAGCAAAATGACTGGGAACACAAAATAGTAAATAAAGCCGCCTTTGCTATCTCCAAAAAATGACAAGCGATAGACCAGAAGTCATTTATTTCCATTGGAAAGCAGTGCGGGAATCCCATAATTGGTCAATTGTTTTGTGTGGATAATTTCATACAGTCATTATATTCAATAAAATCGTTCATTTTACCGTGGTGAATAAGCTGAAGTTTGAAAGTTCAGTGCGACTGCCTCTAGGGGGAGAAATGCGACAATCGTATCCTAATGTCGAAGACAGTGGAAAGGCAGCTTAATGTTCAACACAGCTGTATCTCAGAACTTGAATCAATTATTTAGCAGAAGTTATAACTCCACCACATGCGTGTGACGTCATTAACAACGGCCCTATATTGTTGAACCAATGTGGTTTATATGACGGAGATGCGACCGTGTTTGGGAAACAGTCGTGATTGAAAGAAAACAGAAAACAACTGATCATTTAACTAAACAAACATGAGGTCATCCAGAGTGAAAACAGGACTGAATGGGAATCTGTAGAGCAAATGCATAACATCTGTTTCCCTCTTACAGGCTTGAGTATAAGTTTGCCTGAACTAACCTCAGAAAATCACCATTACTTGTCTTCTATAGCCTCAGATACAATAACAACTCTAGACAGTCATTAATGTTTCACAGCCTACAACACTTCTCAGCCTGCGCTAAACCAGCATTGCAGCGACTGATTGGACTCACTGAGTTTTCATCATCTAATCAGCACTTATGATTTGTAATAAAGCAAATGAACACCATATAAACACATGCAAATTTAACTGTTGATACCCAAGAGTCTGAATGGGAAAAACCGCATATTAACTTACACTACAAGTCAAAAGTTTGGAATAATTCAGATTTTTAAATGTTTTTGAAATAAGTCCCTTATGCTCACCAAAGCTGCATTTATTTGAGCAAAAAAAATACAGTAAAAACAGTAATATTGTGAAATATTATTACAATTTAAAATAACAGACTTCTATTTGAATATATTTAATTAATTCCTGTGATCAAAGCTGAATTTTCAGCATCATTTCTCCAGTCTTCAGTTTCACATGATCCTCAGAAATCATTCTAATATGATTCAGTTCTTTTAAACTGTAATAATATCTCACAATCTGTATTTTTAATCAAATAAATGCAGCCTTTGTGAGCATGAAACTGAAAAACATTACAGATCGTAATTATTATTCCAAACTTTTGACCAATAGTGTGTGTTATTTGAATTATTTGTTTGCCTTTGACAATTAAAAGTACATGTTTATTTATTTATTTAGTGATTTTTTTTAAACTGATTGATTATGAACACATATCAGTGAACAGGCACAGACTGATCTACGAATTTACCAAATTAGCAATTTTTGGAACTCAAAACAAATCTGTTGAAAAATTATTTTGTGTGATATCAGCAGCCACAGTCCCACTAAAATCATCCTGACGGCCCTGAAAAGCTCCAGGAATTATTCAAAGTGCGCTAAAACTAATTGAGCATTTGTGAGATAATGAGACTGACAGCAATCTGGAGTCCGTCAGGGAGCGTGATTGTCTCCGTTCGGCTCGTCCCTTCATCTGTGTAACTACGGAGGCCCAGAGGAGCAGCGCAGAGATAAGAACCTGGAGCTGCCGATAGCGGGACGAGAGGAGAAAGGACCTAATTGGCCGTATTAAAGTCTGAATACCCGCCCACCGTCCGTGCCAAAGGCCTGTCCATCACGGAGAAGATCACAGAGGGAGAGGAACTCAGGAGCTCAATGAGACTTGGATCGATGCGAAAGGAAGCCGAGCTGCTCCGGAATGAAAGGGAATTCTGTGTGTTTTATTGAATCGCCGATGTGCTAATTTAGATGCACCTGATCTGAAGATGTTAAACGGCTAATTGGTGATGAGGGGCTCCGAACAGTGCAGAAGCATACATTACCGAACAGAACCCGCTGACCCCCTCGGTATAAAATCTGAATGAATGAAAAAGATAAAAAATTAAATTACAAAAAAGAACTTTTATATGCATACGTGTTTTCAAGTATATCTTTTTTCTTCTTCCGTGTTGCCAAGTCTCTCCCCTTATATCTTTTGGGCATTTCTGTCTCCCTCTACTATTTAGGAAATTTGACGCCCGTCGCTGTAACCTAGCTTTCCAAATTTACATCCCAGAGAAGTGGACAGGGTAGGCTGATCTCACTTGTATTTGTAGGTGACACGAACATTTTTAGACGTTGAAACGGACAATATCAACATACTGACAGCATCTTAAATGTAAAAAAGCTTTTGCATATGAGATGTAAACAACCTTGAGGCTCTCTGAAGACCTGAACCAAAATTGTGGGTACACTGAGATTTTTCTTTTTTAATGGCAATGCTATAGAACTATTTTGGGTTCCTGCCATGGGATGAAAAAAAAAAATCAAGTTTTTTTTTTATCTCACAATTCAAACTTTTTTCTCTCAATTCTGAGAAATGACTCAGAATCCTGAGACAATTCTGACTTTTTCCTCACAAATCCAAGTTCACATTTCACAATTCTGACTTTTTTTCTCACAATTCTGAGAAAAGACTCTCGCACTTTTTTTGTTTGCTCCACAGAATAAAAAAAACATAAAAGGTAACTGCATGTGACTTCTCACAACTGTCTTTTTTTCTTCGCAATTCTGAGTTTATATCTCACAATTCTGACTTTTTATCTTCTGAAAATTCATAATTGTGAGAAAAAAGTCTAAATTGTAAACTATAAACTCAGAACTGAGAAGTAAAAAGTCTGAATTGTGAGATAAAAAGACGCAATTATTCTTCAAAGTTCTTCAAAGAACCATTTTTTAGAGTGAAGAACATTTTAATAATCAGAAGAACTTTAGCGCAATGAAAACGTTACATGAATGTTTCTTTTTGGAACCTTTGATTCCAATAAAGAACCTTGATTTATTAAGTGTACCACCAAAATTTAATATTCAAACACTATGGCGCTTCTCTGTAAATAACGGCCTAAAAAGACATTATTAATGGCAAAAATATTTATAAATGAACTCCAGATGGGTTTAATAAAAATAAAGTCACTTGTACTCTTTGTATGGCTGAATTTAATTATCATCAAAGCAGAACAGAACGAAACTGCTATAATTTATAATTAATTAACTTCATAAATGTGTTAAATACATGTGATGGTGTTAAACACCTTTAAATCCTGCTATTTATTAGAAATACAATGCAATTAACCATTAATTTAATATTATATGGACCTCGGTTCATTTGTAATCATCTGTACGTCCTTAAAGGCTCTAGGTTTTAGATGCGGTATCAATCTAAACGTATGAAATGGTGCTCAAACTCTACGTATGAATACTAATGAGGTCAAGCTGGAGAAAGAGGGACGGAGAGATGGTCTCCACTCACCCCTCCTTCCGTCGGGCTGGCGACCCATGCCAGATCTCCCTGCACCGATCTGGAATCCAGCAGCGTGACTGAAGGAGGAAGGAAGAGAGGAATTGAGTATTTGATTATTAGATCATTTGAGTCTTTGAATCTTTGATACAGTGATAAAACTGATGCGAGGATGACGTTAAACTCTGATAAATAATGACAACAGCTGCAAAAAAAGTGACAGACAAGTGCACAGGGGTTTGATCCAAGCGCTGAACTGAATAGGGAATTATGGCTAATTATTACTAATATTAATTAGCAAATTAACCAAAAGCAAACACTGTTGTGTCTTATACAGTAATGCATTAAAAAAGCTCTCCAGGCTTCTCAAGAAAGCCTATTTCGACAATAATAAGGCCAACAAATCATCTTCAAGTTAATTACAAAGCCTTTACAGTAAATTATAAAGGCTTATACAGCCTTTATGATGTTTGACTTTATATGTAGGCCATTGTTTATATTTCCAGATAACAAATGATCAATATTCCATTCTTGTGATAAAAACGCCCAAATCATTTTAAAGTTAAAACTAAAGATTTAAGACATTATAAATACTAATTAGGGGAAGGAAGTATAAACAAAATGATTAATAATCATATATCTGAAATGTAAAATGTGAATAATAAATATGTGGCATATCTCTATGTATTAATAGTAGTTTTTAAGCTGCTAAAGTGAGAATTGCCCTACATTATATTTCCAGTTATTAGTTCTAACAATAACTTATTATATTATAAAAAATAAAAAAAGCCTTTGATAAAGTAGGTAAAATGATAAGGAGGTGTTTTTCTGGAACTGGCCGCAGATCGCCACTGTTTGTATTTGCGCGAGTTTTACTCCGCGCCCGAAACTTTTCGTCTTTACTCAAACCCCTCTCACCTTCATTCGCCGGATGATTCCTCGGAGCGGACAGACCGGCAGAAATCCCCAGGAAAAGCGAGGTGAGCGCGTAAATAATCCCGGCCATGAGCGCCATTCGTCCCGTTACTGTCTCTCCGTTATTCCTGTTTAATCCTCGTGCTGCTCCGCGCGACTGATCTGGAGGCGCTCGAGACGCGCGCTCCGCGAGCTCTGCTGTAGGGGGCGTGGCATTCTCTGATGACGTACCTGTCAATCAAGAAATAGAGACGTTATCTAAATATTGATTAAAATTATCATTAGTAGTAGACGTAGTATTTTTTTTATGTCAGAAGGTATTGAAAAAGGAGTATTTAAAACACATTTAATTATATATATATATATATATATATATATATATATATATATATATATATATATATATATATATATATATATATAAATATAATTATAATGATACAATTATACAATATGATTATAACTAAAAATAGAACTATAATTATATAATATGATTATGATGAAGAATTACATTTATATATGTATACATATTTATGTATATGATTACACACACACACACACATACATACATACATATACATACATATATATAATTGAATTATAATTAGTATACATTTTAATCTTCATTTGAAACGTTTTAATTGTTATACAAATATATGAAATATTATTGAAATAGTTTTTTAAATATTAATCTAATAATATTATGAAGAAAAAATATTTATGAGAATTTTTATAATGATGATGATGATGATGAATAGTAGTAGTAGTAGTATTATAATGAATAGCTTAATATATGTGATCTGTGTGTGTGTGTGTGTGTGTGTGTGTGTGTGTGTGTGTGTGTGTGTGTGTGTGTGTAAATAATATTACACTAATATTAATCCCAATTAGATAACTATATATATATAAAATTTTGTTATGTAATTGGGATTATTAGATAATTTTAATCATTTTAATTATTGTTAAAATAGTCAAAATATCTATCTAATGTTTTAATTATTATTTTAATAAGTTATGATATTTTTGAACATTCATTTAAATTTTATAATAGTCCTGAAGAATGAAATAATAAATAACATGTACAAAATAAACAATAAAGACAATATTACGGAGAATAAAATAATGAGGAATATAATATATAATATTACGGAGAATAAAAATAATAATAATAATAATTATTATTATTATTATTATTATTATTATTATAATAATTATTATTATTATTATTATTATTATTATTATTATAGTAGTAGTGGTGGTGGAGGAATTGGCAGATCATTTTAAGCCTTATGAATTATGGACTGATCTTGTTTCGCCATCTAGCGTTCATCAAAATTAACAGCATAATGTCTTTCTGAACAGCGACGAATCCACCGTGACGCGCTGTTGCTTCATTTCTTTCATCTAAACTCGAGTGAGTGATGTGCCACATCAAGACACAAATAAAAGAGAGCCACTGTGTCGATATTTAGCTGTTTGTGAGGTGAAAGGTCACATTCTCAGGGCATCTGTTGGGACTCAGTACAGTCTCCTGCAGGGGGTTTACAGCAGCGACCCGCAGCGTTTTATTATGCACCTCACTTTTTCCCGTTTCATACTCTTCTCACTATGAAGTGAAATGTTCTTATTGATTGAATTCCACCTGACACCTGGCTCCCCTCATGCATCCGGATGCTTATTCCCTCATGCAGTCTCTCTCTGCGGTGTTCCTCGGGGTAATATGCTCTGGGAGATGTTTCATCTCCAGCTGACTGAATCCAATAGTTTCCATGAGTGCAGTCCTGACCTCCATTGAGAGGGTCAGCCTGCAGCGGGTCTGTGGGCAGAGAGAGGTGACCGGGCCCCGGGGAGCCTGTGGGTGTGGATGAGGACCAGCTGTACCTTCACCACAGACTCTGTGTGTTCAGGTTTGATTGACAGGCTCCTCCTGGATGCAGCACCAGACTGACAGTTCAGCAGCAAATTGAGAGGTTAATATATTTTATAAGAGTGGTAGAGGTGGTCTGCAAGATATTTGTTCTTCTCAACACTGTAAAAAAAAAGATAAAAAAAATATCTTAAATATTATGTAAGATTTTCTACTCCAAAATGTCATATTTAATTAATTGTGTTACTTGCTGTTTGTTTGCAGTTGTTTACATTTACAAGCAATTTCTGAGTGAAAATAGTTTCTACACCTTTTTTGTGTATTTGTGTGTGTGTGTGTGTGTGTGTGTGTGTGTGTGTGTGTGTGTGTGTGTGTGTGTGTGTGTGTGCACAGCTCCGGCTTTCTCTCATAGAGCAGTGGTTTTCAAGCCTCTCCATGAAGTACACCCAGCACTGCACATTTTGCATTTTGTATGTCTCCCTACTGTATATCTGACACACCCACTTCAGGTCTTGCAGTCTCCACTAATGAGTTGATGAGTTGAATAAGGTGTGATAGATGAGGGAGACATATGAATGTGCAGGGCTGGGGGTACTCCAGGACAGGTTTGAGAACCACTGTTGTAGTGGAAGCGTTTTGTCCAGTTGAAGCCTTGTTCATACTTTATGGAAAGCCGATAGGGCCAAAAATGCGCAAATTTTAACATGTCTATAATGTGCTGTCTATGAATTGTTTGTGCATCTATTATGCTTGAATTACGTATTTTACGTGTAAACAACATATTCTAGACGCATTAAAATTTGCACGTTTTTGGCCCAAATGGCCTTCCACAATGCTTTGCCTGCCTCTACACCGCAAACCTGCTGACGGTGCGCACTCCTCCCTAAACAGACGCAGCTTTTTTTGACACTTGCTTGACACTTTTTTCACTTGCTCGCCGTTGTGTAATTCTGTGAAACAACAGGGCAACTCAGAGTATGTGTTCTCCAATCCATCGGAAAGCAGCGGTGAGAAGAAGTAGTTTGCCGAGTAGTTTGTCAAACAATCTTTTCTTGAGAAGTTTATAAATAATGATACTGACTGAACAATACTGATTGAACAATACTGATTATTGATTACAATATTGATACAAACACTGACAAATGGTACACCACAAAGAAATCTTTAGTTTTTGGTTTTATTGTTCATCAAAAAAAAAAAAAAAAACCTTTGAGCAAAAAGTGTTAAATGCTATTTAAATACATAATTCTTGTACATTGTACATTCTTCTAACGTTTACATTTTAGATAAACTTTCTAATTTTAATAAACTTTATATACAACAAAATAAACTTTACATGAAATAAACATTAACCTTTTTTTGTATTTATTTATTTATTTATTTATTTTTGGAGTTTTGTATTTCCTACAGGGCAGGGGAAGGGAAGATGTATGTTAAATGAAAATGGTTTCTAAGTACTTGTACACATCTAAAGGTTTTTTTTGTTTTTTTGTTTTTTTGCCTTCAGAATAGGTCCAGATAGATTTGAGCCTATAGGGATGCCTACATTGGATGGCCAATTTCACATGTATTTTGTTTATTTTTAAAATACAAATACTCTATTTGTATTTAAATACATTTTACCAAACAGTATTTTGTGTTTGTATTTAAATATATTTTTCCACAAAGTATTTAGTATTTTTTATTTTAAATACATTTTCATGTATTTGTGCATGCATAAATGAAAATTTTTGGTCATTTCTGGTTGCAATAAATCACTAGTAAAGAATTATGTATTTATGTATCATCTAAATCTGTGCTAAATAAAAAGCATTTCATCTTCATGCAACAGCTTTTAGGTGAAAAATAATGAAAGGATATCACAGTTAAAAGAGATATTTGCACTCAATATGACTGAATAATGCGTATAATAAGATAATACTTGAACCACAAATGATGCTCAATAAAATGTATTTTTATTCACTCCAGCAGTAAGCAGACATGCTAACATTAGTTTACTTTAACAGTACTTGTCATCTTTCAAAATTTATGATTTTTTTTTTTTACATATGATTGATTTTATCTACCAATTTTAATGTTTACTGCATTCAAAACAAAAACAAAAAATCCTCAGCTTAATAAAACTTTCTATATGTGAGGAAAGCAACTGTCAAGCATTACTCTTCTTACAGGCTGTCACATCTAGCTTTGTTTTTCTCACACTGATAATATGGCAAATTAGGTGCAATTTCATTCAGTCTCTTTATCACATCCTCCTTTTTATCATGTGTCCAAATTTTTTTGAATGCAAAAGCTTTAATACCCACATACTTTTCTAACAGTACAAGACTGTCTTTAACGCTGTATGGCCCAGATTCTGCTAGGCATGTTTTCAAACAGGGTGAATTTACAGTGAAAAAACCCACACACTCATTTTCATCCTTCAAGATATTCTTCAGATAATTTTTCAGACGATACTCTGAATGATCTTTTCCATTCGGATTTGCAGCAATGAGGTCATCGCTCACGTAAACCTCTTTCAGCTGAAGTTTTTCTTTCACTTTAGTTAGTAAGTCCTTGCTTGGATAGCCAGAACCTTTAAGACAGTTGTCCTTCTCAGTACTGAAGGCGACAGCGTATTGTCCCATGTTACCCAACCTGGAAATTACAAAGAATGTAATATTTTATAAGAGCTTATTTCTTGAGTTTTAAAACAAAGATTAAAAGAAAAATATGCATTATATATATTTAAAAGTGATAAAATACTTTAATGTTTAAATTATTGCATGACGGTGTAATTATAAAAGACAAAACATTTTGATTTAGAACTATTGTTAGTTTTTCTTAATATATTTCTTAATTTCTTATTAATTTTTATAGATAATTTCTAATATTTCTTATATTTGATAATCAATTTCATGATTTTGATCATGTATGTGCAGTTTTATTTAATTAATTTTTTTTTTTTTGTAATTGTAAATTCTGTTTTCATGTTCAATCAGAGCAACGTACTGATTCTCAAAGTTCTTTACAATATTCATGAGAGTTTTGGGGTCCACATTCTGACCGACTGCACAAGTGCAAAACTGAAGCAGGCAGATCAGGAGGATTCTCTGAGGTACAGCGAAAACCTGAAACAAACACACACAAATATAAAGATTCATATACAAAGTATGTGTACAACAAAATGCTGAATTTTAAAATAGCATTCTGTCTGTTAAAAACAAAATATTCTTTGAAATTTTGTTGCGTGTACAGTTTTTAGAAGCTTTTATTTCACAACATGAGCAATAGTGATGCTGCTTAGCTCCACTAGCGATGATATTAAGTAATAGAAGTATAACTTACCATTTTATCTGTTGCTCAAGATCCAACGGTTCAGAGATGCTGTGTGAGTCTTTAATGAAGCAGGATTGATGAGAAAGAGGAAGCAGATGTTG
This sequence comes from Cyprinus carpio, assembly GCF_018340385.1. Lineage (NCBI taxonomy): Eukaryota > Metazoa > Chordata > Actinopteri > Cypriniformes > Cyprinidae > Cyprinus > Cyprinus carpio. The sequence continues at coordinate 25,324,424 of NC_056586.1, read as the reverse complement.
TTTATTCTGACACTCGTCCAGTCCTCTTCTTTAACACCGTGACAGACACACTTGACTTACTGATCACACTTGAATTGCTGACTCCTTTAACAGTGTCATTGAGATCTTTGTGAACGTTGGACTTCCTAGAAACTGACGATAAGAAACAGAACCCATAAATTAAGACTGTCTAAGACTCTCATGGGTTCCTCCAGTAACCTTTTAACATATAAAAAGAAATGGTTTTAAGGCCCTTGAAATACACAAATATAGAGTACACTGTATTAACATATATTGGAGGCAAGCTGAAAGGTTCCCCAACATGTGAAATGTAAACAAGGAAATGAACCGAACTGGCGAATTGGGTGTCTGTTTTTACTTTTACAGCTGTGTTCGCTCAATAGAATAGAATTTGAAATTATTTGAATTATGAAATACGCACAAAAGGAACAATGGTATCACTTTCCCAACATTTGTTTTATGTATTTTTTATTTAAATGTATTTTATTTTGTAAAAACATGGAAATAACATACATGATGCTGATTATAATAAATTTAAAATATGATTTAAGATGTTGCTGTGGGTCTTACGCAAACTGCATTTGCAAAACATTTCTGTTATTTTCTGTGTTACAGAGTGGTGCAAAGCATTGTGGTCTGTTTGATAGTTTTTTGGTTGTAATTGATCTGGCAGTTTTGTGTGTGTGTGTGTGTGTGTGTGTGTGTCAGTCATTGCATTTTGTCATATTCTCCACATATTCACACTACTGTATTTACAAACAGATGCATTAAATACACCCTTGTGGAACCATTTATCAGCATGATCTGTTTGGCCTTGTGCAATTGTGATTAATATTACAATGTTTTGCCACACCTTGTGGTCTGTTTGACATCAAGCTTTGTGCATGTGAATGACCTTGTGTGGTCTGACGACAGCCAGTGCTGCAGCAGTGAACTGTGACAATCTCTCTAAGATGCTTCTAGAAACCACAGGTTGTTTGGGAGGGATTCAAGAGAAATCCAAAAAACATACTCTAGCACATAGGTCTTCAACCCTGCTCCTGGAGACCCACTGTCCTGCAAAGTTTATCAGCACACCTGGCCTGTGACTCTACAAGTGAACATAAAGACCTTGATTATCTGGTTCAGGTGTGTTTGATTAGGTTTGGAGTCGAACTCTGCAGGACAGAGTCTTGGGCCGGCAATACCACGACTGAGGTGCACTTGAGCAAGGCACTGTACCCACAAATGCTCCCCGGGCGCTGCAGCATAAATGGCTGTCCACTGCTCTGGGTGTGTGTTCACGGTGTGTGTGTGTGTTCACGGCTGTGTGTGTGTGTTCACGGCTGTGTGTGTGCACTTTGGATGGGTTAAATGCAGCACGAATTCTGTGTATGGGTCACCATACTTGGCTGTATGTCATGTCACTTTCACTTTTTTATTTCATGTATTTGGCCCAAGTGTTCAAATGAGCATGAAGACCACAGCTTGCATCCGAAAACTGAAAAATGCTGCCCTTTTGAAGGGCAGTATTTACATTAGTTATTTATATCTTCAGAGCTCAATGTCTAGTTAAACTCATAATATTAAGAAAAGTCTTGGTAATGAAATCAAAATTAGTTTATAATAATTTTCTTACACTCTAAAAAATGCTAGGTTGTTTCAGCCCAACTTTGGGTAAAATGGACTAGGCCACCTTTGGGGTTAAAAAAATTAATCAAAAATGTACTCCAACAATTGGGTTAGTCCATATTTGACCCAAAGTTGGGTTGAAACAAGCCAGCATTTTTATAGGCTAAATGGGTTTGTTTAGCTTTGCCAACAATAAGAAATAATAAGAAATACTGTAAAATATATTTAATATTATTTATTCATACATTTTGAATTTTTGTTTTTAAATTATAAATTAATATTATCAGTATTATTGTTTATTGTATTAATATTATTGTTGATTTTGGACAGTTCCACAAATATATTTTATTCTACAAAGGTTCCACAAATATATTTTATTCTACTGTGTATGTTTATAATGATGCTGATTGTATTTTTATTATTATTATTTGATTTTTATTTTTGATTTTGATCTTCTGCAAACAGGGTTTTGTGAAAAATCATCTCTTGTTTGGCAGTTTTTATCAGTTCTAACAGTTACGTGAGGTCACACTGAACTTCCTGTCCCATATGAAAATAATAAATACTATATGTAACATTTCATATTCATATCATGGCTTTAAATGTAAGATAATGGAAGGATATAATAGTTAAAAGAGACATGGCCAGTGTTTGAATGAGATAATACTTGGATCACAAATTATGCTTAATAAAACACATTTTTATTTGTTCCAGCACTGGGCAGACATCCTATCTGTAATGTGGGCTACTTCAGAGGAATGAGTGAGAGAGTATAGGATCCAGATGCAGCAAACATTTATTCAAAATATGATGATATATGTGATTAGTTGTCATGGGTAACAAGGGTAGCTATGGTAACAAACAAGGGGAACTATGGCAAACAGGAACTGAGAACACAGAAACAATTTTACAAAAACATTAAATCCTTTACAGATTATAGATTTTATTTGCTAATTTCATGTTTACTGCAATTAAAAGAGAACCAAAACCCTCAGCTAAATAAAACCATGTCTGTTTGTGAAGAAAGCAACTGTCAAGCATAAGCATCGCTCTACTTACAGGCGATCACATTCAGCTTTGTTTGCCTCACAATGATAATATGGCAAAGCAGGTGCAATTTCCTTAAGTCTCTTTTTAACCTCCACACTTTCATCACGTATCCAAAATAATTTGAATGCAAAGGCTTTAGTTCCTTCATATTTTTCTAAATTTCTCAGATTACCTCTAATGCTGAATTGCCAGGATTCTGATATGCATTTATCCAAACAGGGTGAATTTACAGTGAAATAAACCACACATTTATATTTTACATTCAAGATATTCTTCAGATAATTCCTCAGGCGATACTCTGAATGCTCTTGGTCATTTTTTTCAGCCCTTGCAGCGATAAGGTCACCACTCACATAAACCTCATTCTTACTAAGTTTTTCTTTCACTTGTCTAGTTATTAATTCCTGACCGCCATAGTTGGAATCTTGACATTTTTGCTTCTCGACTCTGAATGCGACAGCATATTGTCCCATGCCAGACAACCTGGAAAGCAGTGAGAAGTTATTATTTTGCTTATCAAATTAACAAATATTATATATAATTAAAATAGTTTAATGTTAAAATTATTGCATAATGATTTAATTATAAAGGGAAAATGATTTTGATTTGGAACAATCTCTGTTATATTATTATATATATATCATTTTATAATTTTGATTGCATTTTTATTGTGTTTGATTGTTTTTATTATTTGTACTTGTAAATTCTGTTTCCATGTTCAATCAAAGCAACGTACTTTTTCTCAAAGTTCTTTACAATATTCATGAGAGTTCTTGGGTGCACATTCTGACCGACTGCACAAGTACAAAACTGAAGCAGGCAGATCAGGAGGATCATCTGTGGTACAGCAAAAACCTGAAACAATCAAACACAAATATAAACATTCAAATACAAAGTATGTACACAAAGAGCACAAAATCATTCTGTAAGCTAGAAAATTAATATTCTTTGAAGGCTTATTGTATTCACACTTTAACTTTTTTTTATTTATTTATTTGACAAAACAGGTTTTCCAAACAATGTAAGCAAAATTTGAATGTTGGGCTTCCTGGAGACTGTCGTTAAGAAAAAGCACCCATAAATTCCTGCAAGAACTCCAAAGACTGGGTTCGTCTAGTAACCTCAGTATATGAAGATAAATGGTCATTGATACTGACAAATACACAGTAATAACACTTATTTGAGGCAATATGTTATACTAGTGTTAAGACCATAATGGTATTGCTTTCCCAACATTTGCTTTATTTATTTTGAATTTGAATTTATTTTATTTTGGTTGTGAATGATCTCGCAGTTGTTTGTTTGTGTGTGTGTGTGTGTCAGTCATTGCATTTTATCATATTCTCCACTTATTCACACTGCTATTTACAAAACAGAGCAAAATGTCCCTAAGCATTCAACCCCAATCCCAATGAAGACAAAAACATTCATTTTCTGATTGTAATACTCAAGTTACCTCACCTCACCTGATTATGTTCATAGATTTGTGTTGTCTTTGGAATGGAAATACGGATATTTTATTTGTAAACATCATACCTTTTTTAGCTTATTTCAGTTAATCTCATAAAACTACTGTAGTGAGCTAAGCCAGTATTAGTACTGACAGTGACGTAAACATGGCTGAAGATGGGAAAAGTGGAGGAACAGACAAACAAACAAACCTAAAACCAGTTCAAAGAGCCAATCATTTTCTAATTTAGAATAATTGGACATTCCGTTGCACATGGTCCCTACAGGGACAAGAGAGTTTAAAAACAGAACAGAAAAGAAAGGATACTCAAACTTACCATTGCGACTGCTTGAATTATGAGGAAGAAGATGCTTATTTTCAGAGCTGAAGCACTTTTGTTTCTCTTCTGATATGCTGATGGTTGAGAGGAAATGAGGAATATATAAAGGCCTGACTGGTTTATAATTGACAAACTTAGTGTTTAACTAGAGTGGGTGGGATTTTTGTGTGTGTGTTTGTGTGTGTGCTTTTCACTTTTGTTTAAGATAACTGATAACCAGGTCCAGAATCTGTCTACATTCTTATCTTCTATATCGGGAAATCCAGCAGAATTCTGTACGATAAATGTAAACATGGAAAAATGTAGTAATCAGAACAAACAGTAATGTACATAAGCATAACTATTCATCAAATTACTGGATGGTGCTATTAAACAAGACCTAAACAGTAAAACAATGAAGACACAAAAAATATTATAAAAAAAAAAACAGATGTAAAAGTATGATAAAAAAAAATTAAAGTATTGATAAATAAATAATGACTAAATTACAAATAAAATAAAATAAAGTGGCGTTTATGCATGGATATTATCTACTGGAAAATTCATAAAACATGAGAGAAACTCACCATTTAATGGGTGAATTAATTAATTTAATCATGCATACCATCATGAAATTTTGGATTTGTTAAAAGGCAAAAGAAAAACAATTGTTTATATTCAATTAACATTAGAACTAGCAGACTAGCAGCAGTTTATGTAACCGGCCACTGAATGTGACTTTGAGAATAAGCACAAAGATTAACATTTCTCTACAGCTGTTTATTTACCTTCAGTTTCACTGAAGAGCACACATTTCACTGAAGCTGTTTTTTAACCTTCGGTTGATATAAACAGCATCAAGGTTACATCAGAATTATACAGTACATACACAAATGGGCATAAATTAATGTGTGCATATTTTAAAATATTATTTGCAAATATATTATATGTAAATATATACTATAGTCCTTCATAAATGTAAATATTCTGTATATAGTCCTTCACAAAACAAGTTTTATTTAGGGGCAACACATAAAGTGATGTGAAAATCATTCATTACCATACAACAACAGCATGATTATTGACATAAAAAGCTTTTTCAGCAAACACAGTTTGAATGCAACTTCTCACTGCCAGCATTTCTGCACTTATAATGTTGCATTTGATTATTATTTTTTACACATCGATAGAGAGACACTAGATTATTCATCTTTACAATTTGCTTATCCCGATTCTGTGATGAAGCAGTCGAGTCAACACGCCAGTTCTCATGGAAAACAGAAGCTTTAATCCAAATTTTCTGTGTGTTTAACCATTTTGAAAGGCCATATGTCATACTGTCTCTGCTTTATCATTAATGCATTTTTTTATGCAAGTGTAAGGTCCGCGCACTCGGTCCAAGGAAGGTATCCGGTCCTGGCTGAAGGTGTCTTGCGTGTTTGGTCTTTTCAGCACGCAAAGTTATTAAATTTAGGTTAAACTCAAATCTGACTCCATTTTATTATTAAATCTGACTCCATTTTAGTATGACCTCGAATTTAGGTTGAAAGGCAAATTGGTTGCTTGACCATTTCTAATCATTATTATTCTGAGATTTGATTATTCTATTTATTCTCTCATATTATTGTACTCGTTCATTTGGGTGCTTATGTCACTCAAAGATATCGCTTTGGCCTTAGCGTATCTTATGGTCACATTCTCGTCAGTCTTGGTTATTAGACAGAGGTAGTTGGCTAATACTTTAGACCGCTGCTCCTTGCTCATTCTAAAAGTACTTTTAATTATCCCCCATAGATTTGTACACACTTGAATAAAGCAACATTATTTCTAGTCAGAGGTCACGACCACTAGGTATAAGATGACCAACATTACTTTCCCTGATAGTAGATTTGGTATGGTCATACCATGGTTTCCCATGTACACTTAGCAAAAGTAATATTACAATAAACAGAGGTTAGGCTCATCCTATTTAGGTTGGTCGAACAACATCCAGTTGACCTAAACAGAAATTCCCTATAAGCCCTTACAATCTAAGTACACTTGAACTAATACCAAGTGTTAGCCAGATCTCTAAAGATACAGTTGGTGTGCTCTATGCTCCATCTCAACTGAATTTTAGTCCGTTACTAACCTGACGCAGGAAATGCGGTAACAAGGATACAGCGTAATCTACTAGAGTCAATAAATGTGAACACAGTTCATACACTCCCTCCCACCTACAACTCCTGCCAGCACTGAGACTCAAACCTGCGACCTTCGGGTTACAAATCCAACTCTCTAACCATTAGGTTAGAACACACTTCATACCATGGGCTCATTCCGGCTACAGAAGGCCCTGATCCTGGTGCTCTGCATTTACATTACCTTAAATACCTCAGACCAAGACAAACAGGAACAATTGGACTTTGCATTGACAAAGGGCATTTTGCATTAAAGACACTGGTGAAATGGCACCCCCTCTACAGTGAGCAAAATATCTCTTAACTCTTAGGATCTTTATCACCTTTTAGTCTATTTATTGTAAAATTAAGACTATTGTACCAGTCGCCCTGAGACAATTCAAATGACACCAAACATGACTGTAAATATCACTTGCATTAATGTAGCCTATTATATTCTACTATTGACCATTCTGAGTGAGCTGGGTGAAGGGAAGGAAGGGGATGAGGAGGAACTAGTGACTATATGAGAGAGGCATTCCCCGCATTTTCTCTCAGTGGGATGTGGGAACAGATGTCTGTATGTAAATGCACTGTGTGTCTTTTGTGTGTCTCAGAAGATCAAAGTGTCTGAGGTTCTGTAATTCTTACACAAGGTGAGTTGTAAGTATTATTTAAAAAAAAAAACACACACACATTGATCATCATTTTCCATGTTCAAAATTTTGGGGTCATGTATTTGACCATGCTTATGATGAATGTTAGATAAAGGAGACACTTCTGAGCTCTTCAGATGTTGGGTCCGCTCGATCCGACTGAGAGAATATTTATCCTGGGATCAGCCATATGCAAATAAACTACTTGTAATCTTTAACAAGGAAGGCTGTATTAATGTTCGATAAACTCTTTGACATTTGCATATTATTTAGTTCATATCAGTTTATAGTTTGCAAATTACAATGATAAACTACAGTGGTATAATTAAAATATCATAACAAGAATATCTTCTCTTGCATGACAATCTGACTGGATTTCAGCTGGCGCTCTCTACATCACACTTTGTTGTCTCTTCTGAAATAGAGCTTTTAGAAACGAGTGTTTGGGAAAGAATACAAATAATCCTCCCTAAATATATACTTGTGCATCTGGCAACAAAACCATATGCAACAGATTTCACTTCAAGTTTATCATTGTGAGAATATAAGTGTAATTTCTCTGAGACCTAATTTTTATGACCAAACTGCTATCTCTTTAACATTTTGTTATAGAAGATACAGAAAAGAACCACGCTAGAACCACATAAAATGACATAATGACTGCAGCGACTGGCTGTGTCGCCTGTCAAGAGACTGAAATATAAGACATTATTCACTGTAAACTTATAGAGATAACCCATTTGTGTTCATACTCAATAACTAAATGTAAAATTTGACACTGACAGTTCTTAAAAGAACTAATTTTCTTTTCTTAGTGTAAAGAACATTTTAATAAACTTAAGTTTTTTTTTTTCTCTTGCCTTTTGTGGAATAGAAAGGTTAAATTGATCTACACAGAACCATCAATGCCAATAAATAATCGTTATGATTAAAAAACATGTCTAGAGACACTGATCATTTGGTCTGAAGAGTCTTTTACTAAAAGTGTGTAACGATTACATGAATGTGAGACACTATTTAATCTGTATTTTGCGTACTGTGCAAAATATAGGCTTTGCTCGAACAACTTTTGCTGGAGATTAAAATTATTGTTTTTAAGGAATAACACATTAAAATGATCAGAAACAAACTGTTTTGTTAAGAGTTAGAAGCACTAGATAAAAGTCAACAAGATATCCATGAGCAGAATATGTCTGCACACAAATTTGTAATACATATTATGGCAATCGACAAAGGACACGTGTATAATTATTATTTTTATTTATTTTATTTTATTTTTTCACAGAACAGGTGTTCAAGAATAATATGTGTGTTTGGTTAATATAATTCAGATTTCATAGCCTAACTAAAGCTTGGCGGAAAGAGCTTTATGAAAGAAACAATTCGATCATTGTCAAAAGCATTTCTTGGAAATACAAAAGTATAGATGTATTATCAGGCAGACAGAAATCATTCGGAGTGTTTCCATTGACACAATTCTGACATTCCATCACATTTGTACTCTTACACCTATAAAGAGGCACAAGCTTACTAATCATTAGGAAATCATTGCCAATTTCCTTCTTGGCATCCTTCCAGAGATTTCCAAAGACAAAAACATTCATTCCCCCTTCTCGAACTTTATTCCAGTTTTCAAGGCCCGGAAAAATATTGTCAGCACTCTTAATACATTTTTTCACACAAGGTGAGTTGTAAGAATAGAAAACTACACAGTTGTTTTGATCTGTATTTTTTAGAAGTGTGTCCAAGGGAGAATTACCTGGAGGAAAGAGCAGAACATGCTCAGAATGTTCATCTGTGACTACGTTTGGCCTTGTGGCAATGACATTTTGTGATGCTGAGCAGCGTACACATGTCTGTCCTTCGGTGATAAAATCTTTTACATATTGTGCCTCTTCCCTGCTGAACACATTCTCAATATGAGATTGTTGGTTTGTACACAGATCCTGTGGGACACTGATTGCTATTGCATACTGGGCATTAGTTCCTATCTTGGTCTTTGGCTGGACACTGGAAGACATAAAACAGTAAACAATTCTCAAGAAACATTGTATTTACCTTGTTCCTTGTGCATTTTTACATTCAAACTGCATGTAAAATTACATGCATTTGACTAATTTAAAGCTGAATTATTGATTCATTTGTCTAAAAACTGTACAAACCGACTTACTTGTTATCAAAATATTGGATCATATTAGCAAGGGCAGCAGGGTTCACCTGTCCCTGAATGTTTTGAACACACAGATTAAGCATGCAGAGGACGATGAGACACTGCAGTGAAGCCTAAAGTGCAAACATCATTCATTTCAGCACAAAACTTGAGTTAAATCAATGCATATAAAAAAAAAACAGAACAGAAAAGAACGTTTACTCAAACTTACCATACTGACTGCTTGAATTATGAGGAAGAAGATGCTTATATTTTTAGAGCTGAAGTACTTTTGTTTCTCTTCTGATATGCTGATGGTTGAGAGGAAATGAGGCATATATAAAGACCTGACTGGTTTTTTATTGACAAACTTAGTGTTTAACTAGAGTGGGTGGGATTTTTGTGTGTTTGTGTGTGTGCTTCTCACTTTTGTTTAAGATAACTGATAACCAGGTCCAGAATCTGTCAACATTCTTATCTTCCATATCGGGAAATCCAGCAGAATTCTGTAAAATAAGACCTAAACAGTAAAACAATTATGACAAAAAAAAAAAAAAATGATCTAAAAGTATGATGCAAAAATATCATAGTATTGATTGATAAATAAATAATGAATAAATTATAAATAAAATAAAATGGTGGCCTTTTTGGGTGGATATAATCTATTGGAAAATTCATTAAACATGAAAGCACCATTTAATGGGTAGATTAATTTAATCATGCATACCATCATGGAATTTTGGATTTATTAACATGCAAAATAAAAACAATTGTTTATATGCAGTCAACATTATAAACTATTTGATTCATTGTGGAGCTGGATATTAAGCGAATGCATAGGTGAGTTCCTGAACATTTTCACACTAGTCCAGTGTGTCACAGTTATGTTCTGTTAAACCCATTTTCATGGACTTTTAGTTGCTTTGTTCTGGTTTCCCGCCACTCATCTTTTACCATGGACACTAACTCAGTCTTCACAGTTGCTCATCATTTACCCTGCGTCTCAATGTGTCTACTTATACTACGCCCTTAAAGTATGTACTCTTTTGGTGAAGAAAAAGTACACACTTTTGAGTGTGTAGTAGGCAAGCTTTGGGACATACTATCACATCACACAATTGTGTCTTTGTCTATGCATTTAAAAGTTAACGACCAAATATATGTTTATAAAAGTTCACATTGCTGTTGCAGATGAAATATAACATGGATAACAATAAATAAATATTTTTTCACCAGTTAAATTTTGATTAGTAGTAACTCAAACCCCTTTTTGTAAACCTCTCTACCTAACTCATTTTATTCGTGTTTGTAGTTCTGGACCGAATCCTTCACCAAATCGCAATGGATTGTGGGTGATTTAGCCATTAGAGTGTGCTTGGATCCACACTTCAAAAATCAACCTGAAATAGTATACCATCCAGGGACTTTTGGCATACTCTTTTCAACATACTATGGTTTGGGACACACTTATTCTAATCTTACATACTATTTAGGATGGATATATGAACATTGAGATGCAGGGTAAGTTCATCACCACTGAGCATTTAAGTTCCTCTTTGTGCACTCTTCAGTGCTCTGGTCTCATTAATGTTAAGCTGTTTGCTTGCCTGCTTGTTGGATCATTGCATTTTTGGATGTTTTTTAACCTGATCTTCATCTTTCTGTACTTTTTTCAGCCTAAACGTGACACAGTGGGGCCAGCTGCATGAACATAGTCACTAAGTTAAGACTGTGTCTAAACAAATATTTTGACCAACTAGCTGTTAACCAAATGTTCAGTCTTACTTTTCAGATTCAAAATAGACCAATCTGACTTAAAAAAAAAATAGAATGACTTTTAAGCAGTAGTTTATGTAACCAGCCACTGAATGTGACTGAGAATAAGCACAAAGATTAAGGTTTCTCTATAGCTCTTTATTTACCTTCAGTTTCACTGAAGAGCACACATTTCATTGAAGCTGTTTTTTTAACCTTTGGTTGATATAAACTGTGGTGTATTCCAGAAAGCAACATTAACTTACCGTCACATACACCCTGAACTCTCGGTTGATTAACCCAGACCTTTCTTACAGAGATATGCTGGTTCCAAAAATGGGAGCATGTTCACGTTTAACACACAACACTTTCTCAACAGAGCGACGAATCGACGAGTCATTATGGAAATGAAAAAAGTGCACCATACTTCTTCTTTTGTTCAATAGCCATTTACATACATATTTACTTAATTGGTGGTTGTGCAATCATTTTTCAAACTTTTCATTTGATGTTTAATCACTGGGAATAAGAATTATATTGTAATAATGTTTAGATACACCATTAACTTATTTCAACAGGTTGTTAATACCGAGGGCAATAAATATCTATCAAATTATTAATGTTCTGGTTTTAATTTCTCATATAACTATAAATACTTTTATACAATAATACAGACAATTACATTTACAGCCATAACAAATTATTGCATTTAACATTTTTATTTGACTTTGCAGTGCTTTTGTTTCGCTGTGCTGTCAATCTGTGTTCAAAGGTGCACCACTCTTCATATGTGAAAAAGTTTGCAATCCACAATAGAAACAGAACAGAAATGAAATAAGCTTAAAAAGATCTAAACAAAGTCTTGATTAAGTTAGCGCATAATGAATTAATCTGCTTAAAGGTTTTTGTGTTTGCATTTGTCCAAAAATTATTCTCAAATTATTCTGAAATCGCATTGTGATGTCTATGAAATACAATAACTGTCTTCCATTCTTAATAATCAGTATTTTCAGGGCCTGGTTGCAACAATCCCCTTAAGTTAAGAAAAGCCTTCGTTTTAACAGTCTTTTAGGCATTTGATGCACCTGCCTGCAGACCTGGTGTCATTAAGTAAGAGTGTAGCATGATCTTCAGCTTTCACCGCATGCTTTCCTCCTCTTTGATTTAGATATTTTTTGTGTGAGAACAGTGGGTGTGTTTATGAGCATTACTGCAGCCCATAGCCTACTCTAAAAGATCCTCATTTGTAAGTTTGGATAAAACGAATAAATGTAAATGTAAAACAAGTGTTTACCAAGCAGAAGTATTTTATTTGTTCTAGCAAGAATCATGACTCATTTTTAAATGCATTTTAGTAGTTCATCTATCCATATTGAATTTAAACACAAAAGTTAGCAGATCTGAACACAGACTCACAGAACTGTTACAATTCATCTTTGATCTTTTTTGGAGGCAGACAGTGCGCATCTATGGGAGTGTTTCCTTCCCCTTTACAAGCATAACATTGATTCTCACTCACACAGCGGTAGAGAGGAACATGAGCCACGATCTGCTTAAGTATGGTCTGGAGATTTTTTTCAAGGTCACGCTTCCAGATATTCTTGAAAACAAAAGCTTTAATTCCTCTGTGTTTTTTCCAGTTCTCCAGGCCCTTTAAAATGTTGTGGTCCCTGGTCGCATTCAGACATGAGTCAACACAGGGAGATTCAAACGTGTAGAAAACCGAGCAGCCGTCTTTTCTTTTATTTAATAGTTTGGTCATGGCTGAGTTGTCAGCAGGATTCAGCAGAAGAGACTCTGAATGCATGTTGTATTTCTTGTTTTTATTTACAACCTTTTTAGTTCCTGCAGCGATGAGTTCTGCACCTTGGTAAAGTGCCTTTGTGTCATCACTAAGAGCATTTCTCACGTTCACCGCATCCTCTTGAGTCAGGAAGTTGTTCTGTGCAGGACTGAAGTTCTTTTGACACTGATGCTTTGGCACGTTGATGGCTGTAGCATACTGACGAGGATGTTTATCTTCATCAACTCTCTTATAGCTGGAAAACAGTAAACGGGATCAAATATTGTTTGGAGAAATCAATAATACGGGCTAGAGTACCGATGTCCACAGTCTCAGCATCAACGCTTTCTGTCCAAACACACAAACGCACACAGAAAAACAAAATGAATGTATAAATCCACTGTGCATAGTTCATCAGAAAAACTCCTACAAACCCAAAGTGAAACAAACCTGCTCCCAAAATCACTGTGTAAGATATGTGACTGACCAATGCTGGTTCTTGTTTCAGGTGATGAATGAATGAAGTGAAAGAGAAAGTAGATTTCTTCTAGTCTGCACCAGCCCTCTTCTTAAAAAGACTGTAGAATCACTGACTCCCCAAATAATGCAAGTGCCATTTTGTGTTTGTATGGCCCTTAAAAAGAACCAGTTATTACATGATATGATATATTTCAAAATGTTAATGGACTTTATGTACAGTATGTGCAACTAAAGGAACGAAAATGCGAAGTAGTGTTATTGTAGGATTGATTCGAGTATTTGTTAATGTTTTGATGGTAGAGTTGCAGGTGTAATTACACACCAGTAGAGGGCAGCATTGCGATGGAAATACATCAGCAGATATCCAAAATTGCACAGCAGTTCTGTGCATAAATATATAAAAGAGATAATGAGAGGGGAAAACTAGAAATGTAGATCAGTGTATATGTGTATATATCTACAGTTTAAATCAGTCTTAAGCTGTACTAAATATTGCAGAGCCAATGGAGATTTTATTTGAATTTATTTTCCGTTGGCGGAGAAGAAATTAACAAGATATCTGGCCATATTTAGTTTAAAACATAAGCTACATGATATTAACTGTTATATGAAAACAATATCTCAATCACAATCACAGCTGTGACTCTTGTCTATGCGATATTGATTATTTGAAGAAAAAACCACAAAAAACTACTAGATAAATAAATAAATAAATATAAAAACAATTAAATCAAAGTTAAAAAGAATAAAAATGTAAAAATAAATAAATATATAATAAAATAATAATAAATGCGAATAATACATAATGGAATAATATTATTGATATATTTTATTATGTATTATATTTTTTTTTTTTTATAATGTATTTTATTTCTTTATTTTCCTATTATTTTGTTTCTTTATCTATCCAGATAGATAGATAGATATATATATATATATATATATATATATATATATATATATATATATATATATATATATATATATTATATATATATATATATATATATATATATATATAAAGTTAAAAAAAATAACAATTTTATTAGAAATTATCTTTGTTTTATCAAGTCGGTTATTTCTTTATCTTCCGGTTTATTTTATTTCTTTATCTATCCAGATAGATAGATAGATAATATATATATATATATATATATATATATATATATATATATATATATATATATATATATATATAATATAATAATCTATCATAAAATATATATCTATATATATATATATATATATATATATATATATATAAAGTTAAAAAAAATAAAAATTTTATTATAAATTATCTTTGTTTTTATCAAGTCGTTTATTTCTTTATTTTCCTGTTATTTTATTTCTTTATCTATCCATCCATCCATCCATTAATTTCTGCAGGTTTGGTCCTCCATAAACGTGTCATATCACTTTGAAAATGTTATACGGTGAACTGATGCACAAATTTGTGTTTCTCTGCTATGTGAGCGTAATCAAGTCAAGACCCATGTTTGAGGATCAGATGAAAAACAGATCAGACTGTAGTTTTATTTTCATCTGTCTCTCGCTGTGATGAACATGTGTCGGACCTGTGAACTTTGCACTTTGACCCCTCAGATGATGGAGCAGGGTGAAGGAGAGGACGCTGTTTGAAGGTTGGCACGTACAGGGGAAGACAGAGGGTCAAAAGAAGCTTCTGAGAGAGAGAGAGTGACATAAACTAGCATCTGTCTCCCTGTGTTTGAGGAGGTTTTCAGTGTTGGCTAGGGCACAGGTGAAGCGTTTGAGCAGCTGAGGAGGAACAGAGACGTGAATCATCCTGAAAAGTGTGAAGCGTTAGCTATGACTGCAGACAGATGTGCAGAGATCACACCCGTGTGCTAAATTCTGTTGTTTTTATGTCAAATTAATTATAATGAACACAGTATCATTTCAGTAATAATGACATACAGTTATAGTTTATATTAATATCTTTTTTTTTTGTATATTTTGTGTTTCCTTTTTAATTTTAGCTTAATTTTAGTCTTTTTTGTTGTGTGTTTTTGTCATTTTTATTATTTTTCAAAGATATGTCTGTATAATTTTTATTCAGTTATTTTAGTACCATTTTAGTATTAAGTTAAACTAAATTAAAATGACAAATGACAACCAGCTGAAATAAAATAAGTTTAGGAATATTATTAATCATTAATAAAACTTATATTTTATTTTATTATTTTAATTGTTCTATTTAAATTTAAATTTTGTGAAATTTTCTTGTTTATTTTATTATTTTTAATTTTTTTATGGTTTTAGTTTTAGTTAATTATAACAACTAATTCAAAACCTAAAATTTATGCTAACCCTAAAACATTAACTTTTTTTTTAAAGCCATGAATAAATGTAGCAATTGCCAACATCTACAAAAGCTTTGAAATTAAGTCTTTGTTCCCAAATGTATATAGCTCAGTACATATACACACAAACAAGGTTTATTATCATACAATGAATGATTTAATTATGCAAAATATCTGGAGGATACAGATATACATTCTCACACACACATACAAAATAAATTAATACAAAACATCCAGAGTTGTTGTGGCTGTATTATCAGGATATTTGAGCACTTTTAGTGTTTTACCATCTCTTGGAAAGAAGGAAAAACAACATTAGGAAGTGTTATTGGGGACGACCAAATTTATATTGCAGTCTTAAACATATCAGATAATATCAAATGCTTAAAATAAAAAGTCATTTTCACAGTGCACCTTTTAACACTACAGCACCGCTATAGGAATTATTTCTGAGATGTAAAATCAAACAAGTATGATTTTGAACTCCCAAGTTCCCAAATAGTCGTTGCTCATTTAAAAAAAACAAAAATATCATTCAGATGTCAAGGAATGCATGAGAAAAGTTCCTTTTCAGCTACAAAACATTTGTCTTTTATTTACAACACATATCCAGCTCAGCGCTTTCGTCTGGCCTCATAAGATCGGCTCGTATGAATATGGCCATTTTTTTATATTGCACTTCAACATGTTTCTCAGTGAAAAACATCTCTTTTTGTTTTGATTCAGCTTGTCTCGTTGTGTTTTCTGGGATTGTTTATAATTCTGCTGGAAGGGCTTTTGAAGAAGAGTTCAAGGGAATGTTTGAGATCTTTTGATCTGCCGGCTGTGCCATCCAGTGGTAAAGAAGTTTTATTTTTATTGCCAAGAGTTTTGTATCTCTGTCTGCATTTCTCTTCTGTAGAAACCTTTATTCCAGGACTTTGGGACTTTACGTCACACTCCTTTAGCTGCACGAGCCGTTCAGGCGATTTCAGGCTTCAGATAATGAAAGGAATCTGGAAGAAATTCAGGTGTAAAGAGCATAATTTATTAATAATGTTCAATGATTTCACATTTAATATACATCTTAATAGTAATATTTGTTCTGATAATATTTGCATGACCTATTGCAGCCGTTGAACTCCAAAAGAAAGCATGTGTCGTCCATTTGACACAGCAACCAGGCGGGCAAACGCTGAGCCTCCGCTTTAAGAAGGACTCATTAAAGAGCTGCTGTATTTGTGCATCGTTTCATTCAAGCATAACTGTACGAGCTGTGGATAGTGAGTTAGACAAGCGCAGCTGCTTCTCATCATGATCCTGCCACAGGAGATTAGGATCCAACCATGACATTCACACACACACGAACCCGGTCCAGATATTACAGTATCAGACCTCTGCAAATCACATACAACTATATACCAGCCTCTGATGTGTGTGTGAAGCCTTTTAACCTTTTATTATTTGTTCAGGTCAAGAACAAACCACATTTTGGAGTGGAATCACCTCCGTTTTGAAGTCATTCACAAAACTGTAATAATTAACTCAGTGATGAGTGTAGCAACGTATTGTGTGTGTCGCAGCTGTAAACACAGACACAAATACAGATACAAAATATATAACCTGTTGACAGTTTTTCACTAATGCAATATTAGCCATCAGAGAGTAAACTGTTGTTGAATTTCCTGACAGACATTATTATAAATGTTATTTTAATTTAGTATTATCATTAAGCTATATTTTGAGATGGTTAATGTTAATGTAAATTATTTGAATTTATTTAAATGTTTAAACTGTTGCAATGATTATTTATATATATGATATTAATTAATTTTATTATATATTTAGCTTTTATATATTATATATTTTGATATATAAATACAATTATATATAAATATGTAACTATATACAAATTTGTATTTTAATAAATTTGGTACAGTATGCACAAAATTGAATAATATTGGTCAAAGCTGATTTCAAGAGCTGCTGGTTAAGCAACTTAAAGATGTTAAAACAATTTTAAATAGTAAAATGTTTTTATATATATATCTATATATAATTTTTTTTATATTTATTTCATACATATTTTAATATATTAATGTATAAATACATTTCTATATTATATTAATATTTTTATTTTAATATTATTAATATATTACTATTAATATTTTACTATAATAATAATAATTACTAATTATATATATATATTTGGTACAGTTTGCACAAAATTTTATCATGACAATTTAAGCTAATTTATGGTTTGTGAACTATATGAAGCTTAACTGATGGTGTCAGTTTTTTTTATATATTTTTGGCCTTTTTACAAGGTTTATTAAGAAAAAAGAAAATGATGGACAGAAGACAGGTACAGTGTGCTATCAGCAAATGATGCAAGCCACAATCAAACACACGCAGTCCAGATATAAGTGCACATCACTAACTAAGACTCGCTAGCTCACTCACTCACTTGCTAAGACACAAACAAACAGCACACAGCTTAAGTCAGATAAGAAGGATGAAGTAGTCTGACAGTAATAATGACCTTACTTTGTCCGTACTGGCTGTACTGGTAGGGGGCGCTGTGCTCCATGCTGTAGAAGGAGGCCTGGACGTAGGACTGTGGGCTGGGCAGGTTAGAGAGGGCAGGTAGACTGGACAGTGGCTCCATGCGCTGAGAGCAGCTGCTGCTGACCGATCCACCCGAATCCAGAGCACCGCCGAGAGACGACAGAGAAAACTCAGCCTGAGTCTGATGAGAAACTCCAGCTGGGCTAATGAGTCCCATAACCTACAGAGAAACAGAGATCTGAGTATCAGCCTCGCTCAAACAAGTGTGTGAGATTGGGGTTAGTGCGTCCAAAATCATAGTGCACTGAAAATAATCTGCCAACATGCCCCTATCAGAACTTTTACTGCTCATATGATCCTAATACTGATCAAAAGGTCAATAGGTCATAATTTAAATTATGAAATATATGAATCGTAATTGAATTCTAAATGAAAATATAAATGTATGTATTTATGATATAGTCAGAAGCACTAAATATTTTCCTCCAAACTAAAATGTAAAATGTAATAAACATAAACATTAACAAATTTTAATGCTTTATTTAATATTTATATAATATTAAATCAAATTATTAATTTATATATATATATATATATATATATATATATATATATATATATATATATATATATATATATATATATATATATATATATATATATATATATTATTCTGTATTTGATTTAAGTAAGTTTCATGTAAATACATGAGATTTTCATCTAAGCATCAAATCTGCTTTTTTTGTGTGCTTTTTTTCACAGGCTAATTTTACCCACAATCCCCTGAGTTTCAAAAACAGAGTTTGTAGTGGTTTTCGTTTGAGTTTTTATAAAAGCAACAAGAGACTTGAGATACAGTATGTTGTGACTGTATTGTTAAAATAACACACACACACACACACACACACACACACACACACACACACACACACACACATACAGATACATATCTGTAGATCTATTTGACCTGCAATTGATCAGGCAAAAAAATAATTGAATTTGGGGATTGTTTAATCTGATTCTTGGACTAGAACAGAGCCAGAGGGCAGCGTAGTGTGTGTGTGTGTGTGTGTGTGTGTGTGTGTGTGTGTGTGTGTGTGTGTGTGTGTGTGTGTGTGTGTGTGTGTGTGTGTGTGTGTGTGTGTATTAAGGTGTGTGTACTCATTACTGTTTACTCTTGAAAACACTGTGCTGCATTTGAGGAATGTTGCATGTGCGCTCTGGGGAATAAAAGTTCCTGAAGCCTAATTGAATCTACCAGCAGAAATATGGCCAAAATAAACACATACTCCAGTTGCTGCACCAAATAAGCACCTTTACATAGAAACAGAGAGAGAAAAGCATGTCTCCCAGGCTACAGGATCCTATTACATCAGTGCATACAGTCAAAGCACTGCAGCACACACACACACACACACGGTCACGCACATGGTCTCGCTTAAACCATTTCCCATAGTGGAGCAGGGAGTGACGTGTGCCGAAACCATGGTGGAATTCTGTTTCCGAAGCTCTGGAAGGTTTTCTTTATGATTTTTGGAAAATTTAGCACTCAATGGAATCTAAAAAAACAACACCTTTATTCCAAATGTACATACTTTCTGGATACTATATAAAATAGTAGAGTTTGGCAGTGGGAAGTTACATACAAAGTTTTTAATTCACTATAACATTGAGAAATAGCTATCTTTTTTAAGATTATAAATATTTTACTGTCACTTTTGATCAATTTAATGCATGCTTGCTGAATAAAAGTATTTGTTTCTTTAAAAAAACACGTAAAAAATCTTGTTGACCCCAATATATATATATATGTAACACTGTGAAGATTGAAACATCCATCTCAATACTACGCCGGGATGCTTTGAATCTTAACAGCATTTTTCATGTATTAGCACTGTGGATGATGACAGCGAGAATGTGAGACTGTACCAGACTCACTCCTCACTACATTCACACCCGTCAGACCTGTAATTCATCGCAGGCTGTCAGTGTTCTTGACAAACACCCCCCGTTGAGGCTTTGGTGCGCTCCTTTAACAAATGAGAAGCATGTGGAGGTCAGTCGTCTATCTCTCACACAGAGGGGTGTCAGTGTTTCTGTGTGTTCTGTGCTGCGTTTGCACGGTCCAGTGGAAAGCTAAAGATAACCGAGTGAAAAATGGCCCTTGGATGGTGGAATTTATCTGCGTAATGCGTTGTCTTGGAATGTGTAATAGTTTCTACAGAAGCCAGAAGAGCCCATTAAACTGACACTCAGCTGTGGGTCAACAGGTGGGATCCACTGCACCGTCCACTGACTCACTTTCAACTGCATGTTTTTAACATTTAAGGGTTTAGCTAACTAACTAAATACACTATTTTTTATGCTGTTTTTAAAATCTCAAAAAATGTGCTAGGTTTAGGCTTGATCTTGCTGCCAAGCACCACAAATAATTCAGACAATTTAGACTCATCCCTTAACTTGCAGCTCATAGTTTTGTGAATTTGTCACAAAAAACGTTTTAATTATATATATATATATAAAATAAATAAATGGAAAAAATGAAATCAATTAATTAAATTAATTAAACTGTTAAATGGATAAAGTGTCATATAAATAAATAAACCTTTCATTAAGAACATGAATATTTTTTTTCATTGGACTTTAATGTGTATGCATATAATCTACTTATTAGTAATTAAATCATGAAATAAATTAATTAATTAATAAACAAATTTAACATTTTTCCACCAGAAAACATTTAGATTTTAAACATTATAAATTAATATTAAATTAAATATGCTAAACATTAATAAATATTATTTATTAAATAGTTTATAATATAATTACATTAATATTATAATATTATAAAATAACTTCACATTGTTAAATATTTTCTTTTTTCTACTGGAAGAAATTTATATACATATGACATATCAGGTATAGATTTTTAGATTTTCATTGCATGAAAGAAAAACTTTAAGTGATTTTATCATACACAGATGCAATATTTAAGTGTTCTGGAAACGCATTTAAAACATGAAAATGATTTTATGTTAAAAGTGCATTTCTGATGCTGAACACTTGCCTAGACTTCCATGATAATTGTGTTCCTGTATGCAAAATGAGGGACAAGTTGACATTATTTTCTGTGGAAATCAACATCAGGCCATTGAGGCTTTACTCCTATCCAGTTTGAAGTTCAGACATAGTCATGTGACAAACAAAGCCTGACAACTCACAACTCACTCATAACTGAGCATTCTTAGAAATTACATTCAGGGGTTTAAAACAATTGAATGACTTCATTACCTGAGAAGACAGTCCATTACTGATGGCAGAGTTGGTGTGACTGTTATGAGGTCCAAATGTATCTGAATATCCTGCGTAACCATGGCGACTGGAAGGTAGGAAGCCCCGCCCTCCGGCCCCGCCCCACCAGAACTCTGATGGCCTGCAGGCAGCGTGAGCGGATGAGGTCTGTGTACAGTACTCGAATCTGAGAACACAAACAGTCATTAATAGAATCTACCCGGAAAGATTTTATATGTCAAAGTGGATGTAAATACAACATGTTTACCTTGAGAAAGGCCAGAGGGTGGGTACGGGCTCTCTGACAGCTGATACGGGGAGAGATGTGAAAAACCACCAGGGATCAGGTGATTGAACGGCATGAGCTGATTGGCTCCCGCTTGCTTCCTCCAACGAGCTCGTCTGTTACTGAACCACACCTGAGAAAAGACAAATGTAGGAGTGTAATGAAATAGTTTTTGATTCTGTCTGTTGTTTTGGCAGGTGTGTGGGGTGTATGTGTACCTGCACTCGTGCCTCTGTGAGTTTGGCTCTCTGAGCGAGCTCTTCTCTGGTGTAGATATCAGGGTAATGCGTGCGTTCGAAGGCTCTCTCCAGCTCCTCCAGCTGTTCGGCTGTGAATGTCGTTCGACTGCGACGCTGTTTCCTTTTCAGTGGCAGATCGGGCTCCGATTCCACATCTGAACCTTCGTCAGATGGACTCGCTGAAACACACACAAATGCAAAGAATGAAATTAGAATTTTTTATACATCATATATATATATATATATATATATATATATATATATATATATGAAATATTTATTTATTTATTTTTAAATTGGATTTGATTATCAGATTATCAGATGGTCTCCCTGAAACACGGATGCAAAGAAAAACAGATTTTTTTTTCCACACTTTATGATTTTTTTTTATTATGTAATTAAGATATAAAAAAAAAAATTTTATAAGTTTATTTAGAAAATGGTATAATGTAGATATTATTTTTATACATTATATAATTTTCTAAATATCTAAATATGTACTATAAATATAATGTAAGAAAATAAATATTTGTAATTTATTTATACGGTATATTTTAAGATTTTGAATATATTCTGAACTGTATTTTATTTTATATAATATTTAATGTAAGAAATATTTTATATATTATATAATGTTTATATATGTATATATAATTTTATATAGATTAAAAAAAAATCAAAAGTATCCAAACTCTTCAGTCTCTTCAAATCCAATTTTTAAAAATACATAAATAAAAATTCTTGAAAATTTTTGTGCGCATGTGTGTTTAATAATTTTTTATTATTTATTTTTAAATTGGATTAGGTTTTGTCTAGTGTTTTGGAAGCAGTAGTGGTTAATGGCAAATCCCCACTTAAACAATTGTAAGTGTCATAAGCCTACTGTAGAAAATACACACAAATATGAAAAAACAGAAGCACAGAAGATGCTCTTCAATGCGTAGAAGAACCAAACAAACATGTTTTAGCAGCTTTTACTAATTTTTAATAATATAATGTTTTTGTGAAGAGAATTCTATGTGCTTCTTCACATCTTTTCTTGAAAGTTTTGAGCAAGGTTTTTTTTTTTTTTGTAAAGTAGTTATTTGTTTTCTTTTTTCTTTCTCTCTCCATTTTGCCTCAGTAACTAAAAAGTACACAGAGCAACAGTCAAAGAATAAAACACAGACAGAGAGAGTTGCAGGAGGGAATATAAAATGCACAAGAGCAAAAAAAAAAAAAAAAAAAAAAAAAAAAAAAACAGGATGAAAGAGAAATACAGCGGAGGAGAAAAGAAAGAGGCAATGTGCTGAATGATTGTAAAATTAAATTGTAAATAAATAAATAAAGCGCAAATCATTCATATAATAAAACATGACATATTTCCTCATAAAAAGCTTTTGTTTTTCTTGTTTCAAACAGAAATGTGCGTATGAGAACTATGGGAGAATTTGGTTGAAGGAACACTGAAGCATGTGTTGTTGTGAATGTTGTGACATTCCAGACAGAGAAGCTGGGAACTATATATTCATGGTCCTGGAATTAAAGGAAATTCATATTTAGTGATTTTTTATTCTACAGACATTGAGCTATTTGTGCATCTCTCTCTCTCATTCTGTCTTCCCTTCAGTCTTTGTCGGATCGATTTGCACGCTCCATCTGTGGAATCCGTCATGACGGCCGGGGCTCTCAGTGGAGGCCGTCACCTGCCCTGGAGGGGGTGGAAGGGGCAGAGAGAAGGCCAAAGGTGGGTGGGTGGCAGGGCAGAAAGGGAAAAGGTTCGGCCGGGTAGTTCAAGTGCTCAGTCTCTTCAAAAACCCATTTAGAAATAGCGCAGAAGCACCTGAAACTTGGGATGTGGACACTGCTCTGAATAATGAGTCATCTGTGGGTTTTGTTGGTGTAACCTGATGCATTTCAGAATCAGAATCAGAATCAGAATCAGAATGAGCTTTATTGCCAGGTATGTTTACACATACGAGGAATTTGTTTTCGTGACAGAAGCAGAAGCTCCGCAGTGAAACAGAATGACAGAACAAAAAAACACACAATAAAAGAATAAAAAAATACAAAAAATACAAATCAGTAGGTAAGGAATGACAATATACAAATTGACAATTGTATGGCAGATATATTACGAGCAGTTATGTATGTACAGGTATATTATGTGCAAAAAAATAATAATTTAAGTGTACATTAAGTATGTGTGTTAGATAATAAGTGTATGTGTCTGTAAAAATAAATAGTGTAATGTGTTCCACAGTTATTGTCAAGTGTTCATTAGATGGATTGCCTGGGGGGGAAGAAACTGTTCCTGTGTCTGGCCGTTCTGGTGCTCAGAGCTCTGTAGCGTCGACCAGATGGCAACAGTTCAAACAGGGAGTGTGCTGGATGTGAGGGGTCCAGAGTGATTTTGCCAGCCCTTTTGCTCACTCTGGATAAGTACAGTTCTTGAATAGACGAGGAGGGTTGTACCGATGATTCTCTCTGCAGTCCGGACTACCCTCTGTAGTCTTCTGAGGTCAGATTTAGAAGCTGAGCTGAACCAGACAGTTACTGAAGTGCAGAGGACGGATTCAATGATGGCGGAGTAGAACTGTTTCAGCAGCTCCTGTGGCAGGTTAAACTTCCTCAGCTGGCGAAGGAAGTACAACCTCTGCTGGGCCTTTTTCACAATGGAGTCAATGTGAATGTCCCACTTCAGGTCCTGAGAGATGGTGGTGCCCAGGAACCTGAATGACTCCACTGCAGTCACAGTGCTGTTCATGATGGTTAGTGGGGGGAGAGCAGGGGGGTTTTCTCCTGAAGTCCACGATCACCTCCACTGTTTTGAGCGTGTTAAGCTCCAGGTTGTTGAGAGTACACCAGACAGCCAGCTCTTTAACCTCCTGTCTGTAAGCAGACTCGTCACCATCCTGAATGAGGCCAATGAGTGTGGTGTCATCTGCAAACTTCAGGAGCTTGACAGAGGGGTCCTTAGATGTGCAATCGTTAGTGTACAGGGAGAAGAGCAGTGGGGAGAGAACACAGCCCTGGGGAGCTCCAGTGCTGATTGTACGGGTGCTGGATGTGTATTTTCCCAGCCTCACTAGCTGCTGCCTGTCTGTCAGGAAGCTGTTGATCCACTGACAGACGGAGGTGGGCACAGAGAGCTGAGTTAGTTTGGGGAGGAGGAGGTTTGGGATGATCGTGTTGAAGGCCGAGCTGAAGTCCACAAACAGGATTCTCACATAAGTCCCTGGTCTGTCTAGGTGTTGCAGAACATAATGCAGTCCAATGTTTACTGCATCGTCCACAGACCTGTTTGCTCTGTAGGCAAACTGAAGAGGATCCAGTAAGGGTCCAGTAATGTCCTTCAGGTGGGCCAGCACCAGTTTTTTCAAATGACTTCATGACCACAGACGTTAAAGCCACAGGCCTGTAGTCATTTAGTCCTGTAATTTTTGGATTTCTTTGGGATAGGGACGATGGTGGAGCGTTTGAAGCATGAAGGGACTTCACACAGCTCCAGTGATCTGTTGAAGATCTGTGTGAAGATGGGGGCCAGTTGGTCAGCACAGGATTTCAGACAAGCTGGTGTAACACAGTCTGGGCCTGGTGCTTTTTTCCTTTTCTGCTTCCGGAAGACCTGGCGCACCGCATCCTCGCTTATCTGTATTGCAGGGTGTGGGGGAGAGGGGGGATGCAGGAGGTGTGAATGGTGAGGGCGGTTGTTTGGAGAGGTGTTCAGGACGGGTTGCAAGAGGTGTAAATGGTGTGAACGGTTGTGTGGAGAGATGTTCAGGGCAGGTGATGGGTGTTCAGGTGATGGGTGTTCTTTCAAACCTGCAGTAAAACTCGTTCAGATCGTCTGCCAGTCGTTGATTCTCCACAGTGCTGGGGGGTGGTGTCTTGTAATTGGTGATCTCTTTCAGACTTTTCCACACTGATGCTGAGTCGTTGGAAGTGAACTGAGTCCTTATTTTATCAGAATAATTCCTCTTTGCCACTTTGATCTCCTTTTCCAGTGTGTATTTAGCCTGTTTATACAAGACATTGTCCCCCTTCCTGAAAGCATCTTCTTTGGCCTGACGGAGCTGACTGAGTTTTGCTGTGAACCACGGTTTGTCATTGTTGTAAATTAGTTGAGTCCTGGTAGGAATACACATATCCTCACAGAAACTGATATAAGATGTTACAGTCTCTGTGAGTTCGTCCAGATCAGTGGCAGCAGCTTCAAAAACACTCCAATCAGTGAGGTCAAAACAAGATTGTAAATCCTGCTCTGCTTCATTAGTCCATCTTTTTACAGTCCTTACTACAGGTTTAGCTGATTTTAGTTTCTGCCTGTAGGTCGGTATAAGATGAATCAGACAGTGATCAGAACCGTCCCAAAGCTGCTCGTGGAACAGAGTGATATGCATCCTTTATTGTGGTGTAACAGTGATCCAATATATTACTGTCTCTTGTGGGACATGTAACATGCTGTCTGTATTATGGCAGCTCACGGGAGAGGTTGGCTTTATTAAAGTCCCCAAGAATGATTAAAATGGAGTCCGGGTGTTGTTGTTCTGTCTCTGTGATCTGATCAGCGAGTTTCTGTAAAGCCAGACTTACGTGCGCTTGCGGAGGGATGTAAACACTCACCAGAATGAACGAGTGAAACTCCCGCGGCGAATAGAACGGTTTGCAGTTAATGAAGAGTGTTTCGAGATCTGAGCAGCACATCTTTTTTTAACACAGTTACATCTGTACACCACCGTTCATTGATGTAAAAGCACGTTCCGCCGCCGCGCGATTTCCCCGTTGATTCTGTATCGCGGTCCGCTCTGAACAGCTGAAAGCCCGGCAGATGGAGCGCGCTGTCCGGAATAGCGTCATGCAGCCAAGTTCTCCGTGAAACACAGAGCAGCAGAGTGTGAGAAATCCTTATTTGTCCGAGAGGAGCAGAAGGAGTTCGTCCGTTTTTGTTGGGGAGAGAGCGGAGATTGCCAGATGGATGCTAGGCAACGGCGTTCGAAATCCGCGTTTTCTGAGTCTCACGAGCGCGCCAGCTCTTTTTCCTCGTCTGCGTGTCCTCTTGAAGCGTGTGATCAGCGCAGCTGCTCCACCGACAAAAATGTCCAGCAAAACATCAGAATAGTCGAAAACCGGTAATATATCGGGAGATGTGTGGTGCCGAATGTCCAGCAATTCGTCCCTGGTGAAACTGATTGCAGGAATATAACTAGAGACAGGACAAACTAACAAAAACACAAAAACAACTGCAGAGCACGTCACTGAGGCAGCCATCCTGTATCGGCGCCAGCTCGATGTTTCATTGTTTTAGTGTTTGTTTAGGGTGATTCAGATAATGTATGTTATATATTAAGTTTTTATATTATATTACACATTTTTTCATACATTTTAGGTTAACACTACCAAGCTCAACTAGGTGGCTGTGATCTTCTGTGCTGATTTTTAATTCATTTTTTACTATGCTTGTCTATGTAAATATGCTCTAGACACGACTGATACTAAACAGCTTTGGTTCTCACAT
Organism: Cyprinus carpio; assembly: GCF_018340385.1. Taxonomy (NCBI): domain Eukaryota; kingdom Metazoa; phylum Chordata; class Actinopteri; order Cypriniformes; family Cyprinidae; genus Cyprinus; species Cyprinus carpio. The sequence goes on along the minus strand of NC_056586.1, from coordinate 25,296,831 downwards.
CATTAAAAGCGATCGCAATGTGGCAAGTTAAAAAATGCAGTCTCAAATGAGATTTGACACCAGAATCAGTGAAAACAACTGTGAATTTGTCAATCTATTGTATGATTCACTGTAAGAAAATATGAAATATAGTGCACATAGACTACTTTTATACTGCTTTTATGGTGCTTTTTGTCTTTTTAGGCAAATTGACAGATGCAGGTTTTTGTCACTGTATGGAAAAGTGTTTTCACAAGAAAGAAAATATAGGATCGGAACAACACAAGGATGAGTAAATATGGTCAAAAATGTTCTTTTTTGTTCTAGTAGCCAATATCGTTAAATTTAGATATGTTGGTGTAACTTAATGTTTTTAGGGTGATTCGATGACTATAAATTCTATTCTACTTTATACTAAGTTATTATATTAATTAAGTTTTTGACTTTAATGTAGTTGAAATGTAGTTGCATGAACTGCTTTTGATACTTTTATGGTGCTTTTTGTCATTTTAGGAGCTTGACAATTGAATGGAAAAAAATATACTGTAACAACACAAGGGTGAGTAAATGGTCTCAGTGTTCATTTTTGACATCTGATGACTTGGGTAGCAAATAAGCAAGCATTTAATTTTTATATTTTTGATGACTGAATGACAATCAAGGCAAGTGAATAAACAGAACCAAAGAGCAAACAGTAAACACCAGTTTAATTCTGACATCTGATGACTTGGGTAGCAAATTAGGCACAGTAAACACCAGTTTAATTCGGTTCTAAACACACACACAACCAAAACCCAAACGTCATGGAAATGGAGCCGCTGGAGAATCTAGAGATATTCTGCCTTCTGTAAATACACAGTGTGTATGTGTGTGTGTGTTTTCAGGTCTTTGGCACGTATAGCGTGTAGTGTGCATGAGTATGTGTTTTAAGATATTTTAGCCCTCCGCTATGTAAACGGTGCAGTCCCTAAAAGCATCTCCATCTGCCGTTTCTCTTAAGCTCTGGGCCCTCGTCGCTTAAATTCAATATTCAGAGGCGAAATATCACCCTGAGCCCATTTACCTCATGCGTTCATGTACACAGAATCCACCTAAGGAGTTTCATTAATACTGCAGGACGGCGAGTGCATATCCAGCAGGCTTTTGCACTTAGTTTTGGTCGGGTCAGGATAAAACCATATGTGCGTGTGTAGAGTTAGTCTGTGTGTGTGTGTAAGAGTGATTCTCTTGGGGGCAGGTAATGAAGAGAGCTAATTGAGCCAATGACATGGCCCCTCGCCATCAAAAACAGCCAAAAAAGAAAGACAAAGACATGCACAAAAGAAAGCTTGGGAACTAATGCAGCGTCTCGGAGAGGGGAGAGCGAAGCGGGTCCTTTTCAGTGCCGAGGTTGGCTGAGTGACTGCCCGACTACATTAAGCAGTACATAGAGAACTAACAGATGCCGGAGACAGAAAGGATGAGTGACAGCTCGTGGGCCCATCTGCCCCCCAGCGTTTAGGAACAGAGAGAAACAGAGGGAGGACTTGACTTGCTAAAGAGCAACTGTGACCCTCGCAGCTGCCCTCAAACAACCACACGTTCCAGCTCTAAACCAAATGTGCTGTTCATCTGTTTAGCCTCTTTTGCTTTGCTCTCGAGTCACTTTTGATACGTTTTTTTGGCGGTGTGGCTTTTGTAAAAGAAGTTAGTGCGTGAAACAGCATGCATGCAACTATAAACATTTAATGGTGCACGATATGGCTTCATCACACTTGGCTTCAAGCTATTAATTAGAGATGATTATTTTGCATTTTTAATCCAAGTTTCTGTAGAAATGTGTTATCTTATACCACCGCTCAAAAGTTGAATTAAATTAATACTTTTATTCAGCAAGGATGCATTGAATTAATCAAAAGTACAGTAAAGACCCATATTACAGCAAATAAATGCTGTTCTTTTGTACTTTCTATTCATCAGATAATCCTGGGGGGGGGGGGATTCATAGTTTCCAAAAAAATGTTTTCAACATGTTCCTTGAGCAGCAAATCAGCATATTAGAATGATTTCTGAAGATCATGTGACACTGAAGACTGGAGTAATGATGCTGAAAGTTCAGCTTTGCATAAATTGCACTTTAAAACATTTAAATTGTAATAATATATCACATTACTCGTTTTACTGTATTTTTATCAAATAAATGCAGCCTTAAGATTTCTATTGAAAACATAAAAAATTATTGCAAACCTCCAACTTTTGAACAGCAATGTATGTCTGTATGATCAGAAAATAAGTCAAGAATAAGATCGCTATTAATAAATCATACTGTGATATATACATAAAGATCAGGTCAGTGCATTGCATTGTATATAGTATTTCTTACATTGTGTGTATTGCATATTTTGGCAATCGTGGTGATCATTTTGCGCAATACAAAAAATTTGCATACTATACACTTACTACAGAAATAGCACTAGATTAATATGCTAGTATGTACATAGTGTGTAGTGAGTGCCTTTAAGGGAATAGAGTTAAAACAGGAAGTTGTCACCTGTCACTCTAAACACACACCAGTGTGACCTTTGATCACCGGAGGTCAAACACCAGTGATTTCATCCTGCTCTGTTTAACAAATGAAAACACATATTCAGACAAATGTTTGTAAACAATGCACCATATTTTTAAAAAAACAAACTAAGCAAGAAACTGCACTTTGTGATTGTGATAAGGTGAGTTGATTCATGTTTTCATACTTAAGTCTTATAGGCTCACTTATCAACTATCCAATAAAAAGCAACCTCCCTGAACTCTCTCAGTGTTGTTTTCATGCAGTCTGTGTCCTAACTGACATGCACACTGTAGTTTTGCCTTCAGGGCCTCAACTCAAGCAGACATAGATTCCTAAGTCTGCTGACCCTGACACTGCACGCTGGACACAATGGAGACAGTTTTGTTTGGGGGGTTTCCCAGAATTGTCCGTCCAACTGTACTCCTCTCACTGTCTGTCGCACTCTGTGTCAGAAAAGGATGCAATGTATGCTTTAATATTTCAAATAAAATATTACTCTATATCAATCATTTCACTAGTTTTTTATTCCTAACCCGAGACCAAATTTGCACCTGTTACTCCTCCTACAGATTTTAAGCCCAGGCTTCATCTAGCCAAGTTTGTGTTGACAAAGTTTCCTTTTGTAGGGTTTGGTGGTGCATTTGTGTTCTTGTGCTTGTGTTGGTGTTTGTTTGTTGAATTACGACCCGCTGACTGCACACTCCATGGTGCCACACAAACCATCCCGCACTGGGCCAGTTGGCACTGTTTATGTATGCATGTATACGTGTGTGCATCCATGCGTGTGTTTGCATGTTTGTGCATGTGCATATGTTTGGCCACATGTGCATATGTGCATATTATAGGAGTGTCAATAATTTTACACTTTTCTAAATATGTTTCTCAGTATCATTTTCTGTTTGAGTAAATTAATTATATCTTTTCCAACAGGACACAATGCATGCCAGGAACTGAAAAGGGAACATTCTCAGAACTTTGTGTAATGTTCTGGCAAGGTTCTCTCAAAGTTATGAACAAAAATTCTTCCTGTAATGTTAACAGAACGTTGGTCTTTAATATCATTCTCAGTCAAAAACATTATTTTTGCATACGTTTTTTTTTTCTTGTTGCATGTTTGTCTAACATTTTTAATTGCTACTACTTATTACTTTCAGATGGTTCAGAGAACTTTCAAAAGTTACCTTCCCATAATGTTTGCAGACTGATAAAGTGGAGTGTTCTCTTCATGTTTTTCTGTTTACATAACCAATAAAAATCTTTAAACATTTTTTTTTTAAAAAATTGGATGTTTTAGAACGTACAGAGAATGTTCAGAAATAACATTTTAAGAGCTTAAAGGGAACATTAGGAAAACATTCGTAGAACATGTTTTTATTAGCTTGGAAGTTTCTCTCAAAGTTATGAACAAACATCTGGGAACGTTAATAGAATGTTCATTCAAATTTATCTGGCATGTTTTAGTATAACATTTAACATTTGTTGCATATTTGTCTAAGTTTTTTTTTAACTTTACTACTTATAGTTTTAGATGTTCAGAGAACATTCAGTTGTAACATTCCCATAATTTTTTTTTTAAATGATAAAATAGAACTTTCTCTAAGCGTTTTTTTTTTTTCTAATGTTCACATAACCAAGAAAAGTTACGTTTTTTAAACATTTATTTAAAATGGTGGTATTGTTTGTTCGTTGAGAGTTCATTAAATGATGTTTTTTTAATGTAATGTTAGGTTAGAATGTTCATAAAACATATTTTTGTTAGCTGGGATGAGGGGAGGGATAGCAAACAGTGAGATTTCATAACCTACAGACTCCCCCCACACACATCAACATCTTTGAGTCTTTAAGATGATATATGGAGACAGTATGAAGGAGAGGGTTCAGGAATCAAGCTGTTGCCTATTCAGAAGAAGGGTGTAAATGCTGAACTCAACTTGCCTGTCTGTGTCTCCCAGAAAAGGAGGGGCGTTGGAAATGGAAGGGACTGACAACGGCCCACAGATATTAACTGAAAATCTGCCGCAGGCCAAGAGAGGTAGAACGGGGCATGAGGAGGACAGAGGAGAAAAAGAGCAAGGCGTGTTTGACTCATTGGACAGATGAAAGTGAAGTTCAAATAAAGAGCCTGATTTAAACGGCTCGGGCAACTCGTCTTTCTTGGATCGCGAGACAGGGAGAGCGTGACGGAATGGCTTTGTGGCAACGCGCATGATGAGAGGCTCGCCCCCATTGTGACCGCCGCTCCGGGCCATGAAGGAACAGCCGAGAACACTGGTCCCTATTGACGGAAATAGCCTTTAATAAACTCCCATCACCATTAAGTGTGACACTGCATCCCGATCAGTATTATTTAGGGAGCTGAAGTGGTGTTAGCAGGGCATCAGAGGCAGTCAATAACGTTCACCTTAATTAGTCACGCAGGGACAGACTGTTAGCTCATTAAATATCATTACAGAACAGCAAAACATCAGTCACTTCAGCTGTTGGCCAGTAGGCAGCAAGAAGGCAAAAATAGACTCTCTTCCACTGTTCTTCATCAAATTTTTCCTTTTGATTCCTCTGAGGCCTCTCTGCACAGAAATGCTATGATGTCCTTTCTTAACAATTCATTTTGTTGTCATATTTTAATATTTATGATAATTTCTCCTTCAGAGAACAGAAAGAAACAGAAGAAAGGTCATGTACAGTAGGTTTGCAATGACATGAGGGCGAGTACGGTAAATTAATGAAAATGACAATTTTCTTATTTTTTATGGATTATTAAATTTGTTTTAGTATATAACTTATATTTTCCTTTTTTTAAGTGAAATTCAAGTGAAATGTAGAACTCCATTTAAGATCCTCATTGCATTTGCAGAATGAATCTATCATTGGGGCCACTTTAAACAGATTTCCAACATGTTTGGTGGCTTTTTCCTCCCACTTCCCTCATGCCTGTTGCATAATACTTGTTAATATACTTCAGATTTATTATTGGTTATTGATCATCAGTAAATCTAATTCATCATTAATGCAAAGAAACTAATTAATATACTAGAAATGTTACAAGTCAATACACCACATTTTTGTTTATATTTATGCTTTATAAACTACTTGGGCTCCTCATTGCATATAATAAATTCATAAATTCATCAAAATAATAAAAGTCATCAAAACTATGAATTAACACAAATTAAAAATGATGCACTGACCAAGAAACGTTAAATGAATGAATTACAGCTAGATTACAGCTTTACACATTCTGGAAATTCTTTCAGCCAACTTTATAAAGTGCATCCTGGGATGATTTTGAACACTTCTAGACACTTGTTGTCCTGCTTTCCTTCATTATGCAGTCTGTCCATTTAAAAAAATATTTTGCTGAGAAATTCATGCTTGGGAACAATTTATATTAATGCACAAAGCTTTACAAGCATTTTTAAGCAATTGTCTGGCAGGCTAATTTCTTTATTTTGCTATATGGTTAAATTTATAAGAATCATTAAAAGCTTGTATCACCATTATAGGCCTCAAGGGTTTCAAGCCATATATATATATATTATATATATATATATATATATATATATATATATATATATATATATATATATATATATATATACATATATATATTCATAAAAAAAAAATAAGTCTTTCATTCTAGTTCAATTCAGTCATATATTTCCAACAACTCTAGATAAACTACAATCACAGTTATTTCTAAAACCTGTTAAAGAGTTTGTAGGATCCACTCACATCTGTCTGCGAGAATCCCCTCGATGCTGTGTCCGCTCCTGCGGCCGTGTTCTTCCTGCTCGCGCTTTTCGATGTCCTCTTCATCCTCGTCCTCCTCCTCCTCCTCGTCACCTCTCTCGCCGCATCTGCCTCTCATGATGCGGCTTATCGCACTCACTGGACAAGAGTTGATCCGAATGTGTAAGTGCTCATAATATGTTTTATAGCTTTTAATATAGAAATATGCATTTCAATACGTCGATCTAGCTTACGTTGACAAAACATTGTTCATCGCTGTATTATAGATTTTATGCATATCACAAGAAAATAAAAAAGTTGACTACTAACTGTGAGTTAAAAAGTTTTTTTTTTTTCGCACACTGTAGCCTAGTTCATGTATTTTTTTCGTTATGTTTGACGCATACCTGAGGGTACGTTGTTCCGGTCACAAATGCCCTCTTTGAGCAATTTATCCTGAATTTCCCAACTGAATATTCCAGGTTTTTCCCGTTTATATTCCTCAACGCGCTTCTCCACATCTGGAGATGTAGTCTGTTAAAAATAATAAAAATAAATAAATAAAAACACTCAACAAGGTGCCTGATTCAATTCAAAGACTCGTATTTCAAATTCAGGGTCATTATGTCAAAAGTCAGTCGGCGTTGTCGGTCAATCATCGACCTAGTTGCTCCGAGATTATCCACAAGTTTCCTTGGAAATATCCGCATGCCCCGCTGGAACAGATGGATGCGCACTTCCATGCCTCCCTCACCTTGGATTTACTCCCGCCGATGGCTCCAGGCCGGATGGATCCAGTCTCCTGGTACCGGCACAGGATTTTGGAGACGCAGCCGTGAGAGACTCTGAGCTGGCGGGATATCACGCAGGGCCGGATCCCGTGATGGGCCATCTCCACTATCTTATGCCGAATGTGGTTTGGTAGAGGCCGGCCGTTGATGAAAACTCCTCCAAGCTGGTTGACTCGACCCTGTCCCATCGGAGTTGACACTGCATCGAAGCCAACCCAAATCATGACAGTGGAGAGGTAACATAATTGCAGAAACATGAAAGAAATAAAAAAAAAACATGCTGCATAACTATTCCTAAATAACTTTAGTGTGCTTCTGGGGTAAGACAGTTCAGATAGCTTATAGGCTCCATGTGCAATTAATTCGCATATTCAGGTGTTTCTAAACACGTTTTTTCTTTTTTCTTTTTTTTTCTTTTTTTTAAAAAAGCAACACAGTAAACAGTCAGTATAATTGCTGCTTTAAATTGAAGGTAAATTAAAAGTGGTGCTAAAGTTACAGTCACGCTATTTGAAATTAATGACTGATTGAGAAACTCTAAACTCATGCAATCGAGTAGAAATTAAAGGAATTATTGCGGCAGATGCATGGAAACAAAGCCTGGTGCTTGATGATGAAAATAAATGAATGATGCCGATTAAAACAGCCTTTTTTAACAAAAAAAAAAAAAAAATCTAAGAAACTGAAGCACAATGTACAGTGAAATGGTTATTAGTTCTTCATACTGGAGGTATTTGAGAATCACTGAAGAATATTTATTTTTTAAGAATTCTAAAAAGAAATTAATACAATGTAGTCTAGCAACAGTTAACAACTTTTAATATTGTAATAAAATATTTAAATTTGAACAGAAATGTAGGCTACTTCATGCTAAATAATAATTAAAAAAAAAACTTTTTTTTTCTTGTGGAAAAATAACATCACCGTTTTCAGTTTAGTTAGTCTACTCATGCAACCCAGATTCCAAAAATAGTTTACACTTTTCCTCAAATTTAAAATGTAAAATTAAATTATTTTATTGTGCATATTTAATGTAACATGTTACCCTCCATTGGGAAGCCGCTGCGGGGATAGTTCTGAGAGAGAGTTGGACGCATCATCCTCGGAACGGTCCCTGCCAAGCCGCTTTGCTCCAGAGCAGTGCGGTGACTAAAAGTGCTCTTCAGCAGGCTTAAAAATTTATGTAAATATTCCACGATTAAAAACAAAAAATATAAGCTCCGATGATCTTGTTGTATCCCTCCGGAAAAACAGACAAATACGTAGGCTACTCGAGGATGAAATGAAATGTTAATAATCAAATGGCGTCTCTTCTCTTTTGTGGTCCCTGGTCTTTGTTTTCATCATGTGACGAGAATTATAATCGCAGCGTTATTGTTATTAACAGACGTTTAGGATGAGCGCGAGTGCTCAAACTACCAAGACATTTATGAGTTTGCAGAGACCCCCATGTCTAGTACTCGAACATCGCGTTCTGATTGGTCCACAGGATCCCGTAAACGAGAGCTGATTGGTCAAATAAGTATTTTGCTCTCAACGTTCCAAAGTGGAACTCGAAGATTTCAGCAACTGATCTGAGATAGTGGCTTGCTGTTAATGAATGCATGATGACGTGTAATCAAATTATTCTTATATATAGGCCTATATATATATATATATAGACATAGGCCTACATACATATAAAGACAGACATGTAAACACTATTTAAATAATAAAATAAAATATCGAATTATCATATCGTAACATGTTTTAATATAGCTTAATATTATAGCTTAATATAAGTTATTCACTTTATTAACTTTATAAGTTATTCACTTAAAATGATACTTTGTTGATCATTTGAGTTTGACTGTTATCATTTTGAGTGACACACACACACGCGCGCGCACAGTGATTTCAATGACATGTGGCTCTTTTGTTCGACTAAACAGAAACTTCAAATGTTTTCTTTCTGCCTGCACGCGGGGGAAACGGGGGTCCTTTCACGTGCAAAACACTAGATTATTCTCTCTTACTTAAAAAGTTAAATAAAGCCAAAGAGGTCGGACCCTGGAGACACCGACCCAACTATTTAATGTTTAACAATGAATGAGTGTGTGCTTGTTTGTTAATGAGATTCTATCCGATGCATTAATTGCATTAGCATATTCACTATTTTTCTGTCAGATTAATATATTTATATTGAATGTTTGTTTATATCTGCTGTACGTCATCTTATATTTCTACTTTTACAAGGAGGCTGAATACGAAATCCCTCATTTACAGAACATAAGAAGTTTAGTTCATTCTAAAAAACACTAAGGTTCTCAGAGTCATTTTTAAAACAAAAATCACACAGAATAGATAATGATTTTTTTTCCCTTTAAACTTTTGAAAAGTAGCTATAATCTATTAATGTTGTGTGACACATCTAGAGTAGCCTACATTTATTAAGAATAAATAGTTTCTTCTTTATAATAGCCTACATGTTGGGTTCTTTTGTAGGATTTATTCAGCATTAAAATTCAAAAACCTAAGGTGATTGGTTAAAAACGAGAACAGGCGGAGGAATGATGCATGTTTCAGCCTTTTGAAACACCGGATCCGCGTGTCCAATCCATTTTTAGGGAACAGATCTCGAGCAGTGGTGCGCTCTGATGAGAGCTTAATTAGTTTTATTATCAAGGGTCAAATATAGCAAATAGTGTCAAAACAATTTGAATCGGTTTTACAATATGCATGCGAAAGTTATAAAAAGTTTGAAATGTATGCATGAAACAAAGAAATTTGAATAGAGTTAACTGAGATCCCCTTACAGCATAACCTGATGTTGAGTATGTTGGTCAAATCTAACATTAAAATTAGACTAGGTTTGCCAGTGTTGTCAGGGAAAGGAAAAATAGAATTCACCAACACCATTTAATGAACTTCTTGAACAGTGCATATGTTGTTTGTGTCATTTGTCTTGTCCAGTCTGAGGAAGGTCACCACCCCGTTAACCTCAATTAGATGGGGTTCACTCAGAGAAAACGTAAATCCTCCCCAAAGACAACTTTAGAAAAAAATCATCTGTCCTGCATTTACTGGCACAAGCATCCATGAGCTCCAGGCTATGGAGAACGCATGGAGGACAGCATGGTTGAGATAGGCCTACTCTGCTGAGACACTTAGCCAGGTAGGCCTACTGAAAACATTTATCATTCATTGTCATGCTGTGTAATAATGAAAATTTGAAGAAAGATCATAACAGGTCAAGTTTATTGTTGATTGTCTCAAACTTGGCCCTCACGTTTAAACGATGGAAAGTTGTCAGAAAACATAAATTTGATACTCTCTTCGCGTGAGTATTCACAGTAACATGTAAATGTTAGTGGAAATAAAATATTTAATTTTACCCACCTTATTTATAATGTAAAGGCAGGCACGGCCATATTTGTAACATGAATGTTTGAAGCTTCTGGTGCAATTTGCTGTTATTTTACCTGTACAAAAACTGTCCATTATGCTGCTTGATACTGCAAACTGGTTGATTTGTTTTCATGTTATTTTAATTATATCATCATAATCATAAACACACTTGTTTGTAGCGCAAATAATTTTACCATTTACTAGCCTACTACTTTTTCTTCAGCAACTAATGAATAGTACATCTCGCACATTCTAAGACAATAGTACTTCCGCGTTTCAAAATAATTAGGATAGATGCACACACATGCAGTCATTTCATACTGTTTATATGAATTAATGAAAACAGCCGTTTTCTTCATTTTTCTCATTTATTAGCCAACCGAGAGTGTGTTCTTGTATGTAAACAGAACAGTTTCAATGTGCAAATACAATTCAAACAGGTTTCACAACAATTATTGCGGCATGATAGTAAAAACACACATTTCCTAATTTCTAATAAACATATTACAGAGTATATAAGGGCTGTGTACAAAGCCCGTGACCCTATGTAGTGTTACTAAGAGGGCTGGAGTGCATTAAGGGAAGTATAGTCATCCCAGGCAGTAACACTGGGTTCAGGTAAGTGCCGTGCAGTCTCTGGGCCAGTGTGTGTGGGAGAAACAGACATATAAACAGATGTACGCACATCAGGCCGGATGATCCAGACAGTCACAGTAAAAGCAGTACCATGAGAACGAGGGGAGATCACACTGAATGGTACAGAAATATCAGTTTCACTTGATATGAACATTTTGATCGTCAGTTTCGTTCTTTACAGTTTGGTCCTTGTTTTTGTGAGTCAGCAAGACTGAGTTGACTGAGTTCACAACTCTCTTCAGGCTCACATCTAGCCTATGAAACATCTGGACCAGGACAGAAGATGAGCATCTTATCTCTTTTCCTTATCTGCACCCCTGCTGAAAAGACCAGCATATATTGAGCTTTGAATGCCGGTGTCCCTTCCAGTCTTCTTAACCAGCAAGATTTTCTTGGTCCACCAGCTTCACAAAAATGCTGCATTTTTCCAGCAAGACTAACCAGTGGACACCTGTTAAAAATTTGGAGTTGGTAAGATTTTTCAAGGTTTTTGAAACAAGTCTCTAATGTTCATCATTTATTTGATAAAATAAATGCATTTTAAAATGTATATGCATTTAAATGCATTTAATGTGTATTAAAATGTAAAATTTTAAAATGTAATATGATGCAAAGCTGAATTTTCATGTCATTACTCCGGTCTCACATGATCCTACAGAAATCATTCTAATATGCTGCTCAAGAAACATTTTTGTTTATGATCAATGTTGTGCTGCTTAATATTTTTGTGAAAACCATGATTTTCCCGGATTCTTTGATGAATAGAAACTTCTAAATCATTTACTTGAAACAGACATCTTTTGCAACGTTTTAAATGTAACTTTTGATTGATATAATGGGTTCTTTCTTTTAAAAACAAACAAAAAACCTTGTTGTTGGTCTTTTCAGCAGGGATCAAAAAGGCAGTAAACTGAGGTCACTGTATAAAGTATTATGACATATATTGCCCAACAGAATGGCAGGAGGAGCTCTGAAGCTGGTGACTATAACACTATTGCAATGCACACTACACTACTTTCTCTACAAATGTTGCTTTGAACAGCATGGATAACAGCAGACAATGGCTGTTTACATCCTTAACACACAGGAAAATAACCTTAGCGTGTCTAAACCACTGCTGCAATAATTCAAATACCCCCACATTCACTTTGAAAAACCTTCCTTACAAAAAACGTAATCAAAACCTCACATCACTACACACAAATGACTGCATCACTACACTTGTCCACCAGAAGAGGGCAGACCTGGTTTGATCCATCACATCTGCCTGAAACAACAGCACAACTTCTCAAATATCAAATGGTAAGCTTATATAAACTTAATAAATAAAAAGTAAAGGCACGTAAGAGCTAATTTAAAGAAGTAGTGATTGAAAATGTTTTACACACCCTCATGTTTGCTCTTGTCCTATTTAGAGAATGACTTTTTTAATATTTCTCCTTTTGTGTTCCACAGATTAAACGAGAGGATTCAGGAATAACATGAGGGTGAGTAAATATCAGAATTGTAATTTTTGGATGAACTATCCCTTTAAGAGAATATAATCAAGTATGTTTACCATCCTAAAGAAAATTACCTTTACCCTAATGGAAGGAAATTTAGGCCATCAAGTTTCCTTTAATCATCGTCATCAAACCATTAACTCAAAACAATCAGCTAGACGATATATTCAGTATAATGCCAAAGCTTGCTAGATAGAATGTGTTAACAAGCCACAGTTAGGTGGATGAAAATATCAGTTAGTGACACTAAGACAAATGACCTATAGGAGAGATGCAGAGTATCATAAGTGGGTCAGTAAACACTCGAAAGCACTTCTTGGCGGCAGTCCCAGTGTGCAAGTCTTTATCATTGATTTCTTTATGGCTGCATCCTGTCACTGCAAGGACAGAGCAAAACTCTAGCTGCTTCTCAGGTGTCAGATTCCTTCTTACTTCACCCGCTATGCACATTTTTTCTAAATGTGTGGTCACATTAGTGAAATTTCACGGACAAAAATAGACCATTCTCGGATTTATAAAGCACAGCTTGCACAAAAGTCACTCTTATAGCAAGCAGCGGCCAACTTTTCCTATTCCTATTTGAATGACTGGAATTCGTCCATGAAATTTCATTGAGCAACGGTAAATATGAGCATGCTTTAACATAGCTCTGAGTACGGTTTGTATAGATTTCCACCAACACTTTTTACATGAAACATCATCATATCAAATACCCTTTATAAATGACTGATTTGCCATTGCTTAATGTAGAAATCAGCAGTACTGATTTGAGTAACAAGAAAGCTTTCATCAAGCAGTGAAGGCTGACCTTGGTTTCCAAGCACAGTTCAGTATCTAGTGTTTGTTTAACATCATGCAGGGACATCACGGACTGCTCATCACAGGTTTGCGTGATACAAAAATCCGATGAACGAGGTGGTAAAGTACTAAGGTCAATGCATTGTGAGGCTACGCATATTGAAAGCACACACAGACGATAGCAAAAAGAGATTGTCAGTTAGTTGTTAAATGACACGGTTTTACCGTGATAGATGCATAGGTGAAGTGAAGAACAAAGAGGTGGTATAAAATGAGCAGTTTCCATAGTAAAGCTATTGATCCATAAGAACAAAGAGGTCTTTTCTGAATAGTCGCCTATATGATAAAGGAGAGGATGACAACACCCAGCAGCCATTTTCAGAATATCATCCAATAAATTGGATTTGCCCAGCTGATTCAAATAAGTATTTTACCTAGCTACCAGACTTTATTAGTGAATTTTAAGTATTAATTTTAAATGGCAAATAAGTCCACGTCTCATTTGTTATGATAAACCTGTATTATGCAGGCCTACAGTGGGGTCCAGAAGTCTGAGACCACATTTTATTATTCAAACCTTGATATAAACAGAATTACTTGGATTTTTTAAAAGTACTAATTTTTTTTAATAAGAACTAATTCTAAGTCAGCATGCAAATTTGTGACATTGACTAGTTTTTCAAAGTCATGGTTCGGTTCCTAGGGAATGGATGAACTAATAAAACGTATACCTTTAATGCAATGTAAATTGTTTAGGATGAAAGTGTCTGCCAAATGCATTAATGTAAAATTAATTAATAATAAATGTAATAATAATATGTATTTTCCCTTGTGGTCTCATTTTTGGACTTTGGGACCCCACTATAGTGGCTCCACAACCAAAGTCTGAATATCATTGCATTAGCAACTAAATATCAAACCAAATGGCAGCTGTGGGTTTTTACCCAGAACGTTTTTTTGCAACAGTGTTTAAACAACTGATGTTTTGGTGATTTTCAGTGGATGTATGAAGTCAGCTCTTCTTAAGCTTACACAGGTGTCCTAGCAGAAAAACCCCAGGTGGCCATGCACAAATATGAGGCCCATGAAGAGCAGCACAAGAATGGACAGACAGGAGAAGATGGCACACACGTATCCGGTTGCAGTGGATGCCGTAGGGCAGGTTCTGTATCCGATAGTCTGGTGCATGCAGCATGGGAGCATCTGATGCGCCATGGCTTCTCCTTGTATAACTGTAACATATGCAGACTCTCCTAGGTGTGCAGGCACTCCAAGATTTTGGGCAGATATAGTTGAAACGGTAGTAGATTTTGCACTCATACTCCTCGTGGGGAAACGCCGGCCCGTACCAATAAGTGATCCGATAGTGTCTCATTAGATACTAGTACTTCTCTTTAGTTATTGAAATTTACTATTCAAGGAGTTACTAGTATATTTTACAGTTTCCCTAGTACTAACTGAATAGACAGTGTGAATTCCATGTAACTTTACAGTAAGGTTCCAGTTGTTAGAATTAGTTAATATGAACTAACTGAAAATTACTTCTGAAGCATTTATTAATCTTAGTTAATGTCCATTTCAACATTTACAGATACAATATTAAAATCAAACCTGGTTTCCGAAGATATCAGCCTCACTGATTCAGCTCGCTCACTGAATGCATCTCATTTTTCATCTCAAGGACAAGAAATAACAAATATATTTATTTATATCTGAATGGGGCTTTGACACAATGTATTGCTCATTGTAAGTTAATGCATAAACTAACGTTAACAAATAGTTTATAATCATTACACAAATATAAGCAATTGTAACTTGTGAGATAAAAATGTAACTAGTAGCCTAATGCTGTAAAAAAGGTGGGTTTTTTTTGTAAACACAATAGAAGTTGGTCTACGTTTTGCAAGACAATACTTTCAAAATTCCACGTTTAATTCAGTGTTACTTGAAGTTCTCTATAAGTATTTGTGAACTTTACCATTAATTTCTGAGTGAAAAAAAAAAAAATCCCAGTATAGCCTACTGGGATTGATACTAGTTGGCACATAGCCAATACTAATAAATAGTATAACTCTTTAAAAGATACTTATAGTAATAGTAACACAAAAAGAAACTAACCGGTATTAAGAAATAAATGCTGAAAGGGCTTATCATACGATTCTGATTCTGTCACGCGTTTCTCCGGCTCGCGTTAGTGGTGGCCGAGGAGCGGCCCGTCTCGTGCTCCGGTCGGTCTTTTAGCCAGTAAAGGAGCCACGTTACCATCGCCGACACCATGGCTAGGATGCTTGCCACCGACAGACAGAGGGGTCCCGCGGGCGAAGGCGGCCCGCCGTGGCTGTGTACGAAAACGAGGCCCATGAAGAGCAGCACTAGCATGGACAGTAAAGAGAAGATGACGCACACGCATCCGGTTGTCAGCGCGAGCCGCCTGCAGTTTTGACAGCTCTCGTAACGCGAGACCGAGTCCTGGGACAGCGTGGTCGCGGTGGACACCGTCGTGGTGGACGGCGTCGCGTGACCAGCCATGGACGCCCCGGACGCGTCCTCCTCGCGCCTGAGCGCCACGAGCGCCGGGTGCAGCGGAGGCCGGTGGGGCGGCAGAGCATCTTGAGGCACAGGGTCCGAATCGATGTACAGAGGGAAGTCCTCCGTGACCTTGGTGTTGTTAGGCAGGTTCTGTATCCGATAGTCCGGTACGGGAGTGCGGTGGCGGCACACGGGGCAGCTGATGCGCCACGGCCGCTCCTCGCACAGCTGCAGCGAGTGCAGACACTCCTCGCAGAACGTGTGCAGACACTCCAAGATCTTGGGCGCCCGACGGTCGTGGTCGAAAAAGTTGTAGCAGATTTTGCACTCGTATTCCTCGTAAGGAAACGCCTTGGGTACCGGAACACCGGGCGGCTCCGGCCCGTTAGCTGCTGCATCCGCCGCTGCCATGGCATCTCGCGCCGCTTCACATCCTCGACACAATGGGCGCCAGCCACCTTTTCTTCTCTCTATCCTGTCAGCGAAAGCCGTTAAAACCGGGCATTTGATGTGTCAGGCATTTTTAAAAGCGCTTCTTTTAGTCTCCGTGCGCATTGAGTAAATAATTAACCGTATGTTTCCGGTCCGTGCGGGAGGTGATGTAATGCTGCCTGAAGGGCGACTTTATTCGCTCTCATCCAGAACCGATGGGCGAACGCGAGCGCATCGAGCCCGGAAAGATGGGGGACGCGGGGATCACACCTCAATCAAAGCACGAGACACGCGTCCGGGTCAAACAGCGCGAGCCTTTCGGCTAAACGATGCTGTTTGCGTCAGTAGATTTAACTCCTTCTTTGCTGTCCAGACCTCTCTGTATCATTCCCGACTCCGTGGAATTGAAAGCTGCCGCGTTTATTCCCCACTGAGAGTCATCTACCTGTTTGACATTTCAACTAGCGCACGTTGTTGCCAAGGAAACTAATAATCCAGAAATATAAGACTTGCCTATGCTATTTCAGGTTCATTCAGAGACTTCTCAGACACCCTCAATTCAAATAAACAAACATGTTATTTACTAATTAGCCACGGTGTCCTTTTTGCGTTTTATATAAAAAAAAAAAAATTAACCCAATTTAAAAAATTGGAAATCACATTTTTGTCACTTTTCTCCACTTCTTTGACATGAAAAATTGGCAGTTTATTAAGAATTCTTAAGTGTTTCTTCATTTTTTTATTTTTACTAATCAAACAAAACCTTAATATTAATTTCCTGTTAGTCTTTTTTGTAGTCTTTTGAACTAAACTAACAAAAGGCATTTGCCAAATGACATCATCTTCCAGAACCAGGAAGTGCATTTTTGGTGGGAAAACAACAGCAGGGCCCCAAATATGATTGGATCAGATTGGATCAAATCTTGAAAATAAATTCTTATCTGTTCAGATTAGATTATGTCTTGGTTTTGATCTGGGTCAAAACATCAGCAGTGAATTCAGGGTAAATATGGACACTTTTTGCCATTGAGATTGCTTGAAAAATGACCAAATTAACCCCTGTCTGTGTGTTGTTAAAAACTTTTAGGTAAGGTTGGGATTGATCCAAAACATCAGGAATATCCTGGAAAAAAAGAGTGGATTTAGATTGGATTTAAGGAACAAATTAAAACTTCAAAATTGGTCATATAGCCTAATACAATAGGCTACTTGAAGCATTCTGATCCGGATTAAACTTTTAGAGTTTTAGCAAAGGATTTGGTAATTGCTGTGATGTTATTTGATTTGGTTAATTTGTCTCACTCTTAAATTCTACATCTCATTAGATAAAATGACATAAAAAGTGTTATTATCATATAAAATATGAATTTGAAATAAACACAAAGTTGACACCATAACAGTCAAACGCTAATTCTTTATTTTTGTTATAAATAGGTCTACTCAAAGATCGAAGCCTGAGCTTTATCAGAACATATTTCTGAAAGTTACTTTAAGATGTATATATATTTTTTGACTATAATAACACTAGAATGTATTTTTAAAGGCACAGAGTTAAAGGTTCTGCGTGGCAGGAATGACACACCTGTGACAGGTACGATAAGCAGGTAATTTTCCGTGAGTAAACATGTCAGCCAATCAGAACAGCCATGAGCTTCTACGTCAGCAGTCTTTCACGCTCCGTCACATGAAGCTGTAAAACTCACCTGTGAACGTGGGATGGGCTGGGCGCGGAAGCTCAAAATGTGGGGGTTCATCTCGTACCTGAACAGCCCCGAGCTGGTGGCCGGCTTCCAGCGGTGCTGCGGCCTGGTTCCGAGAGAGACGCGCTCGTATGTTAGTCGAAACGGACTCGTACACGCGAATGGATCCGGTAGGGACGGTCCGGTCACGATACACCGGCGCAAAGCGGAGCAGGTGGCGAACGGGACGTCACGCGCACACGACAGTAACTCCAACTATAAATCCGCCAGTTCACAGTATGAAACCAAAGGCGAAGTAAGTAAATCAGATTTAAATGAAACTCTTCATTCAGGTAAATTGAAATCGAGAGGTTCCTCTGTGTTTTTAAAAACAGAAATGGCAAACTACAAGATTTTCCTGTTTTTCTGGTTGGTTTAGACTGTTAGAAGTTTATAAAGCAATTTTTAATGTCTCATCTAGATACAGTAAAACTGTTTTTAAAATTCATTTATGTTGTTAATATATACAATGAAGAATAAACTGAAAGGCAGGTCACTGACCTAATAACATACTTTAATCATAATAATTAAAAAAATACCAGTTTTTAGTGTGGATTTAATTAGTTATTAAACTTTAATATATTTTCATAATCAGGGCGAACTATGTAAAAGTGAAATTTGTTTGATATGTGATGGTGCATAGATAAAAAATGTGAGTCTTTCATGGTGCATATGTATATATCCGGTATAGTGGAAAACTAAGTGTGATTGTGATTTGTGGTTTGTTGAAGCAGTTTATTTAGCTATGCATTTCTCTGTGTTCAGGAACATCACAGGCCTCTTTATGAGGTGAGGAACTGGCTCTTCTACTTCCTGTTTGTGACATCAGCCACACTGGGACATGAAGTCTTTTACATCACCTTCCTGCCCTGCATCCACTGGAACCTCGACCCGTTTCTGTGCAGGCGGCTTGTCAATGTGTGGGCTGTGAGTGGCTGAGAAAACACACACACACACACACACACTTTGATTAAGTCATCATACTGTTGGGTCTTTGTTTTTCTGCAGCGAGGAGAAATATATTACAATAGACAGAAACAAAACTAAATTTAACTTGGACAGCTGTTGTAACAAACCAAATTCTCTTCTTAATTTTCCTCAGTGTTTCTTTTTTAGATCTTTGTTCACTTTATGCTATACCACGAGTTTACATATAGTTTCCACAGCATCAGACAAACTGCATTTGATTGGTTCACCTCTGGAATCAATGTAGCTGAGCTAAATTAAACATGAGTGGAGAAGTTATTAATTTGTTTGATCGTTCAACGAAGCTTAATTTTGAATTGCTTTTTTTGTTATATCTCCTGAAGAAACAAGGATGAACATGACTGAACCAAGGTTATTATCATTAACTGAGGGGTTTACACGACACTGTTTTCAACTAAAAACTGAAAAAATTATGCACTTAGGCTGTTCATTTACATGTTTTGGGAGCCTGAACATGCAAACTTTTGAAAACGTGTTTCAAAGCACAAGTTTTTTAAAATGGTCATGTTATCGCCTCAGTGTAAACTCAAAAAAGTGAAATTATGAAAATGGCGATGTCATTTGCTCGCATATTATGCATTCAATCTATAGAATTTCATATGTGTGTGGTAGGTTTTTTTTTTTTTTTTTTTTTTTTTTTTACAAAGGGACATCGCCAACTACTGGCCTAGCATGCATAATACAGTGCTTTTAGTTTTAGTTTTCGTGGATCCGTGAATATAGCGATCATTTTGACAATGTTGTCATCTGTAATGTGTTTTAAAAATGCAAAGGAAAAAAACATTTTTAGTGCAATCGTTGTTGTGTAAACGTACCGTAAAACTGAAACCATTACAACATTTTGTTACTTAAAATAAACTAACTGAAAAACTAAAAAAAAAAAAAAAACACAATTAAAAATATTAGTAAACTAAACTATAATAATGTATTAATGATACTAAAATAACACTGAACTAAATGATGCATATTATTACCTTAAAGGTACATATTAGAATTTTTAAAATATTGGTTTTGTAAATTATAATGGTTTATATGATGCAGCTAAAAAGAACATTTATTTTGTGTATTTGGTGTAATGAAATGGGTTTATGCGGTTTAAGGTTAAAAAACACTTTATTTTCCACATACTGTACATTATTGTTTCTTCTCTATGCCCCGCCTTTGGAAACGCATTGATTTTCACAAAGATCATCGCTCTGAAAAGCGAGGTGTGCTGTGATTGGCCAGCTATCCAGTGCATTGTGATCGGCGGAATTCCTCAAGCGTGTGATGGAAATGTTACGCCTCTTAACATTTTGATATCATATGCCTTGTCCGGCCGGAGTGACGAGACAAAAACATAAAACCCATTATAAACGTGATATAAACATGATTTCTAGTCGTATCTTCTTTTGGAAGGCAAAAACAAAGTAGTTTCGCTTTCTCAATGAAACAGCGTCACACACCGCAGCCTTGAGTGAGCAGAGACGGGCGGCTTGAGAACGGTGCGGCAGGCAGATTCTACGAAGGAGCGTACCTTGTGCTTGCGGCCACCATATGTGACGACCCTGAGCTGGACACCGCTTCATCCACGGTGAAAGCCGATTCAGCGATCCACAGTGCAAAGTTGATGTATTTCCTCAGTGACCAGCACGGATCAGCTCCAGGCATGACGAAGCGGATGTCATCCTCTCTTGGAAGGCCAAACAAAGTAGTTTCGTTTTCACAGTGAAACACACAGCGTCTATACGACAACAACAATACTGCAACGAGAATAAAAGGTATGCCATCTTTCTTTGCATGAACATCTGGGCGGCATTATGCAAATCTTCCCACATAGTGACGTAGAGATGTGGGGGCGTGTTAGAACGAGCCATTTCAGGGGGCGTGGACGAGTATTAACTTTTATAAAGAATATCTCTTTGGATTTGAGACTTTAGTCTTTGCAACTTCACAGATCTTCTTTATTCACCAAGAGCTTGTAACACTCCAAAGAGAATGGAAAATTTGAAATCGCATCATATGACCCCTTCAACACTACAGTAACAGCTATTGTACCTTTTTTCTGAGAGTGTATTATCAGCAACAGTAGCCTACTTATTTTGTATTTCCCCTTTGCCTCATTTACATCTCATTTTTCTGTCTCTCTCTGCAGGTGGTGATGTATATTGGGCAAGTGATGAAGGATATTTTAAAGCTTCCGCGTCCTTCATCTCCCCCTGTGGTCAAACTGGAGACACGTGTGGATGCGGAGTATGGGATGCCATCCACACACGCCATGGCAGCGACGGCCATCTCATTTACGCTGCTTCTCAGTGCTCAGGAGAGAGTGAAGGTCAGACACACATGCTGGATTCAGAATGTTTTGAATGTGGCTTGTTTTTGCACAGTTCTCTGAAGGGGCGGGGCCATCTGTCACCATCGGTCAGCCAAGTCCCGCCCACACATCTGCTGTGTGCCATTATAATGAACTCTCAGTAAATGACTGTCAATCAGCGTCGGTTATAAATGGTGCCATCAATCAGCTTTCAATCCTTTGACTTGATATTTAAGCATTATAAAACTTTATTAGTGGATTGTAAAGTTGCATTCCTTTTAAGAGTGCTGTTTTTGTCTGTAGGCTTATTTTTTATTTGTTTATATGGACTTCAGTTTTTAAATGTTATAATATTTTAATTTTATTTATATGATTAAATATCTGTGTTGAAGCTAATTTGAAACCATATTCAAGATATCAAGTTAAATGTACAAAATAAGATGAATAATGATTAAATAAATTGCAGTCAGATAAATATTTACACTGTCATCAAAAATTTGGGGCCAGTAAGATTTTTTTTAAAGAATGCAATACTTTCAATCAGCAAATATGCATTAAATTGAACAAAAGTGACAGTAAATACATTTGTTATAAAATTTCTGTTTCAAATAAATGCTTGTTCTTTTGAACTTTCTATTCATCAAAGAATCCTGAAAAATAAAATGCATCACGGTTTCCACAAAAATGTGAAGCAGCACAACTGTTTATAACATTGATAATAATCAGAAATGTTTCTTGAGCAGCAAATTGGCATATTAGAATGATTTCTGAAGATCATGTGACACTGAAGACTGGAGTAATGATGCTGAAAATTCGGCTTTGCACCACAAGAATAAAGTACAGTTTAAACTATATTCA
The DNA here is from genome assembly GCF_018340385.1 of Cyprinus carpio. NCBI lineage: Eukaryota > Metazoa > Chordata > Actinopteri > Cypriniformes > Cyprinidae > Cyprinus > Cyprinus carpio. The sequence continues at coordinate 25,274,620 of NC_056586.1, read as the reverse complement.
AATAGAAAAGTTTATTTTAAATTGTAATAATATTTTACAATATTATTGTTTTTACTGTATTTTGGATCAAACAAATGCAGCCTTGGTGAGCATAAGACAAAAAGTATTTTGTTACTAGTCCAGATATTTAGTTTTGAAAATGGCTAAACTATATTGTCGCCCTACTTAAAACTGGTTAAATTACTAGCTTAAAAGGAAAAATGATTCTGTGTACGTAAAGGGAACCAGAGAGCTGTGTGTATGATTTATGAGTAAAAAAAAATCTATTCCAGTCTATTATACATGAGCTCTACTGTCCCACATTCCTCCGTGCCCATTCAGGAAACGTTCTTCATTAACTTCCTGTGAAAGACCCCCAGCTGACAGATGAAGAAAGAAAGGGAGGAGAGGAAAGGAGAGATAGACAGATGGAGAGACAGGAGATGGATGGAGAAAGACAGAACGGAGGGGGCGGGGCAACTTCATGAATATGTAAAGACTCTTCCAGTGTTGTCAGTGATTAACAGAGTCCTGAATAAAACCAGAGGGAAGAGCGCTTATTAGGAGAAGAGCTGCCACACAGAATGACAGAAGACCACATCATAGAGAGAGAGAGAGGAAAAGAATACAAGGAAAGATGGATGAGAGGATGTTTTAATAAAGACACTGAATTTTCAGCTGGAAGGATGGATTGGGAGGAAAAAACACCATAGAAGTGACATTCAAAGTAGTTCATATGACTTGTGCACTATATTCCAAGTCTTATGAAGCTAAAAGATAGCTTTTTGTGAAGAATGGATCAAATTTAGCACATTATTTATGGAAAATCTTCCCCTCTGCTATAGCTTTCAAATCAAATGTGTATTTGTTTACATTCAAAGTTGTCCACTTTTGATAAAAGTGACATCAAATTGACTGTGAATGATGATAAAATGCTCATTTTTGATTGAACTGTTCATTTCTGTCTTTGTGCATGTTAGTTCCCGTTTGAACTGGGACTGATTGTGGCCGTGGTTCTGTCTGCGCTGGTGTGTCTGAGTCGTCTTTACACCGGCATGCATTCTGCTCTGGTAAGACTGGAGGAGAGACTTCAAAATGGACATGTGCTTTTGCATTTGATATGAAACATTTATACTCTTGTATAATTCATATCGTCTTGCTGGTCTCTATAGATTTTAACTCTAGTTGCTTTAATACAGCACAGCTGTGGTGCTGCATCATGCTGAGGCAAACATTTGGCCTATTGGTCATGCTTGAAGATATTAATATAATAAAATGTTAATGAAAATAATGTTAATACAAATATTTTTATATATATATATATTTTTTTTTTATTAGCAAACATTTTATATGTAATATTATACAAAAACTTAATAGTTTAGTAGTTTAGCATTAAATCTAGCTATCAACCTGTTGTTTTAAATGGAGCTTTAGAAAAATTCCATTTAGAACACCCTGTAAACAGCTAAAAACATCCTAATAATAACCATGCAAAACACCCTAGCAACCACACAGCAACATGTTAACAACCATTTAGAGCACCCTTGCAACCAGCTAGAAACATTAATTACTTAATTACAATAACCTAGCGACTAACAACACATTAACAAGCACTCAAAACACCATAGCAGCACGATAACGTAAAGATAAACTTTGTAATCTAGATGGCAACATCTTAACCACTTATAACACTCTAATAACTACATAGCAACACATTAACAAGCACTCAGAACACCCTAGCAACTACATAGCAACACAGTAACCACTCAGAACACCATTGCAACCATCTAGAAACATTATAAAAACCACTCAGAACACCCTAGTGTCCGCATAGCAACATATTAACAACCACTCAGAACAACAATGTAGCAATCATATAGCAACACATTAAAAACAACATTAGCAACTATATATTAGCACGAACACCATAGCAACAAATTAACAACTATTAAAACACCCTAGCAACCACATAGCAACATGTTAAGAACCACTCAGAACACTCCAGAAACTGCATAGCAACACATTAATAACCACCCAGAACACCCTAGCAACTGCGCAGCAACACGGTCACCACTCAGAACATCATTGCAACCATCTAGAAACATTATAAAAACCACTCAGAACGCCCTAGTGTCTGCATAGCAACATATTAACAACCATATAGCAACACATTAAAAACTACATTAGCAACTGCATAGCAACACGGTAACCATGCATAGAAAATGTGTGCATATTTCATAATAATGGCAAAGAAACTGCATTATTGTGTCATTAGGAGTTGTGTCTCAATGAGTTTGTGTGTGCATAAAACTGAGCTGCATGAAGCTAGAATTACAGAGTCTGATACTAATGACTTCAATCTTTCTCCTCCGTTTCCTCTTCCTCTCAGGATGTGATCTGTGGTGTTTTAATTTCAGCGGTCATCATGGCTGTGTCGTACCCGTACTGGGGAACCATTGACTACCTGCAGCTGCACAACCCGCTCTCCCCCGTGGTGGGGGTGGTTCTGCCCCTCTTCCTGTCCTATAAGTACCCCGAGCTGGACCATTACAGCACCACACGGGGGGACACCACCATTATTTTAGCATGCTGTTCGGGATGTTCAGTTGGATACTGGGTGAATGAGCGACTGGGCTTGACCTTCGACCTAGCCGGGCCTTTTCCAGTGACCCTTCCACCGCTGACCCTCGTGGCCTTGGGTCTCGGTGTGGCGCGGTTCTTGGTCGGGTTAGGGATGCTGGTTCTGACCCGGCAGACGGTGCGCTGGGCGAGTCTGCGGGTGCTCTGTCGAATTAACGGAGCGTCTGTGAGTGACGTTGATGCACGCAGGAGGAAAGAGATTGAAGTGCCGTATAAGTTCAGCACGTATGTTGCCATCGGACTGGTCAACAGTATCTTAGTGAACAGAGTGTTTGTGATGATGGGACTCTGGGATTTGGGAAATTCTGTGTAATTTCACAGTGTTTACAGGCAAGTTTGAACAGAATCTCACTCCGTAATTCATTCTCAGGGAAAAAAATCACTGTATGCTTTGTTCAGGAATGGTTGGCACATATAAATGCTCACATTGAACAGTAGTTTGTTAAACCTACTAGCTGCATTTTGTCAGATTTTGAAAACCGAATTACATTTTGTGGATGTTTTGCATCAGATTCGCTTGATGTTTAAGGGAATATTCTTGGTTAAATTCAAGCTAAAGGTGAACGGTGTAATTTGTGTCACCAACTGAAATCAGAAACGCATACAAATCATTTGAAAATGACTAATGAATCATTTCCTTAATGCTCATCTGCTAAGAAAAAGATTTCACCACACAGATTTCGTGACGGGTTCAAGATGGTCACACAAATTTGTTGACTAACAGAAAGCTGCTTGAGTTGTGCTACACCATTGACAAAGGACCTTTTGGCCCTCAAAATATCGCTCAAATTTTGCGAATGTGGCCGCAATGCGTTCCTTGAAGGAAAAAGGACCAAGTTCAGTTTTGTGACATCACAATGACAAGCTTAAAAGATAGATGATGATGTTAGCATGATCACAGATGATGTTTAATAATGACCAGTTTTACTAACACAGTGCTTTGACTGCCTCAAATCTATGTTTTTTTTTAAAAATGTGTATGCATTTGATATTTATTACAAAATACTGAAGAACATATTTTGTTCTTTGAGTTGCCAGGTATGATACTCAGGATGTGTGTTTATGAGCTTTTACTGATGTGGTAAAAGAAATGAATAAACACATTAAAAACAGCTCAGAGTATGTGTCTTCTCTCTCCCATCATTGTTTTTTAATTGTGTTGAGGAGTGTCTGTTGAAGAGGGTTTAACAGTTCTTTATGACAGAAACCACAAACCCTCACAAATGCAGTGTACACACAGGCCATCCTTTCACACACACACACACACACACACATTTAAAGACTGAGAATAATAGCCTCTAATCACTCACCCTCTTAAATGTGCAATTCAGACCCTAAAGACACACCTACTCAACTTTTAACACTTAGAATAATATCAAAGGCATTAAATAGCTAGTATGAAACTAACAAGTATGCGAAGCTGTTGAGCTCGTTTTAAGCATATGAACTGAAGCCTTTGGATTTTTAAGATCACGAAAAACTAATTCAGTCTAATGCGTGTAAACAAGTCTGGTATCTGCTGGAAATCAGGTGGAGCCCTGACCTGTCTGATAACCCGTTAAACCAGACACTTCCTCGCTATCATCTCAAACCAAACACACAGATTTGGGCTTGTTAATCAGTGATCAGGAGTCCTGCTTAACGACTTACAGCTGAAATATACTCACGTACACAAGCCACTTCAGATATACCTGTGATTACTCCTATATAGCACACACATACATAGACATACACACTTGGTTTTCTAGCATTAGTGTAGCTAAAGTTGTTTAACACACATACATACAGGTAAACATCAAAGTTCACCTTGATTTAAAAAACAATGTACAGATAGAATATTAAGTTAGCTTTAGATAAAGTACAGTGCGTCACATTAGATGAATTGCTCAAATCTAGACATTTTTGTTGTATTCATCCATATTTATTTGTTTCTGTGTTGTAAAATGTGCTGGACACAAACAGACAGCCATGATGTTTAATATATGAATAACATACTAGCAGTGGACAAGTTGAGTTTCATTAAAACATTGATTTATATCCTGAACATACAGTAACACATGCTCCAAAAGATAGACGGGACAGTAATGTATGGCTGGGAGGAGCCCAAAGCGGAGGGGTGTGGCTAAGGTTATTTGCATTATGACATCACAGGAAGGGTTCGATGTCGATATCGATGGCGGAGCAGGGCATGGTCAGCTCAAAACGACTGATGACATCAGGGTGAAGGACCCCGAGGTGTCCGATGCTTTTGCCACATGAAAAGATCTCAGCACAGCGGCCAGGAAAGAAGGTGGAGTCTGTAAGGAATACAATGAAAATAACATTCTTTATAACAACATGCACAGTGTTATTTTAGCATATATCATATACTGTTATAGTATTTTGTAATATTTTAAATTAACTTTTAATATTTTCAATTTAAATCTGAAAGTTTGTCAATTTGGTTTGTGCTTGTCTTTTATTTATTTTTTATTTTAATATTTAGTTTTCATTTAGTTTTTAGTAAATTTTAGTACCTCAACTTAAATTATTTTAGCTATGATCATTTCCAATTATGTTTTAAGTATATTTTTTATTTTTCTTAATAAATATAATATGCATATAATTTAAATTATTTTATTATAAGTTATTTTAAATTCTGTATTTTTTATTTTATATTATATTTTATTTCAGTTTATTTATTTATTTTTTATTAAGTAAAATTATTTTTAATAGTTTAAGTTTTAGTTAATAATAACAACAGTGAAAATGTACTGATGAATCATTTACAATAAAACCAAGAACATGAATCAAGGAATTAAATTTAGGGTCAATTTTTATTGGCAGCTAAGTTTTTAAATGCTATTAAATAAATCTTTGAATATGGCTCAGAGAGCTCATAAAACAGGTGCACAAAGCGTTTACAGGAAGGACAACATGTCAACTTTTAACATTTATGACTCACCCTCTGCCGCCTGGATGTGGTATCCTTGGTTACGGCCCGGTTTGACGTCCAGCAGCTGCATGACCCGGTCCAGAAGTCCATGGATGACTTCAAATCCCGGGCTCTTGTTGTAGTAAACGGCACAGAGACGCCTGTTGTTACGGGCTCCTACGTCTGCCAGACAGATGAGGTTCAGTGACCGCATAATTGTTAGCATATTAGCATGAGGACATCAAACACACCTTTTGTTTCATCCTTCAGGACGACGTCTGAAATCTCGAACAGTTTGAGAGGAAGGGGCATCTTCCTGTTGGCAGCGAGAGTCTTCAGGAGTCCAGGAAGAAGACAGGTGCGCGCCACCTACATGAAAGCACGGTTTAGTTAGTATACCCTCACTACTAACTGATTTCAACTTGTGAACGCGCCCACTAGTGGACAGATGTGAGAAATGCCAAACAAATCTTCTGTAGGTACCTGAAACTCGGTGGTCTTTGGGTTTGAGATGTGAACAGCTCTGGTTTCTGCGATGTTTTTCCTGAGTTTATCTGCGATATCTTCTTCTGAGCACTGCAGAGAGAGGAAGAGACCATTTTAAAGCAGTCACGTCATGGAAAATACGATGATAATATGAAAATAATGCAAAGTCAAGAAACAGACAACACGTCTTTGTTACATTGTTCTTGTGGCTGTTTACAAAAACAAATATACAGTGCAACCACTGTTGACTTTTATGAGAGGATCTTCTATTTATTATCTATTTTCTAAGTGCATGTTCTTGATCTCTTTTTTTTAACGATTCATCCATGCATTTTTTTTTAACATCTGCTGCTACTTCGATCACTACTTGAAATGAATCAGTCAAAATGACTCACGAACTCAAGATTTACTGCTTTATAATCATTTTCAAAAGTGACTTGTTGAATCTGTCAGGTTGCTATGACAACGTGCAGTTATAAATACACAGTCACACAAAAATGTTGTTGTTATAAATGGTATTTAAAAAAATAAACATTACAATATGTTGTTTAGTAAGCAGTTAAAGGGGTCATATGATGCGATTTCAATTTTTCCTTTCTCTTTGGAGTGTTACAATCTCTTGGTGCATAAAGAAGATCTGTAAAGTTGCAAAGACTAAAGTCTCAAACCCAAAGAGATATTCTTTATCAAAGTTAAGAGTCAACCACACACCCCTGAAACAGCTCGTTTAAGCACACCCCCACAGCTCTACATCACTTTGTGGGAAGATTTGCATAATGCCTTCCAAATGTTCATGCAAAGAATAAGACGTAACTTTTATTCTCTCTGTTGCCGCTGGCGTTATGTTGTGGAGACGCTGTGTGTTTTGTTGTGAAAGCGAAACTACTTTGTTTGGCCTTCCAAAAGAGCTTTGTAAAAATCGACACGTTTCAGAAAGGCGTAGTTTTTAAACAGTTTTTATTTCAGTGTTGATTAAAAATAAATGCAAATTACTTTCTCTGTTGTTAATTTTAGCCTGTAATATTGAAGTAATGTACCATCTGACAGGGATCCCTGTATAGTTTACAGCATTAGTTGAGAGATTGTTTTCCTTAAGAAAAATCGACAAGTACCATCCCTGATATTTATACGGACAAACTGATATCGAATTGAATCAAGAGCTTTTGAATCAGGATAGATTTGATTCTTGAAATGTCTACCCAGCCCTAATAACAAAGATTATTTACATACACAAATCCTGCAAAAATGACCTTTTTCAATTTTAATGGTCAGAGAGAGGGAGAAAAATGACCATGAAAACTAAATGACACATGCTTTCAGTACAAGAAACATTATGAATGGACTTCAAGAGGAAAGCATGCAGAATATAAGAGAGAAGTAGTAGTGATTTCTAACCAGAGCGAATGTCAGTGCTTCAGTAAACCCAGCGGCCGCGAGGTCTTGTCTCAGTAACTCCGTCAGCTTATTTAGAGGGAGCTGCAAATATAAAAACACATGTAAGAGCCATGAAGCCACCGCTGAACCTTTAAAGTGATCTCAAGTTTAACTGGTCAGAATGAATGTTATTCTCAAACCTGATTGGCTATGGTGTACGTGCGCGGCGTGCTCCTGACGATGTTGTTGAAGCCGTACGCTATGGCAGCGTCCTCCATGATGTCACAGGCGTGGATGACATCAGCGCGCGTGGGCGGGATCTCAACCTGGATCAGATCGCCCTCCCCGCTGACCTCTGACCTCAAACACATCCGGGTCAGCAGCTGAGCGATGCTTTCTGCCGATTCACTGAGAAACAAGGGTTCAATCTACTGACCGAAGTGAGGAAAGGTTCAAATGAAATATTTATAATGTGCTCACTTGATCCCAACTCTTTTGTTGATGAAGTCTCCAGACAGCGTCTCCGTCCTGTACGCCAGCTCCTGTCAGCAAAGAACAATATTTAATTAATTTTAATCTAGATTTAATATTTAGTCCTCTATACAAGTTAATCTTTGTCAGCAACATCTGTAGCACAAAAATATATTTATGTGGGTTAAAATAAGACCAATTGTGTAAGTAAGTGATGACAGACTTTTCATTTTTGGGTGAACTATCACTTTAATTTTAATGCAGTTGTGTGGTTAGTTCAGAAAATGAGTGTGATTACAAACAAGTTGAAAACTGAATACATACAGGATACACACACAATCTGCCGTCGGGATAAACAACCTCTGCCCCCTCAACCCTGAATAAAGAGACAAACACATAAAACACAATACACATCGCAGAACTGAACAACATGAAAACTGGAGATGCTAGAAAACAATATGTGACCCTGTAGCACAAAACCAGTCTTAAGTGTCAATTTTCTGAAATTGAAATTTATACATCATCTGAAAGCTGAATAAATAAGCTTTCCATTGATGTATGGTTTGTTACATTTGGCCAAGATGCAACTATTTGAAAATCTGGAATCTAAGGGTGCAAAAAAATCTAAATATTGAGAAAATCGCCTTTGAATTTGTCCAAATTAATTCTCAACAATGCATATCGCTAATCAAAAATTAAGTTTTGATATATTTACTGTAGGAAATTTACAAAATATCTTCATGGAACATGATCTTTACTTAATATCCTAATGATTTTTGGCATAAAAGATAAATCGATAATTTTGACACATGCAATGTTTTTTGGCTGTTGCTACAAATATACCCCAGCGACTTCAGATTGCTTCTGTGCTCCAGGGTCACATATAGAGTGTGTCGTGCGATACTCACGTGAACGGTTCCTCACAGTATTCACTAAACATGGTCACTACCATGTCCAGCGTGGTCTTCGCCTGCAAACACACACAGAAAACGCTTTTCATGTTTAAAAGCATGTGGTAGTTCTTAGTTACTTTTCAGGATCGTTTGATAAATTGAAAGTTCAGAACAACCGCATTCGTTTGAAATAGAAGTTATTTGAAACATTATAAATGTCTTTACTGTCACTTATGATTTAACGCATCATTTCTGAGAAAGTATTCATTTCTTTAAAAAAAAAAAAAAAAAAAAAAAAAACTTACAGACTCCAAATGTTTGAACTGTAGTATTATATATATATTGTATTTTTACTAGTGCTTTCAAATGATTAATTGCATCCAAAATAAGTTTTGTTTACATAATATATGTGTGTGTATTGTGTATATTTATTATGTATATATAAAAGCACACACTTACAACATATATTTTGAAAATATTTACATGTATATATTTATATTCATATAAATTATATCATATATAAATATATTTAATACATAAATTTAACTTTTTTTAAAAATATATACATGCATGTGTGTGCGTTTATATATACATAATAAATATACACAGTACACACACACATTATGTAAACAAAAACTTTTATTTTGAATGCGATTAATCATTTGACAGCACTAATTATTACAAGACAGTAATAATAACAGTATAACAGTAAAGCGGTTCACCTTTGTGAGGTCTGTGGCCGTGCACTCAATGAAAATGTTCTTTGTGTTTAATGAGATTTTGCTGTGGTCCCCTGAGAAAGAGAAAAACAAAGCTTTAGACTAACAGTCTCAATGAACAGAGCTATGTACAGAAAACTGATCAACAAAATCACAAAGCTTAAAGATGAATAGAATGAAACGATCTATCCGTGTGTCTGTGAATGCATGTGTGTGTATTTAACTCGCCGTTGATGATTGGAGGCATAGACAGGACGATTCCGTTACTGTCGTATATGATGGGGTAGAGAGGTTCATTCTCGATGATGTGGAGGTAGTGTCTCAGATGACTGTCAGTCTACAAGACATTAAATATTCATAAAACAACTTATTAACATTAAGATTGATTACGTTTTTTTAAACTTGTTAAATGATGCAGTCCGAGGAAAAATCTCTAAAAGATACAAGATTTGACAAATACATGAACAAACAAGCTACTAATGTATTAAAGGGGTCATGAGAAACTGAGGAATCAAAATTCCCTTGATCTTTTGACATATAAGAAAGAGGTCAGTGTACTATAAAAACAACCAAACTTTCTTGTTAGTCTAAAAACGGCTTATATTGAAGCCGATCTGCTAAAAACGACAGCTTGTGGAATGTGTCACTTAATGATGTAATAGCGTGGTTAAACTCCGCCTCCACAGAAGAAGATCAACGCCTGCTTCTACATCACTGCCTGTTTAGCTCCGCCCACTGATTCATGCATGTAGTGTAAATAACAATAGAGGCCTTTCTTTTGATCCCAACATTAGAAAAGAGTGGATGAACTATATTTTTAATGAAGTTCCAGACTGCGTCAGTAAGAAATTGGCCCTTTGTTCACATTTTACTGCGGATTCGTTTACCTTCAGAGAACATTAAAAATAAAGGCAGTTCATAACCCCTTTAATGTATTTATGTATTTAATACATTACATACATTTTATGTAATATTTTGAATAAGATTTTTTAAAAAAAATTCTGTTATAATTTTGTAATTTTGTCATTTTTATTAGTTTTTTTTTTTTGTTTTAGTTTTTAATTTGAATTTGAACTAAAAGGGATACTCCACCCCAAAATTAAAATTTTGTCATTAATCACTTAACCCCATGTCATTACAAACCCATAAAAGCTCTGTTCGTCTTCGGAACACAATTTAAGATATTTTGGATAAAAACCGGGAGGCCTGTGACTGTCCCATAGACTGCCAAATAAATAACAGTGTCAAGGTCCAGAAAAGGTATGAAAGTCGTCGTCAGAATACTCCATCTGCCATCAGACGTGCAATCTGGGTTATATGAAGAGACAAATGCTCTTCTGTATCATCTGTGCCACCAGGATGCACTGTTTCTACATGTATTTAGCTTTGATTTTAAAGAAAACAGCGCCTCCTTGTGGCACAGATGATACAGAAGAGCATACACAGCATACGGTGATATTGAGAGACACAGAGGAGACCGCTGACAAAGGAATTGTTGAATAAAGTCATTATTTTTGTTTTCTTCGCTTACAAAAAGTGTTCCCGTCTCTTCATATAACCCAGATTGCACGTCTGATGGCAGATGGAGTATTCTGACTATGACTTTCATACCTTTTCTGGACCTTGACTGTTATTTATTTGGCAGTCTATGGGACTGTCACAGGCCTCCCGGTTTTCATCCAAAATATCTTAAATTGTGTTCCGCAGACGAACGGAGCTTTTTATGGGTTTGTAACGACATGGGGGTAAGTGATTAATGACAAAATTTTGGGGTGGAGTATCCCTTAAAAAAAAATTAATAAAAAGAATTAAAAAAAAGAAAATGTTTTAAGTAATTAAATTTTGTTTTTATGGTTTTAGTTAACAATAATAAACCTAATCTGGTCAGAACAACCAATCAATTCTCACCTTATAGAGGCTCATGAGCTCTGTGGCGGTGTACTCTTTGCTCTGATTGAGCGGTTTGAAGCGGATCTCGCCGGGAGGTTTGGCTGTGTAAGTGAATGGACCGGAGATGGTGTCCAAATCATGAGTTCCTATGGCAACCAGGGTCCTTTTCCTGATGGGAGAAGAACAGAGTGATAAAACATCAGAATCCACAGAGTTCACCTTCTCATAATAAACCAGCGAGTGTTGAGTCACCTGCAGATGTTCTGGTGCAGCTTCTCCTGCAGCTCTATGAAGCTCTCGTATCGCTCCTGAGTGAAGGTGATGTTGCGCAGTACAGCTGCTACAGCGTGCGGCCGCACAGACGCCGTCTAGATAAACACGTAATATTATCTAAAACATCAGCACTGCAACCATTACATACATTTTAATGATCTCCCTCCATTCTTCACCACGGCTGATGCTTTCTCACTCTACTCAAGCTTTTAAGAAATCAATATAATTAAACCTCTAAGCTGAAATACGACTCTGATATGAACCTCCTCGGTTATGACCAGCCGCTGAGGCTCTCCTCCGTCCGCCGGACTCACACGCTTGTACCGGGGAGCTTCCAACCTAAAAGCACAACAAAACCAGCCATATAAAGACCATAACACAGAGTCAGACAGCAGAACCACACACACTGAGTCTCACTTCTCCTTGAAGACCTGCAGACCCCTGACGAGACCCTCCAGACACAGGAGATCATAGCGGTTAGCTGGCACGTCGATCTTATACAGCACTACATCAGACGCTCCTTCTGCCTTCTCATCGCCCTGCTCACGGATTAAGATTTCCTTCTCCGATGTCTAGACATGGAGAGACAGACAAAATCATGATTTAATCAGATGCCCTAACATCAAACTTCTATAATGACATTCCAAATATAGATATATTTTATTATATATATATATATATATACACACACACACACATATTAGTACTGTATAATATTAAAAATATTCAAATTGCTATAGTTATACATTTATACAATTGATAAAGTTTTTACATTTTATTGTTACTATATATATATATATATATATATATATATATATATATATATATATATATATATATATAAATAAATATATAATACATTTCTTAACACATGTATACATACACAAAAACTTCTATAATTATAATAAATATATGTCTGTTTATATATAAGCTATATATATATAAACATAGGAGGTAAAACTCTAATAACTCTTTAATAAAGACAGAGTGTAAACAGATATAGTTTCATATAACTTACGATTTCGTCCAGCTCGAGGCCGAACTCGAAACATAGTTCATCAAATTCTTCATCAGCTAAAATGTGGATAAAAAAAATATATATTTTATAATAAATTAAAAAAAAAATTTAATGAAATTCTGAGTCGCGGTATGATTGCGTCATCAATGGGCGTCCAGTTTGACATATCGGTTTTTTAAATGAATGAAGAAGAATAAAAACTAACGCTGGATTACAAGACATGAAGCACTATAGTATTCAAGCAGCACCGGACTAAAAAAAATACATACATTAAATATAAGACACAATATTCACTGAATTCGGTAAAATCTCGGAATGATCTGAATCTGATGCAATCGCTGCGACACACCGGAGAAATGTCATTTAAATTCGTTTTGAGTCTCGAAATAAATTCGTTCGATAATGATGGGACAGTAGGACACGTGATCCATAAAATGTGATTTGTTTTATTAAGACATTCCTCGATGATTTCCACAGATGCAGATACAATCACACACACACTGAGCACATTTTCCCTGCTAAAACACACACTCGTGAACGCGCTCGCCCGATAAAACACATAAGTGTGTGAAACACTTACTGTATTTTTGTCCCAGAGCTTCAAAGAGCAGATCTCTCTTCACGCTGACCGTCGGCATGGTCGCAGCTGATCACCGGAATCTGATCCAGCGTCACCGGAACACTACTGCTTTTCAAAATAAAAGTTCACGTTTTATGAGAATAACATGGAAAATGGCTATAAAAATAAAAATAAAAATTTATTTATTTATTTAAACTCAGAAATATGGCACTATCTCCCTCCCGAATATTTTTGCAAATAAACAAATATATTAATAAATATCCCAAAAAAATAAAATAAGCGTCTCAACTAGACCGGGGGGGGGGGGGGGGGGGGGGGGGGGGGGGTTATTTATTTATATATTTGTTTATTTGCAAAAATATTCGGAAGGGAGATACTGCCATATTTCTGAGTTTAAATAAATAAATACATGCATATATACATTTTGGGATCAGTAAGATTTTTAACGTGTTTTAAAGAAGTATCTTCTGTTCGTCATGGGCTGCATTTATTTGACCACGAATGTAGAAAAAAACAGCAATATTGTAAAATATTATTACCGTTTAAAATGACCGTTTTCTGTTTTAATATACTGTAAAATATAATTTACTTCTGTGACGCAGAGCTGAAGAATTACTCCATTCTTCTTCAGTGTCACATGATCTTTCAGAAATCATTCTAATATGCTGATTTATGATCAATGTTGGAAACAGTTTTGCTTCTTTATATTTATTTGGAAACTGTGACACTTTTTTCAGGATTATTTGATGAATAAAGTTAAATAGAACAGCATTTATTTAAAATAGAAATCTTTTATTTCTTTAGGATTATTTGACGAATAAAGTTAAATAAATAGCGTTTATTTAAAATAGAAATATTTTCCAACAATATAAGTCTTTATTATCACTTTGTTATCACAATAAATGCTTTTATTCAGCAAGGATGTGTTAAACTAAGTTTATTCTTCAACAGTTTCAACATCCTTGCTGAACAAAAGCATTTCTTTCAACAAAACAAAACAAAAAGAACGAAAGAAAGAAAGAAAGAAAGAAAGAAAGAAAGAAAGAAAGAAAGAAAGAAAGAAAGAAAGAAAGAAAGAAAGAAATTACTGACCCCAAACATTTAAACGTTAGTTTATATTGTTGCAAAATATTTCTATTTTAAATAAATGCAGTTCTTTTATTAACTTTATTAATCAAATAATCCTGAAAAAAGTGTCACAGGTTCCAAAAAAAAGCAGCAAAATTGTTTCCAATATTGATAATAAATCAGCATATTAGAATGATTTCTAAAGGATCTTGTGAAACTAGACTGGAATAATGATGCTAAAAATTCAGCTTTGGGTTAAAATAGAAAACCATTATTTTAAACTGCAATAATATTTCACAATATTAATGTTTGTACTGTATTTATGATCAAATAAATGCTGCTGCCTTTAAAACACATTACCAGTGTCGCTGCAGTTGTTCTCCGCTCCGCCACGCGGCGCTGTCTCCCCGCGCACTCATCACTCCTCAGCGGTCGCGGACGGAAGGTTGTGTTGTTGAGTTTCTGAGCGTCAATCTCATGTGGCCTTGTCGCGAAAATCCAGTTCATACATGTTTATTCGGGTCCAGGAGAATATATCCAATAACACACTGAGTTACTAACGCTCATGGACATGGAAGCGGTGAACGCCTTTAACGGGGAGGTGAGAATTCGCGTTTTATTCGCCGTGTAGCTCTCATCGCTAGCCGAGCGCGCCCTGCAACTTCAAAACAATCCGTGTTTGTGTGTGTTTGTTGTTCACTGACGGATCAATGTCGTATATTTTTGCAGTTTAAAGTTCTAAACTCAAATAAAACCCGAAATATAGTTCAACAGATGTGATATGAGTATGAATTAAGTTAGTTTGTTTAGTGACCCTCCACCTGTTCGTGCTAAGCCTAATAATACATTAGCTTGAGTGCTCACAGCACCTTTATGAGAGATTATATAAGAGATACACAGTATTTTAAGTGACCTGATCAACTCTATTGATGATTTAATCATGTGATATAAAGGCTTTCCTGATCTCTGAACGTTATGAGGTTCAGTGTATGTTTTATTAATTTTGACATTATCTGTATTGAGTTCGCAGTAACTGAGCTGAAAGGTTTGCATGTCGGTTTGATATTCGTTCTGTAATTTCTTATGAGGATGAATTGGACTTTTTTTCTTCATCCTGTAGATGTCGTCCATGATGGACATGACTCCCCCAATCTCTCGAGCCAAAATGATGTCTGTAACCAAAGCAGGAATCAAAGCTATCAAGGTAAGTCAGGACAGAAATAGGAAAGGGAAAGGATTTTGATAAATTATAGTTATTTGAAGAATGATTTGATTTATGTTCCAGTTGTTTTTGAGTTTGCAGTTTGAAAGATGTGTTCTTCATGCACAGTCATATATTAAGAATGCTTAAAAGAATGCTTTTAAAAAAAGAAAATTAGCTCAGCCTCAAGGATCCCCTGTAGTGAATTGGTGCCATCAGAATGAGAGTCCGAATAGCTGATAAAGATAATCCACACCAGTCCAATCCATCAGTTAATGTCTTGTCAAGCCAAAAGCTGCATGTTTGTAAGAAACAAATCCATCAAGTTGTTTTTAACTTAAAATCATTGTTTTCCGGGTATAATGCAAGACTTTCTCCAGTGAAAAACGCATCTCTTCTGAATCAGGAGAGAAATCTGCACAGATCAAGCACCGTTTACTATTGAAAACAGTCCAAAACAGCTCTAAACAATTATTTATGTGGATGCTTTTTCACTGGAAGAAGCAGTATTATGGATTATGGACTCTTATGGACTTTTGGCCGAAAGGGACGGTTAAAGTTGAAATGTCTTTATGATGGATTTGTTTCTTACAAACGTGCAGCTTTTGTCTTCTCCAGATGTGAACTGATGGACTGGAGTGGTGTGGGTTACTTGTGGATTATTGTGATGTTTTTATCAGCTGTTTGGACTCTGATTCTGACGGCACCCATTAATTTTACATGGTAGATAAATTAATTAAAATTCTCATTTGAACTGAGTTTTCGTGCGTTATCTGTTTATTGATTTTGACAGTTGATGCTGATAGTTGTTTATTGACAGTTTGTAGACTGAATTTTTATGGTTTGCTTTGTTAGCTTTACAAGCACGTTGTTCAAATCGTGGAGAAGTTCATCAAGAGGGTATGTAATAAACAATAAACTCACGTTCTTGTACTGATGATGGCTGTCATGGGAAGGTAAAGATTGACTGTGTTTTTCTTTTTGCGATCAGTGTAAACCAGACCTAAAGGTCGCTGGTCTGTATGTGGTCGACTCAATCATCCGACAGTCCCGCCATCAGTTCGGCACAGACAGAGATTTGTTCGGTCCGAGGTTTCTGAAAAACTTCACACTTACTTTTCAGAACCTTTTCCAGTGCCCAGCTGACGATACGGTACTGAATAATTGCATCCAGAATTTAGAGTGAAATTGCGCTGAGTTGTTTCTGTGCTGGTGGATTTCATCGGTGGATTTTGTTTGTTGAAATGCAGGGGAAGATACTGCGTGTGTTGAATCTGTGGCAGAAGAATGACGTGTTTAGCATGGACATCATTCAGCCGCTGTTAGACATGGCCACAGCCCCTGTACTACCTCTTGTGGAGAATGGAATCCCAGCTGCCGGTAAATAAGAAAAATAATTAAATCATGTCATTATGCTTTACTCTTTAGGTTTTGTATCAAGCCTTTTGAGTCAAAGTCTTTAAATTTACACCACCGTTCAACAGCTTGGGGTTGGTAAGATTTCTCTCCAAGGCTGCATTTATCAGATCAAAAATACAGGAAAAACAGTTATATTGTGAAATAGGGCTGGGCGATATATAAAAAAAAATTATATCTCGATATTGTCACAATTTTTATGATATTCGATATATATCTCTATGTTTGCATTTGCATTTAAATATTAAAAAAACTCTAGACCAAGTCATCACTTAAAGGGTTAGTTCACCAAAAAATGAAAATTATGTCATTAATGACCCTCATGTCGTTCCAAACTCGTAAGACCTCCGTTCATCTTCGGAACACAGTTTAAGATATTTTAGATTTAGTCCGAGAGCTTTCTGTCCCTCCATTGAGAATGTATGTACGGTATACTGTCCACGTCCAGAAAGGTAATAAAAACATCATCAAAGTAGTCCATGTGACATCAGATGGTCCGTTAGAATTTACTGAAGCATCGAAAATACATTTTGGTCCAAAAATATCAAAAACTAAGACTTTATTCAGCATTGACTTCTCTTCCGGGTCTGTTGTGAACGCGGCTGCTGTGACTGTTGACGTAAGACGCTGCTAACGTGTTTTCTGGTGCGCCCAATAACAAAGAAAACCACGTCAGCAGCGTCGTACGTCAACAGTCACAGCAGTCGCGTTCACAACAGACCCGGAAGAGAAGACAATGCTTAATAAAGTCGTAATTTTTGTTATTTTGGGGCCAAAATGTATTTTCGATGCTTCAACAAATTCTAACGGACCCTCTGATTTTTTCAGGATTCTTTAAATAGAAAGTTCAAAAGAACAGCATGTATTTGAAATGGAAATCTTTTATAACATTACAAATGTATTTACTGTCAAATTTGATCAATATAATGCATTTTTTGCTGAATTTCATTGCATTTCTTAAAACAACAAAAATCTTAGTGAGCCTAAACTTTTGAACAGTGCATATACTTGGCTGAATTGTTATTCAAACTAACAGCCTGTTAAACTGCAGTTTTCATCTCTTTTTGTAGCGCCTCCAGCCGTGCCGGTGCCGGTGGCAGTGCCAGAGCCAGCGCCGGCATCAGCTGTTGCTACGGCAGCGGCTCCACCCACCCTTCAGAACCCAGTGGCCCTCGCCGCAGTCGCCCAGCTCCTCCAGGGCACAGGGGGCGTCGAGGTAAAACAACACTCACTGCACTCAAATGCGGCTTCCTTTATGAAAAATGGTAGACTTGATTAATCCTGTTACATATTATTGAGCATAAGATTTTGTAGGAGTGCAAAGGAGCAACCAGGCACACTGTAAAAAAAAAATACTTATTAGAAATTGTAAATTTCTAAAAGTATGTTGCTATTTCAGTCTTTCTACTTCAATTTTTTATTCAAAGGATTGTTGATTCTTTATAATTATTTGTGAAATTTACTAGCAGTTTCTGAGTAAAACAGTTTCAAAATGCATTCTGTAGAGTGCACATTTTCTGTTTTTTCTCATCTAGCCATTAAGAGATGCTTGACTTCCTCCATAGTGTTCATGAAATGTACTACAAGTTGCATTAGCAGGCTGAAATTTTACTTGTGCAGTGTTGTTATCATTTTGAAATAAAATATAAATATAATCTAAAAAACTTATTTAAAGTAATTGCAAAGGCGACATTTTAATTTCCTTTTACGTTGAAGCATTAAAATTTCTAGAACTGAAACGAAAATAAATTAAATCTATATCGAAATATACAAAAAATAATAATACAAATGACAAAGCATGTAAAAAAATTTAAAACAAAAGTTAAAATATATAATCTAAATAATACTAAAATAACACTGCTTCTGCGTGCACTGAAATATTTATATTTTGATATTTAATCTGCTATGTTTGTGTGTTTCATTTACAGCAGCTGCTCCAAACTCTCCAGCAGGCCGGAGGGGCGGGGCTTCCTCAGTCCACTGCCCCGCCCCCTGAGCAGAAAACATCCTTAGCTAAGGTAAGCAGTCAGTCAATTTGATGCTTTACAACCATTTTGACATTACCCATATATCCTGATATGTCTGGTAGTGTTGTTAAAAGTACTGAAATTTAAAAAAATGCGGCAATATCAGCATTTTGAGTGCTGTTGAATGGCTTGTTAAACAGCTCTGATTGGCCATTGTGTTCACGTGCTCAACAGTTATGTCTGTGATTGGCTACAATGATCATTGCTGCATCTATCAGAGGATCTTTAATAAATCTGCTCATACACTGATCCGCTGATATTGTCACATTTTTAACATTCCAGTACCGACGTTGGTACTTTTGACGACACTAATGTCTGGTTAGGGAATGAATAGAGTAGAATCTGGAAGATAACAGCCTATCTCACTGTTCTCATGCAATATAGAAACCACAGAGTGGACACATTGTTAGGAGCTATTAATTCTGTAACAATGTGTTTCTGGTTTGACTCAGTCTCTGCTGGATCGATTCGATTATGATGATGACCCCGAGCCTGTGGAGGAGAAGACTGAACCAGCTCCTGCTGCTCCCATTGCCATGTAGAGCATAATAAACTCACTTAAGTGAAATATCATTTTGTTTTTTTTTGCAGATATTGATTGAATATTGTCGTTCTTTACAGAAACCTCCCCCCAGAATTACAGCAAGCCCTGCAAGCTCATCTTCTAAGCCAAATTGTTAGCCAGGTATTTACTCTGACCCACTGAGCTTTAAAGAATAAGGACATGACAAAAATAATGTATGCAATCAAATGGTTTCTTCCTGTCCAGACGCAGATGCAGGGTCAGATGATGTCGCAGGGTCAAGTCCCGTCCCAGGGTCAGGTGGCACCTCATGAGTTCCCAGTGATAGTTCAGACCCAGATACCAGATAACACTCCTCACGTCTGTGATGAGAGCATCACACAGCCCAGTACAACTCAGCAGCTACAGCAGGTATGGAGCATCTTCACCAGATGTCCTCACCAGTCCAAGTAGAGCTCTTATTGAAACTTAAATGAAATTAATTATTTTTTTTTTGGATTCTGTTTTAATGGTTTCATTTTAGTAATCAAAAAGCATATCTAATTAAACTCATGAAACGTTTACAGTTTAAAATCAATTTATTAAAAATGTTACTTTTATGAGTTTTTTTTTTAAATGTCACGATTCCAGTTTAATAATCAGTAAGCATGTCGGGTCAATTGAATTTACGAAACTTTAGCAATTTCATAATTTATCGGCATTTTTAAAACAATATTTTTTTTCTTTTTTCTCATAAATTCTATGTTGTCTGTTTCATTGTTTCTGTATTTATGATTTTATACTAATTCATTATCAAAACTGGTGGTAATCAAATGAAAACATTAACTATTTAATCAATTCTTTTAAATGTAATTATTGCTATTTGATTAGGTGTACAGCCATACTTTATTCATTAAACTTTTGCCAAATTCTGTGACATTCCGTGTTATACAGTAAATTCCATTTTTATGACTGTATTCTGTTATTGTCTGTTTTCCGCATTGTGGAAATCATAGGACCATATCTAAATGCCTACAACAGTTAGGTTAAAATCACATACAGTATGTCTTTGACTCATTTCAGGTTTCAGCTGAGACCGAACGCTCAGTGCATGATGGAAGAGATCGAAGACCCGGCAGACGGACGAGATCAAGGTGTGCTTCATGAATGTTCTTCAACTTAAAGTCTCTTAAAATGATTGCTGTCTAATTTCTGAATGTTGTGTCTTCTCCCAGGTCTCCACGAAGACGATCGTCATCACGCTCACGGAGATCGCGATCCGGCTCACGTTCCCACCGAGAACGGTCGAGGCATCACCGCACGCGCTCCCGATCCAGAGAGCGCCGAGGCCATTCCCCACGAGCGAGATCTGAGGAGAGAAGAGACAGAGAGAAAGAGCGAGAGCGGCGACAGAAAGGACTTCCGCCTGTCAAGAAGGAAACTCTCAGTGGTGAGAACACCACCTTCTCTTATAATTGTGTTTTACTACAGTCAAGTCTTACCACTATTTTTGTAAACATGAAATAGAATGTGTAGCTGTCTTGGTTTTTTTTTTTTTGTTTTTTTTTTGCACTAATAAATGTTAGATGTCATCTTATTGTGCTATTGTACTGATGTGTTATTCAGGAGTGTTTTTGTTAATTTGTTTTAGTGTGCAGTACTACACTGTGGATCGGACAGCTGGACAAAAAGACTCAGCAGCAGGACATCATGAGTCTGATGGAGGAGTTTGGACAGATCGAGTCCATCAATGTGTGTATAGATCAATCATATCAATGCACGTCACTGTTCAAAAGTTTGGGGTCAGCACAAATGTTTTTTTATTTATTCTGAAAGGGTGCATTAAATTGATAAAGTAGCAGCAAAGTCATTTATATTGTTACTAAAGTAAATAAAGGTCTCTTGGAATTTCTATTCATCAAAGAGTCCTGAAAGAGAGTGCATCACAGTTTCTAATATATATATATATATATATATATATATATATGAGCAGCACAACTGTTATAAAACAATAATGATAAATGTTTCTTGAGCAGCAAATCAGTATATTAAAATATTTCTGAAGGATCATGTGACACTGAAGACTGGAGTAATGATGCTGAAAATTCAACTTTACATCACAGCAATAAATTGCATTTTGAAATATATTTAAATAGAAAAGTTTTTTTTATTTTAATCATATTTTACAATAGTACTGTTTTTACTGTATGTATCAAATAAATGCAGTAGGCGAGCACAAGAGACTTCTTCCAAAAACAAAAATTACTGACCCCAAAATTTTGAATGGTACTTGATAAAGCATTATAGGCATCACATGAAGAGATGGAAGTCCCAAAATTGCATTTTTATGTGTATTTCAATATGGTTTTGTTCGCTTATCAACATATTATTTTCAAATGTTGTAAATGAGGCTCAGATAGGTCTCCTACATAGTTCGGTTTTATTTAGGATGCAGCTGCCTATGTAGACAACAAGACTGCTCACTAGATTTTGAAACAGAGCCTGCTGGTAAAATTTGCATCTCTTCCGCAATGGAAATTTGGCTCACGGGAATACGGAGTCAAATGTAAAAGTTTTTTTTTTTTTGTGCATTTACTCTTTAAAGGTGCTGTATGTAAGATTTTGACTCTACTAAAGCATAAAAATACTATAATATGTTTGCAGATATTTAAGAAACATGCTAAGTTAACATACTTGTTTATCTGAAAAACAGTGCTGCAGTCAGTTATTCTCCTTTGAAAATGTGAGTTCCGGGCCGGAATGTCGGTGTTTGTTTTGGTTTGTGAAATCCACCCACTGACAGTTTACCCAATTGTATTTCAGCACCGCGGGTTGCCAGTTGGTGGAAAACATTTGGTGTCAATCCTACATACAGCACCTTTAACTAAAGTTAAACCAATTTTATTAAATATGTTTCTGTAGATGATTCCTCCCAGAGGTTGTGCCTACATTGTCATGGTGCACAGACAAGATGCCAACATGGCCCTGAATAAACTCAGCAGAGGGGTTGTTAAAGTCAACCAGAAAACTATTAAGGTACCGTAACCAACCTTTTCTTCCTGTCGGCAATGTTTTTGGGTTAAGATTTGAGTTATTGCGTTTTATATGACTCTTAAAAACATTTAGTATATGGTTATATTCAAATCAAGAACACAAGCAATTTGTTACAGAACCAACAATATTGATAGTATACAGTAACAGTGCCAATTCTGAATGGTCAAAGCATTCTGTGGATGAATATATTTGTATAATGATAATTTGTAGAATTGACCGTTGCCTTAGAAATCAATTTACTACATATCTGTGCTAGTTTTAAGTCTCTTACATCACTCTTCTCACGTAATTAATTTCATGGGTAAGAAGTACATTTTGATAATCATTGTCTTTATCATTTTATTTCTCTGGATACACTTCCAGATGGTTTTTCTAGTTAGGCATAAATCCTTTAAACAGTCATAATGTGTTGTGTTTGCTGTTGGATTAATTGCGTTACTCGTCTCAGATCTCATGTTTGCATGTG
This sequence comes from Cyprinus carpio, assembly GCF_018340385.1. Classification (NCBI taxonomy): domain Eukaryota; kingdom Metazoa; phylum Chordata; class Actinopteri; order Cypriniformes; family Cyprinidae; genus Cyprinus; species Cyprinus carpio. The sequence goes on along the minus strand of NC_056586.1, from coordinate 25,251,649 downwards.
CCGTAGCTTGTTTTGAATCTGCGCTGTTTGACTTGTTGTCCTTGATCAGATCGCATGGGCGTTGAATAAGGGCGTAAAAACGGACTTGAAGAAGTTTTGGGACGTGGAGCGGGGCGTCACGTATATCCCATGGGATAAAGTGAAACCCAATGATATTGGAAGTCTTCAGGAAGGAGGCATGCTTGATGCTGAAACACTCAAACAAGGTAAACACCCACATATGACCTTTCTTTAGCTTCTAGTTCATTCTTTAATAATGTTTTTTCGAAGAACTTGAAGTGAATGTATGTATTGTTTAATTTGATCTTTAGAGTGGAAATGTGTTGTGGGCAATCCAGCTGTGCCAGTAACAGGACCTGAAGGAAAACAGGAAGACGGAGCTGCACTACCAGCAGTATCACAGGTAAAATACGAGGGGTTTCCTACAGAACTCCTCCAGGGCGTTCAGTGTCTCGGCCAGTTTTTCTGCTCTTGTTTTGTCACGTCTATGACATATGGGAGGCAAACAATGTTTGTGTTCTTTGCTTTGCACTGACGGTTTACTGGTGCATGGTTGCCATCATTTCTGGCAAGTGAAGAGCCATAGAGCACAAAATAAAACAAGGTTAGTGTCATGACTGTCTAGTTTTCTTTCCGTGTTTCAGTGGCATCGCTTTCAATGACGTTTTTTTGTCACACGGTCACTGCTGTTCTGTAGTAGAGGTGATTTCGCATAAATGTGTGTCTGTATTGAACATTCATGACGTTTGACATACACACAGGCACACAGTCTCAAAGGCTCTTATAAATCTGTCGTATATGTTTTGGATGGATTAGGTTGCTTTTCAAGAAACTTTTGGTACATCGTTGTCTGATATGACTTACAAATGATTTGTTACTTAGCTGCTTAAATGAATAGTTAACCCAAAAATAAAAAACTGCTGAAACTTTATTCACCTTCAGGCCATCCAAGATAATGGAGAAATGCCTCTGCAGTGAATGGGTGCCGTCAAAATGAGTCCAACAACTGATAAAAACATCACAGTAATCCACAGCACTCCAGTCCATCAGTTAACATCTTGTGAAGTGTAAAGCTGCGTGTTTGTAAGAAACAAATTAGCTGTTATCAGCTGTTTGGACTCTCATTCTGACGGCACCCATTCACTGCAGAGGATCCATTGGTGATCAAGTGATGTAATGCTACGTTTCACCAAATCTGTTTCCATAAAAAGAAAAACTCATCTACATACTTGGATGGCCTGAGAGTGAGGAAATTTTCAGCAAATTTTCACTTTTGGGTCACTATTCCTTCAAATTGAACGGATGCAAATGACTATACTTCATGTAAAACTCAATTTTTAGTAAATGTAATTTGCCAACTTCAGATTTGACCCAAATTTGACTATTTGCGAAATGTGTCAGTGAGCAGTACAGTACCACAAGCTCTAAACGGAAATAATAACGTGGAAGCCTAAAGAGACCATACAGTATTAATTGTCTTGTTTTCTCAAACAACTTATGTGTCTTATGATCTTGACATGAAAACAAGTTTTCTTGACAAAAAGTATGAAATATAACAGTAATGAACTGCCTCCAGATAACTCGCCAACATTAAAACGGCTGTCATTCTCATGCAGTTAGCCCTAAATAATATGATTTCCGTTGTTTATTTACTGTATAAAATGGAATACACACAGAGAGTGCCTTATAAATAAATGAACTTTATCAGATGGAGTTAAATTTTTATCTATTTCAAAAAGACTATGTGCTGAGAGCACAACAGTGGTTGGTACATGGGGTGTTTCTCTTCAGATGGCTGAAGTGTCTGACCAGTAGAAACCGTTCTATGCTGTGTCTTGACATTCAGTGGCACCTCACATGCATGCACTCCATAACACACTGAAGCTCATAGAGGTTTAGCAGTCACTTTTATAGGAAAACCACAACTTTGTTGCATCACTGGCTGATTTAGGCAGAAGGCGGAAGAAAAGTTGCTGGGAAAACGCAAAAGAGGACAACAGGTGGGTTCAGGAAATGCAAGGAGAATCAATTATAGACAGTTTAATACTGGTTTATTTGAGTTTTATCTATTGTTAAAAAAAGCGACAAAAAAAAGCTTCAGCCCATGTCAGATTAAGACTTTTGCGTGTTGAGTAAAATGTTTGCATCTGGTAAATTAACTGTAAATAAAGGTGGCAATCTACTCAAATGCATTTATTATAATTATAATTGAAAAAAAAATTCTAATTATAAAAAACTTTCTAGCTTCACTACAAGCTGCATGGCAACATGTTGCTACACTAAGGCTACTTCATACTTGTTTTTCAGTCATGGGAAATACATAAAGCTGTAATGTGTGTTAAGAAACAGAACAAGAAAGGTACATCTTAAACTTTTTTGTGTGTGAGTCTTGAGAAAATTCAGAAATCGAGATGGAACATGTATTTATGGTCAAAAACACCTCTGAAAAGGGTAAATCTTTCAAACCGCAGTCAGTAGAGAATAACATTGAGCTTGCATTGAACCTGATGAAGACCCTCGTTACTGGCCAATGTTGGAATGCATTTGTTTCAGCTGTAGTTATATTTGCGTATTGTCCAGTGCTGTTTTTGAACTCTGTGCTCTTAAGTATCTTATTTCATTGTTAACTCCTGAAGCACTCTGACGTGTTCAGTCAGTGAATCGTCTGCCGGATTCACTGATTCACAAACGCACTTATACTGACTGATTTGACATTGTACAGACATACATAAATGATTTGTTCACAAATATATTATTTGCTGGTCCTGGTTTTGTCCAGAAGACTGAGAAAATGAGCAAACATTTTTAGGCAAAAACAAAGTTTGGAAAGAACTTCTGAAACTGTATTGATCTTAAATCGACGACTTAAGGCAAGACACTACAGGTGAATATGGTCAAAATATGAAACAACAAGGCAATGATAAATGAACAACCCTCTCTGTAAACACCTTAATAATATAGATAGAAGTAAAGCTGTAAAGTTTGGTGTAAGTGCTACTGAAGTGGAGATTTCTGGCTCAGTACATGAGGATCTCATTTTGAGGAAACTGTGTGTATTGTAAAAGAAACCTGCAGACTCAAGTGGATGAAGTGTAATAAACACATTCGTTTTTTAGATGTTTTGCATGTAATGTCTTGTCTTAATCGATTGCTTCTGAGAAATTTAGTTCAATTAATAGCAGTGCTTGCGCCCAACAGTGGTAAAGTTCTCTAATGGTTTTTCACTGGTATCTTCAGTCTGGTGTTTGGTTTAAAAAAAGTGAAATGTGGTCATATTTAAAGCAGATTTTCTACAGACATTAGGCTCTTGGTTTAAAAAGTTGTTAGTAAAAATAAACCTCTGTTCAAGCTGAACTCTCAAAAATAGTTCTTTGTCAACTCTGGTTCCTTGAAGAACCTTTAACATCTTTCCATTGTGCAAAAGATTGTTTATAGTGGAAAAAGTTCTTCAGATTATTAAAATGTTAAACCAGTGGCTCTCAATTCCAGTACCGTGGCACCACATATTTGATATTTCTACTTCTACTTAATGCAGCTTTGGCTGGATTTGAATCAGGCGTTGTAAATGAGGTAGACATACCAAATGTTTAGTTTATTCTTCACAACCTAATGTCCATAAACTCATCCAAACAGCCTAGAAGCGCTTTGTTCAAACTAATGACGGAGCATTTGAAATGACACGTCGGTCATTTGTATTGAGAGCTCTTCTGTGCTTCTGCTCTTCTTGAATGGAGTGAAATCACCAGTTTTCTCCAGTGGACTCACAAAGGTGGTGCTGGATCCGTCAGCTTTGCAGTTCTATGGAGAACTCCAGTGCTGGGAAGGTAAACGGTCAATGATTTCAGGACAGTAGATGTTCGCTGAGCTTCACTCAGCCACAAACACACAGAAAGGTAATGGCTTAATGCCCGGATGAATGAAGTTTCACATTCGCTCTAATCTAGTTTAGTGAAATGTTTGGATTTTCCACTTTTGAAAATGGCAAGGCAATGCATGCATTGCAGAACTTTTAAATGACATTTTCGTTGTTCAACCAGTTGGATTCAAATCTGAGAATGAAATGCGTACACGCCATTGTCGAAACAGCAGCAATGCATAGATTGGAGAGATGGAGCATCTACCACAGCGATGGCCTTGTGTATCTGAGGATTGAGTCTTTCGTGATACAGCATCACCAAATGGTGATTGTTTGGAAACCGCTGGAATCATTTCGGTCGGGCAACCAGGATGTCTGATATTCTGGAGTGTCTGCTCTCTTTCCGCGAAGGAACCAGAGATTTGGTAAGGTGAAATTCTCTTTTACTTGACTTCAGTCCAACCACGATTTTAGGCCAAGTGTTAACAGCGTCTTGTTGCGTTTTTCTTACTCTCAACACTAAATATGTGAAATTGCAGAAAACATCTTTTGTGCTGATCTATTCAAAGAGTTTAGTCTTAGCTCTGATTGATTGACAAAGTCAGAATCTTTTTTGCTAAGCAGCAAGTCTAGACTGCAGTTTAAAAAAATGGCATAAAGTGGTTCCGTTAAGAACCTTTCCATTGCACGAAAGGTTCTATAGAACCTTTGGTTCTTAAGATTCTTATCATATCTTTCACACTGAGAAAAGAAAATGGTTCTATTAAGAACTGTTCACAAAAAAGGTTTTTAGGGAACCAAAAATGGTTCTTCTAGGCCATCTCTGCGAAAAACGACAACCACTTTTCAGAATATTATATTAGCAGAACTGTATAATGCATACTGTCATTTAAACTGCATACTGTTATATTTTGTAGTATGTGAAACAATTAGTAATATGCTTTGATAAACCTTGCATCATTTTTTCTAAAAATACCTTGCTTTTGGCAGCCCAATCAAACTGCTAATCAAGAAAAAGATCACTGTTGACAATGCATTCAACACTGTGTGCATCCTGCCAATATATAGCCACAGTTAAATAACTTTGCTTCAATAAAGAAGTCATGAAATGTTTCAATATGAGATTCTTACCATGGGTAAGGCATGCAAAACAGTGTTTTTATAAAATGCATCCAATTACATGTTTATTACTAAACATTGAATGACCTTAACGCAATCTAATTTGACAGCAGATTCATTATGTTCTATTTGATTTATTTGTTCTGTTCTATTCTGTTCTTTGGCCCCAAAAACACTTCACTCTTGGACACTTCAGTCACACTTAATTTCTGAATTTCATTGCATTAGATGTAAAATATCAAACTTAATGTCATCTGTATACAAATTATGCTGGAGCTTTTCTTACTTTTCTGAGCCACTTCGATTAATTCAAAGTGTTTTTTTGTTGTTGTTGTTGTTGATCTGTGACGCTAGTTCCCCGTCTTTACCCAGGTGTCCATGCAGAATAACCACTGGACAAGACTTTTTGCCTTTTTTTGAACATTATTTGTCTTGCTTCATACACAGAGAAAAAAAAAATTGAGGTAGCATTTACCTCAAAATAATTTTCACTCAGAATTTTTCTTTTTTTTTATTTTTTTTATATAAACACATGCATTTTAGGCTGGGGTATAACAGACAGGCTTAAGCTTAAAATGCATATCGGTGAAACCAGGCCTTGATATTTTGATGGAAGTACATACAATTGCAGTTACAAGTGTCCGTTCACTTTTGTGGCTACATGACTGAAATGTTGTTTTTTACAGAAATGATATGGTGAAAAACAGTGGAGGACTTGATGCATCTTTGTGATTATGACTAATAATGATTATACTATTTTAATCGATTGTCAGGCTTATAAAATGTTTATAAAGTGGCAACAACAGCAATATAACAGAAGTACACACCAAATAATGAATAGTTAATGGAAATAAAGTTCCTTAGTTCTTTAGTCTAATTATGTTTATGATTGCATAGCAACATAACTTCATTATAAATGTATTAGTATTGAATATTAATATTGGCTATATTAATATTGAATGAGTTTATGGGTATTTCACAGCAGCTTCAAACATCATTTAGTATTTATAATCTGAATTAGTTATCTACGGTATTTCTTTTGTATGAAGTGCACTTTTATCTCAAGTCATCTGTTAAATATTTGATATCTCCTCATGTGAAGGGCTGTTTTCTTGTTACTGTCAGTGAGATCCTTCTCTGTGTTTAGGACAGATCTCAGGGTCAGCATACGGACCCATAATGACATATTTGGTTTGCCCAGGACCACTACTGATATTAAAATAGTCACTATACAGGTCCTTCTCAAAAAATTAGCATATTGTTCATTGCACACCAACTGAAATATTTCAGGTCTTTTATTGTTTTAATACTGATGATTTTGGCATACAGCTCATGAAAAACCCCAAATTCCTATCTCAAAAAATTAGCATATCATGAAAAGGTTCTCTAAACGAGCTATTAACCTAATCATCTGAATCAACTAATTAACTCTAAACACCTGCAAAAGATTCCTGAGGCTTTTAAAAACTCCCAGCCTGGTTCATTACTCAAAACCGCAATCATGGGTAAGACTGCCGACCTGACTCTTTCTGAATAACCATCATTGATACCCTCAAGCGAGAGGGTAAGACACAGAAAGAAATTTCTGAATGAATAGGCTGTTCCCAGAGTGCTGTATCAAGGCACCTCCGTGGGAAGTCTGTGGGAAGGAAAAAGTGTGGCAAAAAACGCTGCACAACGAGAAGAGGTGACCGGACCCTGAGGAAGATTGTGGAGAAGGACCGATTCCAGACCTTGGGTGACCTGCGGAAGCAGTGGACTGAGTCTGGAGTAGAAACATCCAGAGCCACCGTGCACAGGCGTGTGCTTTTGAACCAGAAACAGCGGCAGAAGCGCCTGACCTGGGCTACAGAGAAGCAGCACTGGACTGTTGCTCAGTGGTCCAAAGTACTTTTTTCGGATGAAAGCAAATTTTGCATGTCATTCGGAAATCAAGGTGCCAGAGTCTGGAGGAAGACTGGGGAGAAGGAAATGCCAAAATGCCTGAAGTCCAGTGTCAAGTACCCACAGTCAGTGATGGTCTGGGGTGCCATGTCAGCTGCTGGTGTTGGTCCACTGTGTTTTATCAAGGGCAGGGTCAATGCAGCTAGCTATCAGGAGATTTTGGAGCACTTCATGCTTCCATCTGCTGAAAAGCTTTATGGAGATGATTTTGTTTTTCAGCACGACCTGGCACCTGCTCACAGTGCCAAAACCACTGGTAAATGGTTTACTGACCATGGTATTACTGTGCTCAACTGGCCTGCCAACTCTCCTGACCTGAACCCCATAGAGAATCTGTGGGATATTGTGAAGAGAAAGTTGAGAGACGCAAGACCCAACACTCTGGATGAGCTTAAGGCCGCTATCGAAGCATCCTGGGCCTCCATAACACCTCAACAGTGCCACAGGCTGATTGCCTCCATGCCACGCCGCATTGAAGCAGTCATTTCTGCAAAAGGATTCCCGACCAAGTATTGAGTGCATGACTGAACATAATTATTTGAAGGTTGACTTTTTTTTGTATTAAAAACACTTTTCTTTTATTGGTCGGATGAAATATGCTAATTTTTTGAGATAGGAATTTTGGGTTTTCATGAGCTGTATGCCAAAATCATCAGTATTAAAACAATAAAAGACCTGAAATATTTCAGTTGGTGTGCAATGAATCTAAAATATATGAAAGTTTAATTTTATCATTACATTATGGAAAATAATGAACTTTTATCACAATATGCTAATTTTTTGAGAAGGACCTGTATATAGCAGTTTAGTCAAACAAAATGGATTATTATCATTTGTTTTGTACTTAATATTTGTTAAAAATAATTTTTTTGTAACAAATTGATATGCTCAATTCAGTGCTGAATTCAGTGTTTGTGAGTCTAAAGCAGGGATCTGTTCTTTGTATCTTAATACATCTTGAGATGATTTGACAGATGGCAGATCTTTTAATCTTGATAACTGATCTCTGGATAATTTGGCAAACATTGATGGCAAACTAAATAGCTTCCTCCTTTTTATCAAGACAATTCAGTGCTTATACACCAGTGAGAACATTACTTTTATATATATATATATATTATATATATATATATATATATATATATATATATATATATATATATATATATTATATATTTTATATATATATTTATATATATATTTATAATATAAAATCTCAACCAAAAAAAAAAAGGAAATTTTATGTTTATGTGTTTATAGTTTTGCCTTAAATTTTTATTTAATCATTTATTTATTTTTTAGCTATCCTTAATTTTCTGGTCATATTCGGAACTGGAAAACCGAGTTTTGTTTGGTGTTCTCATTGCTTTTTGCTTCTGTTTTGGCACATCAAATAGATGTGTGCTGTTTTTGGAGAACACAAAATTCCTTAAATTAATGCAGAACTCCTGCTTATGAAATAATATTAAAGATTATATATTTAAATAAATATATTTAAGAGAGTTTTTTGCTCTTACTGTACAATCTTTGTTTTTAAACTGTGGTCATAAACACAGCCTGATGGTTCAGGATCCAGATCACTAACTCAAAGATTGAAGGTTCGGTCTCAAGAAGGTCTGATCCGGGACCTGGAGAGTTACTGAGCATCAGGAAGGCACTGTGTGAGCGCTTCTGTAAGTGCTGAGGATGTAATGATTCTCCTGAGAAACACAAAGTACTATCATCCCTATCAGTCTAAAACTGTGCAGTATTTTTTCTTTAGTAGTGTGGGTTAAACTGTCCTCTTTGATAAGTGAGCAGGAACATATGGATGCCAAACGTGAAAAGGTGTTATTTAGGTTTTTCATCCTTTATTCAATGTTCAAGTATTTGGACACTTAACCAACACAAATGTGTGAATATCAGTGCTAAGGCAGGAATATGCTACATGATTTTAAAACACTAGGTATCATACACTTGCCGAGGAGTAACTTAAGCGACTGAGGATCTATCACTTTCACAACAATCTCGGGCAGAAACACATGGCTTGCTGCAAGGAGATGCATGAAAAAAGAAAACTATGTTTTAAAATCGGCTTAAAATATCAAACATTTGTCCACTGACGACTGAAGGGAATCAGAGCCTGTGCCCACCATACACTACGTGATTTTCTTTCTCAACATCTACAGGCTGGCTCTGACTTTCAGCGAATAATATCAACTCGTCCAGACTAAATCGGGGCAAAAATCTATACAGAAGTTGTGTATTTCAGCCTTTAGATAGCAAAATATCTTAATTTTATATTTTAAAGAATGCTAGCACAAAACTAATTTTGATGAGTTTAAAATTCTAAAGCAAATACTAGTAAAAATGGCTTGTTATTTTTATACCTAATACAATTACATTAAGACCATTTAGTTGTGATTTAAGTGTCTAAATATTTCTTGGTTACAATGTATAACTTAAATATTTTGGTAACACTTCACAATTAGGCTCTATTCATTAGTTATTGCATCAGGCATTATAATAAAACACAGAACAATACTTAAACATGTATTAATCATAATGTTAATTTCTAAACATACATTTTATCTATCCATTTTCAAGTTAAAATTAGCAAATGTATTATAAGTGAACAATATTTATTTTTAGTAACTGAACAAACCTAAATTAATATATGTTCCTGAGGCTATTTTATGTTTGCAACAAGCAGCTGCAACATGCAAAACGTGCCACTAGATGTCATCGTTCTGCCTTCATTCTGCATGCACATTATTGTGCCTCTGGGGTCAGTGGCAGGGCAGGATTTAGGGGGCCGGGGGCCCCTGGGCTTCAGGTTATGTTTGTCCATATATGTGTATACTACCAATGTCCTCAAATATGATATCATGATGCAGTAACACAAAATACACAAACATTTAAATATACTTTGAGGTTCATATATAGTACAATTAATATGCAACATGTCTTGCCCAGTTAAAGTTTAGATATAATATTAAATGGTCATTATAATATGATAAAAAGATCAAAACCCTGAAATTGCACCGAGCAAATAAAGCCAGAGATGTATTATTATACAAATCTATCATATCTGTCATATCTGTGTCCTCTTATGTCAGTCAAATTTGATCAATAAAGACATTGGCTATTAACAATCAAATAAAAACACTATCAGCAAAATCCATGGATAGATTCTGCAAAAAATATGTTGTTAAAATATAACATTTTAATGTAGAAATATTAAATGATTGCAAAAATGAAATAAGCTACTTTTGTTAAAATATTAAACTACAACCGCCAGTAGGTGGCAGCAAGTGTCTTAATGAGTGAGTTGAATCCTTAAATCAACTGATTCGTTTAAAATGCTAATTAATTTAACTTCACAAACGACTGTACTTGTAGCCTGATTGAATCATTTACTGGTCTGTGAAACCTAAGGAACAAAACACTGTTGCTCGGAGATGCATCGGTTCTGCTGTTTGGTCTGTTTTCTTTTAAAGCAATAAACCCCAAAGAAGCCGTGGTTTACAGTGAATTTATAACAGCTAAGGGGCGTTGTTAGGCACGACGTGAATTCACTGTAAACCACGGCTTCACGAGGCTTTTTGCTTTTATAAAACAGTTATTCCATATACGTAGTAAGGTTTCACAAAATAAAACAGAGCAAATAAAGTGTAATAATATTAATAAAAGCATTATTCTTCCGCCAAACAATGTAGTTTCTCAGAAACGGTTGTGGTTACAACAAAGTGGTTGCCAAGCAACACACAGAAGTAAACAAAAGGTGTATGTTTGTAGAGAAATTTACAACAGCTTCGAACGCGGCTCAACCAATCAGAATCAAGGACCGGAACGATCCGTTTTATAATCGGAACTTTGTGTCTGAAGTTACTCAGAATCTTGTTGTTTAGCCTATTTTACATTTGTGATCATGCAGATATTTTGAAAAACAAGAATCTTGTTTGTGTGATAGGCTAACTCTATCATAGGCTATAAAAACTCATTAAATGGCAATTTTTTTTTATTTTTGCATCCTTTTGATGACATTTCTGCCCCACTATGTCTGATGGCAGTGAGACGGGGGAAAGCACTCAAAACTCTTCAAATCGCATAATTTATTGGAGCATTAATATAGAATCATCCTCTGTAAAGAAATGAGGTGTGAACATATGAGAATTTATCATTATCTTTATCAATGTGCTGAGCTGAATGATTAATGGAGCTGTTTAAAGTACCCATGTGATCACAAATTAATAGGCACAGATGCGATTCAATACGTGTGTCCTTGTTCTATGTGAAATAATCATAAATAGCAGTTTATGCTGTTTGTTTATGGGCTTGAAGGTCGCAGTTGGAAGCTGTTAGCCCCGGCTGGCCAGTTCAGCCCTTGCGTGTGCAGTGGAAATGCGGCTGATCATTTCTGACCAGCATATCACTGAACAAATCAAACAAACATAAACAGGTAAATGCGGGGCCCCCTACAAGACGGGGCCCAGTCAAGCCCAATGGTAAGTCCAGTCAGTGGATGTCTGGGTGCAGTCCATTCAGCAAAACTTTAAAGCAATAAAGAATTATAAAAGAATTTCTGAAAAGTGAATATATAAGTATTACTAGAGAAAACTTGAAAAGTTCCCTCTAAATTCTCTCCGTGGCAGTCTTAGCCTCAAGTCAATTTTTTTTTTATTAATATGATATGCTTAATTTAATAATATATTAATGTTTATATTATATTCTGTATATTATGAGTTATATGTGCATATTATCTGAGTTAGTCTGTGAAGTAACTGTGTTTATAACTCAGGACGGACAGAAATTATTACATTAATGCACACATTAAACAATTATTACATTAATGCACACTGTGCTGGTATTATTTTAAATTTTTTTTTTTTTTTTTTTATTTGTTTGTTATTTTTTTAGACAACTGCTGCAAAAAAAAATATAACAAAAACAAAAAAAAAAAACTCTTCATATAAAAAAATGAGCTGGCCTGGTGCCTTGAATTCAGCAATACTGAATGCTGGAATACACTACACAAATTCTCAAATCTGAACAGATTTTAGGCATCACACCATTGCTGGCTTTGAAAATAGTTACAGAATAAAACTGGTGATCATACACTAGATGCTTGAGGATCACATTCTATCAGACTTTCAAGTCGTTACGAACACAACAAACACACACAGAAACATGCTCTAGGAGACACATGGCAAATGAAAACAGTAAGTGTTCTCAAAACATGTTTGATATCCTCCCACTGGATAGATTTGCAGTCTGAAGCTAAAGAAATATCCGTGTCTGTGTTCATACACTGTGATGTTCAGTGAAATGAGTCTTCTCAAATCTGCAGACTGGCTTTGACTTTCAACTTTGTTGTCAATTCATCCAGACTGTAAATCAGGGCAAAATTTGTGTAAAGTATTCAGTGGGTAGCCTAGGAAAGGTTGCAAAGTGGATGAGACACTATGCTGGTAGTGAGAGACTGGCTGTGTGAAACTGAGTTTGTGCTAATGTTTACATTAAAAGAATAGTTCAAGTATACATTTGCTGAAAATGTGCTCACCCTCAGGCCATCCAAGATATAGATGAGTTTGTTTCTTCATCAGATTTGGAGAAATGTAGTATTGCATTATTTGCTCAACATTCTCTCCAATGAATGGGTGCCGTCAGAAGGAGAGTCCAAACAGCTGATAAAAACATCACAATAATCCACAAGTAATCCACAGCACTCCAGTCCATCAGTTAACATCTAGTGAAGTGAAAAGCTGCATGTTTGTAAGAAAAAAATCCATCAAGACATTTCAACTTTAAACGTCCCTTCTGGACAAAATACAAGTCCATAATCCATAATAATGCTTCCTCCAGTGAAAAAGCATCCACATAAATAATTGTTTAGAGCTGTTTTGGACTGTTTTCAATAGTAAACGGTGCTTGATCTGTGCAGATTTCTCTCCTGATTCAGAAAGGACTACTTTCATTGGAGAAAGCGATATTATGGATAGAGGATGATTTGGAGTTAAAGAGTTTTAATGATAGATTTGTCTCATAAAAAACAGGTAGCTTCATAAGAGGTTAATTGATGGATTGGAGTCATGTTGCTGGTCAAAGATGATGGTGATTTCCTGTCTTCTACATTTGGATATTTAATGTCATTCACAATTTTTTCACCATCATGGAGATGTTACTACAGATTCACTCTCTGGCTCTCTCGTGTAAAATACTCTCATGCACTGAGATCACCTTGGGACGAGGATGTTCTCACAGGATTTTATACCGACTTCCAAAGTCTCTTCAAGTTGGTGCTGACATTTCAGAGTGCATTTTATGCAAGGTTCAGGCAATGGATTTTGCTTTATCGTACAATACTGGTGATAGAAACATAATGGAAGAAGAAACATCTTCAGTGTTTTGAGGTCTGAATGTTAAACAGTACCTGTGCATGTAAGACCTTTAGTTTTGAATGTATGGCTTCAGATGGCAGCAAATCAATTTTATATGCCTTTTTTCAATGAAAAATCTAAATAGTATTACCTTTAACATGTGACATTATTCAACTTCTTCCAGGATTGATCCTCACTTTTCATTTCAAAACTTTCAGGTGTAGTTTAAACGGTTGAATCTAAAGTGTTTATTTGTGTTTTGTGTGCAATAAAGAATACAGCAGAACACTCTTTGCCTCCTCGTGTCCTAATAAACATATCTTTATGATCTCTCAAGTCTCATTGCTGTTAGAAATGTCCTTTCACACAGCTGTTCCTCATCTTTTTCTTCTTGACATTATAGAGCCCTTCACTGAATGTTGTCCCAGGACCCTCTCCTAACATGAGTTTACCACCTCCAGCCATGATCACAGGAGCCTCCCCTCCGTCGTTCCCTCCTCCTGGATTCAACCCCTCGCAGATGCCCGCAGGTACTGAAGTGAATACTTCTGTTCAGCAAGGATGCATTGAATTGGTCAACAGTGTCAATACAGACATTTATAATGTTACAAAAGGTTTCAAATGCTGTTCTTTTGAACTTTCTATTCATCAAAGAATCTTGGGGTTGAGTTAGAGCTAGTGTTGAGTTAGAGCTAGTGAAAAAAAATTGCATAATGTTTTCCACGTTGTTGTTTATAAGAAATATTTTTTTTGAATAAGATATGCATGTTTGTTTTTTTTCTGAAGGATCATGTGACACTGAAGACTGGAGTAATGATGCTTGAAATTCAGCATGGCGTCACAGAAATAAAATACATTTTACAATATATTCACATAGAAAACACTTATTTTAAATTGTAATAATATTTCATAATTTGAGGATCTTTAATAAAAATCTTACCGACCCCATACCTTTTGTCAGTGTTAAGATGAATAGCTAGACCAGAATGAAATAATAACACAAAGTCACCTTAACATGAATTATTGCCTTGTTTTTAAACAGGATTCCCTCCTGCCGTCCCGGTGGCTTCTATGAACCCCGCAGGTCCTCCTCCATCCGTCACAGGTATCCATCAGCTGGAATTCAGTGTACAATTAAATTCAACATGAAATCAAAACTGGCCAAAAAACTTGATACATGTTCCAGGTCCTGTTTTTAAACGATTCGTCATTCTTGTAAATGATTTATCAGTGCACGTAACTCCAAAGAAACTATAATGGTTTGTAAAATCTTTCAAAATGTACTCCGTACATCTCTGAATTATTTAGCTTTATGGGTTAATGTTGAGAACGTGTCAGTGATATCAAACTCAAGGTCACTTCCCGCCATCAAGTCAGTTCCAGATGCATATAATCAAGTGATGAATATCCTGATTCACTTGGAAGCTTGACTTGGTTTATATATATGCAAATGATGCTGGAGAAATCAAAGGCTGTCTGTTTGTAGTTAAACATGTTTACTAAAGCTAGTGATGTTTTTTGTCTTTTGTAATAACAGAAACCCCAACCGAAGAACCTTCAGATGAATCCTTCGAGGCTCCCAGGAGTCACATGGACCCGACGGGAGCTCAAGCGCTCAGTCCGCCTCCTCTCAGGGGGATTCTGGGGCCCAGACCGGGACCCCTACCACCACACCCCCCTTTGGGGCACCGCCCACCATTCATGCCCCCTTTCGCTAATAACGGGCCCCGTCACATCCTACCCCCTCCCAATATGGCCCCTCAAATGATGCCCCCTAGGGGCCCCAACCCCATGTTCGGAGAACCCCCTGCAGGGCGATTCCGGATGCGCATGATGGGTCCTCCAGGACACGATTTCCCCCGTCACAGGCTCCCGATGGGTCCTAGAGGAGAGGAACCGCACTGGCGGGATCAAGGACCCGAAAGGGCCCCAGACAGATTTGGAAACGAGCCACCTTTTCATCGGGGTGGATGGGGAAGGGGGGGCCCTCGTGGACGAAGTCGCTTTGGGAACTGAGCTGCGTGTTTTTTTTTAGGCACTACTGGTTTCAGCTGCGGAAAACGGGACTGCGTCCCTGTGAAATGGGAATACGGAGAACATACTCCATGTATTATATAAGGAGTCCACATGAAATCAACAGACACTGTTTCTAAAGTTCACATCTCTGAATATGAGTGATAGTGCTCATGTTCGCTTAATTAGGCGAGAAAGATCCAGGGATCATATATTATGAAATTCCCATCTCGCTCCATGTGAAATCTACGAGGTCTGTCATTTTCAGACGTTACACTCACTACCACAGACTAATATTAGAGGTCTAGTGTAACTTGTTAAATATAAATAGTATAGTACAGTTTGCACATTTCTCAATTGTTCTATGAAGAACCTTCTGTGGAAAATGTTCAGCCCATCTTCCGTTGTGTATATTACGAGGAAGTATTTCCTTTAAAACTATGTAGGCTTTCAGTGAGGAAGAAGAGTGAAACTATAGTCAGAAGTCGAGCATCATCTTTGGCCAGTTAATTTTACGAAGCTATTTTTTTACCAATCAATCTTGTTTTCTTTTTCTGTCTTAATAGTTTGTATTAACATGCTAAAACGAACACGAGTAAATGTTGTGGCTACTTAAACTGACTTGTTAGATATTTTTTTTTTGTTGTTGTTGTTGCAAGGACTTGAAGTGTAGAGGATGCAGTTTTGCAGTTCTCTCAGTAGAGGCCGCCATTTGTCAAGACTCAGACCCGAATACTGTCAGTCTGGTAAAATGTAAAAAAATAAATAAAATAAAAAATAAATTACTTAACCAGGGTTATAATAGTGAACTAAAACTAAAAACCAAAAAAAAAAACCTTTCTTATATAAAAATGTATTTTTGTTTTATTTTAATTTCATCTAGCTGCCAAGTCAACGTTTCTTATTTTAATTTAGTTTCTTGAATAACAGCAACTAAAACTGAAACTCTAAAACTATAAAAAGATGAAAAAAAAAATACTAAAAATTGAACTAAATTAAACTGATACTTATTATAATTATGCTAAAACAACACTGTTCTCAACACAGGTGTCAGATAAAATTAATTTCATTAATTTCAGTTGTTAATTTGCATGTTAATTCATATCAAAGACAGGTTATTACAAAACTAAAAACACAGTACAGCTATATAAAGTTGAATCATTCTAGCTAGAAGACTCCAGCTCAATCCATGAGTAAACAATCCATGGCATGTATTTAATATTCATCAAGTCTGTAGATGTGTGTGTTATGAATAAATCTTTCGTTGTAGTTCTGTTTATGCTTTTGTAGAGAGGATTTTTAGCTTTAAACAAACAAAGAAAACAATAAATTTAAGAATATATGTTGTAATAATATATTACTAATGTATTACTATTACTATTAATATATGTGACCCTGCAGCACAAAACCAATCTTAAGTCGCTGGGGTATATTTGTAGCAACAGTCAAAAATACATTGTATGGGTCGAAATTATCGATTTTTCTTTTATGCCAAAAATCGTTAGGATATTAAGTAAAGATCATGTTCCATGAAGATATTTTGTAAATTTCCTACTGTCACTTAATTTCTGATTAGTAATATGCATTGTTAAGAATTCATTCGGACAACTTTAAAGGCGATTTTCTCAGTATTTAGATTTTTTTGCACCCTCAGATTCCAGATTTTCAAATAGTTGTATCTCAGACAAATATTGTCCTCCTAACAAACCATACATCAATGGAAAGCTTATTTATTCATGATGTATAAATCTCAATTTCGAAAAATTGACACTTAAGACTGGTTTTGTGGTCACATATTACTATAAATAGTGTTTTGTCAGAGGATCCGTCTGCAAAGTAAATGTATTATTAAATACAGTTTTATTACGATTTCATTATTTTTCGATGATTATGTGTATCTAGTGTAATAATAATCAAAATATTAATATCATAATTAAATAATAAAAAGAAATCGATTTATTAAAATTATTATTCTAGAAATAATAAAAAAATGTAATTCTAGTCATAATTACAAAATAAAAGTAATAATATAATATTAATAATGTCTTGTATTTTATATAATAATTTATTATTTACTAATTACTAAATAATCATTTTTACTCAATTGGCCAGCATGGTTCCAACAAGTGTGTGCGCGCGCCGGGTGAGCTCTAGTGTTCAACGGGTACAGCGCGCGCGCTCCTCACTTGGAAGCGCGTGTGCGCGCTCGGAGCGCTGCGTCTGACAGGAGAGAGGATGCTACGATGTCTCACAGTCACCCCACACGCAGGACACCGTGCGGAATTATGACAGGTATGTACACACAATAATACACATTTACAAATGAATGGCATTATTTCGTGCGGAATTGCTATGAGGCGACACAAATGCTGAGGCACGTGACTGCGGCATCACTAGAGACCGCGCGTGCTGGGCGCGAATTGTTAATTGACTCGCAGTAATTGTGTTTGTTTATCTAGACTGCGTGTATTTCCATAACAACCGTCGGCTGCGTTTAGGTCAGTGATTCTCAGCTAACCGTTTTTGGTTCCCGCCCTGATCAGAAATTTCTAACGGAAATTCTGTCAGAATTAGAAAGCAATCCTAAAGGATCCCAATGAGAATTTACAACATACTACAGTAAGTATGTCTTTTTTAGGTCATAGTTTCCCAGATGCCCGTGTGAAACAACAAATTAAGCATCTGAAAACTTTAACTTAATCCAGTAGCGTCTTATTTGATTATTTACGGATTCATTCAAGTACAGATTATGATACAAATTTCAATAGGAATACTGTACATATTGCTTTAGGATTTTTTTTTTTACCAGGGCAGTGTGGTTTTAAATCAAATAAACCTCAATGAAAGCTTTACTGAACGCTCTGTATAAGTTCTTAGGTTGTGAAACAAAAATCTTCCTTAACATTCAGACAATATTAGTTTTTGGTTCTGAAAAATAACCTTTACAGAACGTTCTGTATAATTTCTTATGAGGTAATTACACAAAAACCTTCCCTTAATGTTCCGGGAATGCTAGTTTTTGGTTATTAAAGGGATACTCCATCCCAAAATGAATTTTTTTGTCATTGTTCACTTACCCCCATGTCATTCCAAACCCGTAAAATCTTCGTTCATCTTCGGAACACAATTTTAGATATTTTGGATGAAAACCAGGAGGCTTGTGACTCTCCCATAGACTGCCAAGTAAATAACAGTGTCAAGGTCCAGGAAAGTATGAAAAGCATCCCACCGCATCTCACACAGAGGAGAGGAATTGTTGGATAATGTCTTTATTTTTGTTTTTCTTTGTGTACAAAAAGTATTCTTGTCACTTCATAACGTTACGGTTGAATCATTGATGGCAGATGAAGTATTCTGACGATGCTTTTCATACTTTTATGGACCTTGACACTGTTATTTACTTGGCAGTCTATGGGACAGTCTCAAGGCTACTGGTTTTCATCCAAAATATCTTAAATTGTGTTTCGCAGACGAACCAAGCTTTTACGGGTTTGGAACGACGTGGGGGTAAGTGAACAATACCAAAAATTTTCATTTTATAAAACATAACAAAACATAAAAGATTGTTTCTAGAACGTTAGGAGTTGGTTCCCAAAAATAACACAAACCATAACATTAAAGGATTAGTTTACTTCCAGAATAAAAATTTCCTGATAATTTACTCACCCCATGTCATCCAAGATGTTCATGTCTTTATGTCACAAAGAAATTAAGGTTTTTGAGGAAAACATTTGAGGAATTTTCTCCATATAATGGACTTCAATGGTGGCCTATGGGCTGAAGGTCCAAATTGCAGCTTCAAAGTTCTCTGCACGATCCCAGCCGAGGAATAAGGGTCTTATCTAGCGAAACGATTGGTAATCTAAAAAAATAAATATATAAATTTATATACTTTTCAACCACAAATGCTCTTCTTGCATTGGCTCCACGATGCACGTCCGCAAATTCACGCATTACGTTATCACGTTGGAAAGGTGACGTGCGGTTAGCCCTGTGTACTTTGGTTCAGAAAGGTAGGGTAGGATGAAAAACCATCTCACCTTTCCAACGTGACTACGTAATGCATGAATCCAGCTAGTGCAAGATGATGGTTAAAAAGTATATAATTGTGTTAATTTTTTTTAAGAAAATGACATTGTTTCGCTAATTAAGATGCTTATTCCTCGGCTGGGATCGTGTAGAGCTTTTTGAAGCTGGATTGAAACTGCAATTTGGACCTTAGGCCCATTGGTTCCCATTGAAGTCCATTATATGGAGAAAAATCCTGGAATGTTTTCCTCAAATACCTTAATTTCTTTGCGACTGAAGAAAGAATGAAAGAAGTTCTTTTGTACTGTTAATCTCAGAGTCAACAGATGCGTTCGCGATGCATCAGATGTTTGAGCGCGTCCATGCGTGTGTTATGAATTCATCTGCAGGATGCTCAGTCAATGCCAAGGGCACAAGCTCCCCGGTGACCCTGTCCTTACAGCTCAGAGCGTACTGTACTACTGATTTTAATACACGGATGTGACAATCCATCATTGCTCGTGTCACTGGAGGTTTTCCCTCTAGAATAAATGTAGAGAGATTGGCTTCTCTTGATGTGTGTGATGGTCTGACCCCTGCATCTGGTGCATTGATGCTCAGAATATGTGCCACATGATGACATGCAGATCGTTCTGGTTTAAAAATGGAAGTTTGGGTGGATTTCCATTCATTGATTAAATGCATAAACAATGCATAACATTATATTAGTGATACCATTTGTAATGACAATTCAGGCTTCAATAGCATGATGCTGTGGTTTTGTGGGTGACTGCCGGGGCATTGCTATTTGGTTGCTAAGATGTTGTTTATAATATTCAGATATGACTCGAATCCATCCTTTATTGGAAGTAAGTGCTTCAATGGAGTTTGCATTCCATGCAAGCTCCTCTCGCTGTGAATCTGATTGGTGAGATTTTCTGTACAGCATCATATAGCTTTCCGCCAGAAATTCAGCTTTTAAACTGATGTTAGAAATCAAGTGAACGGATGGCTTCAACAAAAGCATACCATCTTTTAACAACCTTGAAACTCACAGTAGGTCTGTATTTAAAGCATCATAAGTTATCATTGAAAATCAATTTCCTATGGAGAAAATGAATGAATTTTGTTTTTTTCTGGAACCCGTCTTTATTGTGTCAGTTCCAAAATCAAAACGACCAATATGTTCACCAAAGCTTTGTAAGCTTAGACCATAGAGACTATTGGTGCCAATGGTTTCTACGATCTACAAAGATCGTATAATGCTCCATTAAAATGGATACAAAGTCCCAAGCAGGACAAGGAAACCCCAGAGCATTTAAGTGGCATATGAGGTCGGTGGAGAGCAGAGAGTGTTTAGTTAAAGATCTTTGAGTTGTAGCTTGATGTGTCTCCAGGGCAGAGAGAGAAAACTACTCTCTCTCTCTCAGGTTCAATCCTCAGTTGAACAAGCTCTGCGCTGCTCCTTTATCAGAGAGCAGATATGATCTCTGATGCTCTGAGAAGATTGAAAATGAGAGATGAGAAGCGTTGAAATGCATTGATATGCACCAATCAGCCATATGCTAAAATAATCAGCTGTATAATCGGTGCTCATTTAGGACTCATGCATATTTTATTTTAAATGCAAAATGGCTATTTAAATTTTTGACCTGTTTCATAATGCAGTCTTTTACTTGATAAAAAATGATGTCTGTGACCCTTGTTATTCCAGCTGTCGTGAATCATAATGTTTGTCTGGGCCTGTTGTGTGATTTGTGTATTAATAACAGAGGTGTTTGTACAGATCTTGATGCTGTGATGAAACATGCCAAGTGTAAGGACTCCAAATATGCATATTTTAAATCTTCCCGATGTGAATTATTCATATCATACCCATGTCCACAGAATTGTTCATTCACTCCAGAAAAGGCCCAGAATAAATTGAGCACTGTTTTTGCTGAGACAGATGGGTTTGTTTTTGTTTATAATTAGGGCAGCGGGATTCACCGACCACAAACATTCTTCATTGACTTCATGTCAGCAAAAAAATAATAATAATTTTGAGGGTGTAACGCAAATTATTTTGAGTTTAATTGTACTTTTGTCTTTGAACTATTTACATGCTGAATTGAGAGTATTATTGATTCTTTTTAGATGTTTTGGTTATGATTGGTTAAATACAATTTAGTCTTGAATTTTTAATCTGTGTATGGGTACTAATTTGTCTTAGATTGTGATTGTTGCTAAGATTGGAATGATTATTATTATTGGTTCAAGTTATTGTTTGGTGTGCAATTACTTAAATGACTTGCAGATTTTTCTTCTGGCAGAGAATAAAACAGCAGAAGAATCCAGTAGATTAGCATTTTGCATGGTTCACCCAAAAATGAAAATTTGCTGAAAATGTACTCACCCTCAGGCCATCTGAGATGTAGATGGGTTTATTTCTTAATGGAAACAGATTTGGAGAAATTTATTTTATTTCATTTAAATTCCATCACTTGTTCATCAATGGATCCTCTGCAGTGAATGGGTGCCGTCAGAATTAGAGTCCAAATATCTGATAAAAACATCACAATAATCCACACCACTCCAGTCCATCAGTTCACATCTTGTGAAGTATAAGAAATAATGTGTGTTTGTAAGAAATAAATCCATCAAGACGTTTTCAACTTCAAACTGTTGCTTCTGGCTAAAATATGCATCATACATCCATAATATTGCTTTCTCCAGTGAAAAAGTTGTCTTATCTGAATCAGAAGAAAAATACGAACATAGCAAGCACCTTTTACAAGCAAAAAACAAAAAGTCCAAATAATTCAACAGTGAGAAGACAACAGGAATGGACTTCTTTGGTGGAGGAAGTGTTATTATGGATTACGGTCTTGTATTTTGGCCAGAAGCGTCAGTCTAAAGGGTTCATATGATGCGATTTTAAATTTTTCCTTTCTCTTTGGAGTGTTACAAGCTCT
The DNA here is from genome assembly GCF_018340385.1 of Cyprinus carpio. NCBI lineage: Eukaryota > Metazoa > Chordata > Actinopteri > Cypriniformes > Cyprinidae > Cyprinus > Cyprinus carpio. Next base: position 25,229,396 of record NC_056586.1, on the reverse strand, counting down.
TTGTGCATAAAGAAGATCTGTAAAGTTGCAAAGACTAAAGTCTCAAATCCAAAGAGATATTCTTTATCAAAGTTAAGACTCTGCCACGCCCCCCTGAAACACCTCGTTCTCACACTCCCTCACATCTCTACGTCACTATGTGGAAATATTTGCGTAATGCTGCCAATGTTCACACAAAGAAAGAAGGCATGGTTTCAGTAACCGCAGTTAGTGTTGAAGCAGTCATGTCAGGGAGATGCTGTGTGTTTCTAGGCAAAAGCAATAGCACTTTATTTGGCCTTCCGTAAGTAGATGCATTTAGGAATTTTTAAGATTACTTACAACAGAACAGCAACGCACCGAGGACGACCGTTTCGTGAACCCAGGAGAGGAGGTAATTCTGACTTTGCAACGATAATCTGGCGCTTCTGAATCAGCTACTGTAAGTATGTTTTGTTATTAGTTTAAGTATTTGCTGTTGACTGTTAAAATGCAGAGTTTTGCGCGTCGTGTGTGTGTTGTGTGAGGGGGGAGAGAGAGAGAGAGAGAGAGAGAGAGAGAGAGTGGTGTAATGGTGTCAGCTGTCTTAACCGTCCGTGGCTTGTGTAATGTTTGAGCTTATTAGCTTTGTCTGTGTGTCGACTCTGTTCCCCTCTCAGGCTTGAACTGATGGTAAAACTAAGGACTTTATTACCTGTCGTATATCGGTCACCCATCCGGGCCGATCATGAGGAAAATTGGCAGATTCCGATCTCTGGCTGATCGATCGGTGCATCTCTAGAAGCAATAATTTCTGAGGTTAAAACACTGGCTTGAGTCCAGGCTTAAATTAATTTGATACACTTGCAGCTTTGCATGGAGGGAGTCCAGACAACATGCCAACTTGAGTGAGATAAACAAACTGCTTAAGATTGTTTCTTGTTGGTTTAAATGGCCCTCTTTGTGCGTAACTCATCTCCATTGCCTTAATCACGGGATTATGGCCAGAATTGTCTTGTGAGTGTTATTTGCATTTTCTGTGGAGAACAACAGATTACTTATTCCTTCTCATACAACATGAGTACATATTACTGTCTGTGCTTTGCAGCAACTTATTTGCCTGTTTGATCACACTGGGTTGTTTTAACTAAATGTACGTCGTGTAATCAGATTAGTTGTGCTGGGTTTCCCATGTTTGGACATATGGCTGTGTCTCTGGTTATTTGTTTTGAATGTTTTCTGTGTACGTGCTATTGCAAGATTCCCACGATTTGTTATAGAAAAAGGATCAGTGCTAGGCCTCTTACTAAGACCTGTCATGCAGTGCACAAAACTCAACCCTGAAAGACTGAACATTGTTTAATTATCTCAAGGCTGTCTGTCCAAACACTTATTTACAGTCAATGTGTCCTTGTGTTGTGTAACAGCAAAACCCTATAAACAAGTGCAGAAATGTCTTATAAAATATTGTTGACAACTTAAGATCAGTGCTGAGTTTATATCAGTAACTGATATTTAGGGGTAGTTTGATGTGATTATGAACATTTTGAAAATTAAAATCAATTTAAAATTTTCGAATGTTATTTTATGTCACTATTTTTTATTTTTAATCACTATTTGGCCTTTCAGTAGTTAATTTATTTAATATATTTACATATAATATTTTTCTAAATATATTAAAATGTTAAAATAATTTGATATATAATTTATTGATTTGATACTGTAAATATAATTGTATAGTATTATATTTTATATATATATATTCTTAAAACAATGTAAGACATCTATCTATCTATCTATCTATGGTATGTAATATATTTAATGTATTTATATTGTATTGAATATATGTATTTATTATAGATCCCATTAAATATTAATATATTTTTTCAAATATTTTAGATTTATTAAATATATATATATATATATTATTATAATATCTATATATATATATATATATATATATCATTACATTTCCTTAATTAGCCATTAATATTAATATTATTTTATTTTTAATTTGTTTGCAAATATGTTTGTTATTAAATATTTTAAGATGTGCCATCAACTGGAAATGATGCAGTTCTGTTAATCAGCCGATGCTATAATCACAAAATGGCCAATTATTGGCTGATATATTGGACGGTCTGTACTTAAAGCACCTCCACTTCACCTTCTTCTTAGTTAGTGTTGTCATATGTTTTTCTCATTTGTGAGCTGTTGTTCTGGACGTTGTGAACCGTGTGGAGTTGGACTCACCAGTCCTCATGGCTCATTGGCTTGTCCTAGATACTTGGGGCTTAAGATGACCCACTTAGATGCTTTTACTCATTGTGTTTCTGACTGTGCAGCAACACAACACTTGAAATATGTATTACAATACACCTGCGCTCATATTTCACTGTGCAGGCTTTAAACTAAAGTGAATGTAGAACTCCGGCTGATAGGCTGGTTCTCGGCACAAGCACGTCTGATTGGTCCTGATCTGCTTTTAAGTCTGTAATTGGTTTGATTTATGTTTTAAAACATCCATCTCATCTCACTCTAGTCCAGGAGAGGACAGATGTGAAGTTGGCTTTGCATAATGGACCATGCATCTGTATTTTGCCAGTAATGGATGCTGGGAAGGAGAGGGACGGCTGCTGAGCCAGCGTGGCTGATAAAAGACATGCACGCCTGTACATGCAGGGTCTTGGATTCACATGGATGATCCCTAATCCTGATAAATATGTAGGATGAATTGTCTGGAGGGGTGACTGCAGATCATGGCTCTGACTTCGGGAATGACTCAGCATCCTCTGCAGCTAACGAACCTGCAGAGGATTGTGGGGAAACTTAAAGTGGGTCTGTTAGCCCAGCAGATCAGAGTAAATGTATAAAACAGGACCATCCATCAATGCTGTTAATTATGCAGGAGATAAATAATCCTCGTAACTTTAGCATGACAGAGGACAGATGCAGAGGAGAAATGTCACGGTGTAGCTGTTTCGTACTTAGCATTTCCAGCCTTATCTAAGATCTGATACACAAGAAAATATGCCAGCACGTTATTGTCAGCCTGATGTGATTGTGTTTCAGATCCCTGTTTTTGAAAGCAGACAGATGCTCCCATTGCAATGAAACTCGTATTTCATTGTTGTTGATGTGAAATGGCTGTAGCTGGAATGATAAATAACTGGAACTTTTTGCACCCTGCAGGAGACTGTTTAAGACTAATTTGGTCATTGCAAGGGAAAAGTGCCAGGATGTTGTACTGCTGAGCCTTCAGGAAATATTTTTCCCACCTTATACCTGATGTGCCATAGATAGACATCCAGTACTGCCAAAGAGATACAATGTCAAATATGTAGAAGAGTACCAATAGTTTTAATGTAAACATAAATTTACTGGTAAAAAGATATTTATCTCTGTTAGAACTAGGGATGGAACGGTTCGCAGAAAAAAATCGACCCGTACGGTTCTCCACACACGGTTTGAGACCGCGGTTCAACTTTAATCTGACAGCGCATCTGAAATATGGTTTGCTAGAAATAACACGTAAAACGAACAGGGTTCGGCTAATATATGTTTCTGTTGATAGATGGGCATTCTGGCTTCCCATTACATTACATTTCAAAATAAAAGTCCCGGTGCATTTCGGGCTTGTTTATAATTAAAAGTCACACGTTAAGTTTTTTTCTGGGCATTATTGGTATTTTGGTTACACAATTAATTGTATTTAATTAAATTTCCATTTCATCCATAGTAAACTATTTTAGTTTCAGGCTGGGATGCTTCCTCACAGGAAGAAAAGACTAAGAACATTATTTGACATATATTGTTCAATATATAAATTTTACTATGACACAAAAGCACACAAAAGGCATTTTCCTGAGATTGACCCTGATTCTGATACATTTGGTTTTCTGGATGGTCTGAACAGAAGGACATTGACTGTCCCTTAGTTTAGCTCTGGCTGAGTTCACAATTTATCACACTTGTTTATTTTATGACACTATGCTGAAGGAAAAATTCAACCAAAAATTTTAATTCTGTCATTTGTTTCTCACCCTCATGTCATTCAAAACTGTTTGCTGTTAACTTTCCATGCAACACAAAATGACTAATTTTGAAGAATCTTCAGCAGCTCTTCATAAGATGTTAATTAATGGACTAGAGTGGTGTGGATTACTTGTGGATTATTGTGTTTTTATCAGCTGTTTGGACTCTTATTCTGACGGCACCCATTCACTGCAGAGGATCCACTGGGGATCAAGTGATGTAACGCTATATTTCTCCAAATTTGTTCCAGTGAAGAAACAAAACTAACCTTAGATGAACTGAGGATAAGTACAGTTTTTAGCAAATTTTCAATTTTGGGTGAACTGTTTCTTTAAGACACAAAACGTTCTGACCTCAGAACCGCTCACCAGAACAACCTCACCTTTGTCTCTCCACACTGTGCAGTAATCAGCGTGCAGTCATGCTGCCCAAAGTCATGTGACCCTGCAGGAACGCCCTTTTCCCCTGGTGATGTGTGCGCAGATATTCAAATGTGTACAATCTTGTGCGAGAAGATCAGCCCACCTCAAGCTAACATATCATCGACTGCCTGAGAGTTTGCATGACATGTTCTGGCTGGTTTGCATTCATAGTGACAGACATGCTTTGATGTATATTGGAGAGAAGGAGATGAGATGGATGGAGTCTGCTGGGGATCTTCACTAATGATCTCCAGTATGTTCCGGCCAATCCCTTTCATCTGGTCCCTAATACTGAGGCTGTGTCTTTGTTGTTTGAGATCAAGCCTAGCAGGACTGTAATAAATATTTCTTTTTCTTCTTAAGCCCTAATTGAAGTGAGGTATGGCCGGTAAGCGTCCTCTACTCCATGCTCATGCTGTGTGTTGCTTCTACAAGAGAAGGAATGAGTGAAGATCAGATCATAGAAAGTCAACATGCCTGGATTTTATTAGGGATTTGAACCAGAATCTCAAATATTGAAGGTTCCAGAACATATTTAGCAGCCGTTGCTTCCTAACAGGAATCTTACAGGTTCAATCCAGGGTTTCTGAAACATCTGCGTCATCTTCTCAAGCCTTTCAGACTCTAAGAATATAAACAAAAAGAAAAAAATCTTTTTTCTTCATATTAACTGTATAATGATAACAAACATTATTAATTTGAATGGGAAGGTAAAAGTATTATATTTAAGTAATTTTTGCATTGCTCTTCTGCTCACCAAGGCTGCATTTATCTGATCAAAAAATACAGAAAAAAATGTAATATTATTTAATATAATACATTCATATTTTACATTTTAACTTTAAAAATGGTTAATGTTTTAAACATAAATATCAATGTGATCAATTTGTGTCCTTGCTGAATAAAACTATTCTTTTAAAACTGACCAAAAACTTTTGAATGATCCATTATATATTAAGCTATTAAAAATAATATCCACATTTAGATCAATAATGTAATAATAGATCACACAGATCCCCTGCAGTGCCTACATGGACTCATCTGTATTATGGTTGACTGTTGATTACAGGTACTTTTAATGTTAACTTTTTTCATCTTTTACAACTTTTTAATTGATAGATATAGTAAACAGAAATTATAAGAAATTATTGGTAAAATCTCAAGCCGGACTTTACTGCTGCACCACTAAAACTGACCATTAACTCTTGCTATTGTTGATACTCATACTAGGGTTAAGCTAAGTATTGAATTTTGTCTCTTTCTGCACCATTTATGCAACAGACGTCAATGATAACAGCAAATCAAGCTTTTCTAAGCAGTTTTCATCTGCTGCTTGATAAAAATATGTTTCTTCACAGAACAACACCGTGAAATTATTACAGGACTATCTTGATAAGACAAAACATAAAAATAATGAAAGCCAAACAAACGCTTGCGGTCACATGAGAGGTGCAGTGTTTCTCATCTCTGTCGTGTTTTACAATCAGACAAGAATGTGATTCCCAAGTCGCCTCATGTTTCTGCATCTTTTTGCTAAGCCAGGGCATTGTTTCCAGTGTTATGAATATGTATTGTCTTTGAACGTGATTCCAAATATGGAGTGCATTTCTGTGCAGCTGGCGCGTTGATGATTTTAAATGAAAATCCCAGTTAGGCTGCTAGCTTTAGCGTTCGGTGTAAACCTCTCTCCTGGGTCACTGAAGTATTGTGAATTCAGGGACAGTAGATGCTGGAAAACAGCTTCTCTGTGGGAACACTGATATTTTTGTCTCAGTCGGTGATGCTTTATTGAATTCCTCAGTGACTGACGTCAGAAAAGCTAATGCAAACACGGCAGATGGTGAAGGTAAAGTCCCTGAACGTAATTGAAAGTGACTCGTGTCGGATCAGTTTGAAGAAGGATGTCGCGTTTGCTTGTCCTTTATTATCATTGTCTATGGGTCATTCTCTGCATTAGCCGATCGAGGAAACTTTTTTTTGTTTGCTTTAAGGCGTAATGATGAAGTTAAGCTCAATTTCAGACACAACAGTCACACATTGTTATGCATTTTTCAGTGTGAATTGTTCACAAATGCATTTTTTAATTTTTTTATATTGAATTTGAACACAATCAAGTAATAAATCTAGTGTTTTACAAACAGTTAACAGACATTTGTTCTGCTCATGTTTAACATACGAGGCCTGTTGTGTTCCTGTACTGTAGGGGGCGACATTCTTAAACCAGGTGTGTAATTGCTATAAGTACACTGGCAGTTTAGCCATCTTTCTCCTCTTTAATCCTTAGCAGCATTATTGCATTATGAATTGCAAGAGCATTTCAGAACGTGTGATGTTTGCAATCTAGTTTGCATAGTTAGAAGTATTTTGACACTTTAGAAGTATTTAGTTATGCCAGTTTCTTTAATGCTTTTTTTGTAGTGAAATAAATATTTAGTTAAATACATAGGCCTAAGGAATAATCTACAGTAAGTGAGTCGTTATCGCAAAATAGACCCGAATATGAAAAGAAATTCAGGAACACTGAATTCAGCCTCCTCTTAGATGGTGGTTTGTTTTTGAGCCTTTATTCTGTAATAATAATCATCTGACTGCACATTATCCCACTTATTAAGCAGCTACTTTACAAAGAAATTAATATATGAACATGAAATGTTCAATTCAGCAAATTATTTTATTAGTTCACTTGTAAGAAATATGACAAACCTTGAATATACACCTTTCAAAAGTTTGGTATTGGTAAGATTTTTTTAATGCTTCTTTAAGAAGTTTCTAATGCTTACCAGGGCTGCATTTATTTATTTATTTATTTATTTATTAATTTTTATTTTCAGCAGCATTCGTCTTCAGTGTCACATGATCCTTCAGAAATCATCTAAATACGCTGATTTGCTGCTCAAGAAACATTTCAGATTATTATCAGTGTTGAAAATGCTTGTGCAGCTTAATAAACATTAAGCTACATTACACAAAAAGCATACATTTATGTATTTATTATCAAATATTTTGTAATGATTTATACATCTTTACTATCATTTTTGATCAATTTAATGCATCTCTGCTGAATAAAAGTATTAATTACTTTTCTTTAAAAAATAAACAAACAAAACCAGACATTACTGATTCCAAACTCTAGTGTAGCTCTGTATGAAATATTAGTTTCAGAAATAAGCAGTTAATTTTAAAGTGTTTTGATGGATTGATGCCATTAATATCAGAAATATTTGACAGCTGAATGTCACGATTGACCAATCAGAATTGGTATTCCAGGATGCTGTTGTTTATCACTATGTTTATGAGTTATGTAAAGTGTCAAATATCGTTTTATTATTTATGACTCCGGCTTTCTAATCACTTCAGTTTTGCTGTGACTGAATCGTTAAGAAGAATGTCTCCTTCAGCCCTAGGACTTTCTGTCTGGAATTGAGGTCACAGAGGTCATTTTCAATTCTGATACTAAAAAATTATTTCACATATATCCCAACATTACCATATTAAAGTCGGAAGATCTGAAGCGTCATGAATACTAAACTGCTTCATAATCAGCCCATACCATAATGAATCATTTGCAGAATATGAGAGGTTTCCACGATGGTTCTTAGGAAGCAAACAGCTGATAGTTTATCATGCGAAGCAGACGTGGTGGTAGTTCTGGCATTCCTGTGGGCTCAGACGGACCTGCCTTTACCCTGTTCCTCCTGCGAGACTGTCATGTCACGTCTGACTCTCTCCTAACAAAGACAACACCGGCTCGTCTTGTTAAAGCTGATGTGTGTCATTTCTGCACACATCATCATTAACTTTCATAATACATCAAATGAAGCTGAATAATTGGAAATAACGTAGGGCAGGACTTGATTTTATCCATCAAGAAAAGTGTGCTATGAATATTATGTTTTTTTTTCTCTCTTTATGCATATGATCTAATTTGCAAATTGTTTGAAAGGTAAAAGTTAGGTAAAAGAAAAAAGTTATTTATTTTAATTTAATGTAAAATTATTAAATAAAACAAGTAATTTATTTTTGGAATTATTCATATATTAATTATGCAATTTTTAAGATTATTTTTCTTTATTAATATTATAGAATATTATAGAATATAGAATATTTTAATTACGTTACAGTAGGTATACACAAGACATTTCTTTCTCTCTTCCTTCTTTCTCACTCTCTGCTTCTCTCTCTCTCTGTCTGTCTGGCTCTGTGTTTTATTTGGGAGAAAGTATCCAGCTGTGGCGTTTGTACAGATTAGGGGTCATAACCTTGGCTTGCAAAGTTAGTCACTTTTATACAGCATCAGACTAACCACAGTGCTGAGGTTCTTATTTTAGACAGTTTAATCACAATCGTCTAGACAGGAGGTTGCACTTCTGAGCTGACTACAGTCCAGTTCATCTGTCCGAGCGTCTCGCCCCCTCCGTAGCGTGCCGTCGCTGGGTTATATCAGCCAGCCAACACTGCTCTCAATCTGGCCCCGGGCGTCTGTGCTGCTATGTATGCAAAGCAGCTCACAGATCACATGATCAGAGTGATGGAACAGCTTCCTGTTCCCAAACACTGTGGCCACTGCCTGGCGTCCCAGAATACCTACACAAGGTGTGTGTGTTGAAAATGAATTCAGCTCGGGCCGTCATCATTGACGTCTGTGTCTCTCTCCTCCTACAGCTCTGGTGCTATGACAACAACGCTGCTGCCTTCCCACCAATCACACCTCTATCTCCACAGACACATATGCATGCTGTTCTGTCCAAATATTTAAGATTTAACCTCTTCTAACTGGTATTATGGCATATGATAGATGTTTTTGTAGACGTCATGTAATGTTAGGTTGTGATGGGTGATTATTGATATGCATGCCTGGGTCATATTTTTACTTCAAAATCAAAAGAAAAAATTCAAAATTATATTTTGCATGATGAAATGGAACCTATTTATAGCTTTACTGCATTTTGATGTTATTTTGATGACAGTTAAACAGAATGTAATATATTTCCCTTAAAACAAAAGAAAAAATTCAGGATTATATTTTGATGAAATGGATTGCATTATGACATTATTTTAATGACAGTTAAGCACATATTTTCCCTCATATTCTCATTACCATAATGCAATAAAAAGTCATTTTCATTACTTTTATGTGAAAGCAAAAATTACACATTATTTCAAATTATTTATGTATCATGGTAGAATTTGCTGTTGCATTTATTAAACCTTTAAATAACGTTGATTCAAATATTTAAAAAAAACATTGTATTTCGGTAATAAAGTAATCTGTTGAGAATAATTGGGGGAGTGGGTGTCCAGACTTGCTTAATTGTCATAAAAATAATATTGCAATGGGAAACAAAGCACCATGTTCATGCAGTAAGCTTATAAAAATATAATTAATAGGTTTTCTTTTGATTTGGTGATTAAATGTGCCTCAGGCATGTTTTCTTTTCTTTTCTTTTTTTTTTGTGGGGTGCGCTCTTTATTTTGCAGACTTTATTTCAGCAGGAGAATTTGCCCTGAGGTGGGCGGAGCTCTGGGAAAGGTGTGATAAGTGGGCAGAGTCTGTGTTTGTGAGAGGTGGGTTTGAATTCTTGTGTAAATTTGGTGCTCTCCGCAGGGTCATACCAAAGCCGTTCAGACAGACCAAAAGGAGCAGAACCACACGCATTCCTGCTCCCAATCTCAGTCATTCCAAGACAGAAGGAAAGGGGGAAGGGGAAGGAGGTAAAAAGAGTGTGGGAGAGGGGAGGAGACAAGGGTGGGGGGGTCGCTGAACGGACACAGCCCCCATCCCAAGCTGTTTCAGTTCCCGTCCACTCACGTGGGAGTCAGTATGTTGTGGAGTTGGAGACGGAATGTGGACGGTGATGCAGGAAACATGAGATTTTAGAAAGGACGCGTGTCGTTGGGTCACAGGATCGCCCCCTGGGAAGGTAAGACGTTTGTGCGGTTGTTGAGGTGTGGTGGCAGGCTTTAGGTTTGTGTTGATGCTTTTCGGGAAAAGACACGCTGCAGTTTCACGGCTCCAAAGACTCTGGATATCTGTCGAGAGGCAGAGAAAGCAGATAAAAAGGATTTCCCACATCTGAACGGCGCAGTCCGTACGTCTGACTTTCCCTGTCTCTCTTTGACTTGCTCTATTTGAACATTCAGAGGAGCTTATTGACATGATAAACAAGGGGTTTTTGCATCTGCAAATTATTAATAACCATTACATGTGTACTGTTGGGTATTCTATACTGAACACAGGTCTTACAGACTTTTTGTGGATGTGCAAAGTATGTTGGTCACTATCTAGTGTTTGTATCTCAATGGTTTTATAAGTTTAGACTTCTCTGCTTTAGAATTGTTCTTATGTTTATTAATGGTTTTATTGTTTTAGTTTTATTTGTTATTTGCGATCAATCTTAGAGAATCCTAATGGAATCACTTAAGAATTGCATAAGATTCTATTAGATAAAACGAAAATTATTTCCTTTGATTTTATTCATTCTTTTTTTTAAATTATTATTATAATTATTTGAGACAGGATCACAACCATATTCACAACCTGGAAATATCAGGGAAGTTTATATATATAAATTATATATATATATATAAACTTCCCTGATATTTCCAGGTTGTGCATATGGTTGTGATCCTGTCTCTAATAATAATAATAATAATAATAATAAAAAACAATGAATAAAATGGCGCAGTCCATACGTCTATGTATATATGTATGTATGTATATATATATTTATTTATTTTGTATGTATGTATGTATGTATTTATTTATTTTTTTATATATATGGAAAATTTATATTTTTATCTCTGTAAAAGATTTTTAAATTCCTCATCCAGTAATTTGGTATAACTGGAAAAGCCCTGAGCTCTGTTGAGTTCCTTTGGATTTTGAGTAGTCATTATCAGAACTTGACCTGTTTTTTTTTTTTTTTTTTTTTTTTTGGAATAATGTCTTAACTAGAGTTTAAAGAAAGGTACAGGAGTTTTAAAACCCTAAAAGATTTGCTTTAAAGTCCATGTTATTTTCTACATGGACATTTGATCCCACTGGGAACCAAATAGTCCTATTGTGAACTATCTGTTCTTAAGATCTACTTGTTGTTTGCTGGAATTCCCATTAGGATCCAGTTGAAGGGAAAAATTCCTATAGGATTTGATTGGCTGGATTATATGAGTTTGCATTTGTGACATTTGGACTGTGGTTTGCAAAGTACGTTTGCCGCAAGCAAAGTTGCATGTCTTAATAATGCTGCTTTTCCAATTGTCTGTTGCATATCAAAAAGATACATCCTGAAAGAACAAAGCTCATTTAAAGCGTTGTGATTGTCTTCCACGCGTGGTCTTGTAAATGCTAATTGAACTGGTAGTTAATGACAGAACATCAGCACGCAAACACAGGCTTTCTGTGGGTGTCAGACGCTATAAACAGTCCATGCATGCGTCCTTAGAATGACAAAGCTCCTGTGCTGGTGCTTTTGTGTAGCCGTGTGAGGAAGATGATGAATTGCAAATGTGTGAGTTGGTCAGAGTCAAGGAGAATCCCCTCTGAGCATGTCCTGGTGTGAAGGACTTTAGATGGGCTGAATTAATTCGCTCTGAATGGCCTGAGAAAAGGAAAGGCAGGAAGATAGAAGGAATCTGTCATCTGCTGGTATACAGATGGAAATGAATCAGCCATCCGCAGTCAGGCAGGACAGGAGGACCAGCGCTGGTGGAGCTGTGAAGTGCATTGCATCATACAAGAGCCATTAGATAAGTTGGTAATGAATCCGCCGTAGAAACATAACTAGCTGGTCTGAGGCACAAGCAAGGTCAGATTTGGGCCAAAAGTGACCAAAATATGGCAAAAAGGTCCCTTTAGCAAATTCTTGCTTCTTGTAGGGGGTTAGTTGTCACACTTTTGCCCTAGTTTCTAGGTTTATTTTATCAGACACTGAGAACTTTCTTTGAGCACTTCACTGAAAACATATTCATTTACTTTGTGACAACATGCCCCAATCACAAATAGGTCCCTTTACCCAGTTATTCTTGTCTAACATTTCATACAGATCATTTAATAAATTTCATAGGAGATCGGGGCTAGTTGTTACACTTTTTACTTAGTTTCTCTGCTTATTTTTAAAAATCTGTTTCTGAGAGACAGTTTCACCATTAGAGTTTAAATTCACAGTTCACATTGACCCTTTGTGACAACATGCCCCAATAGAATCATAATAGAATCTCTTTGGCCAGTTCTTGTTGTTTATCATTTCATATAGAGATAACCTTGGCTAGTCACACTTTTTTTTAATCTAGTTTATAGGTTTTATTCCCAAAATTATATTTCTGAGAGACAGTTTTACTGTTGATGATCAGAGGTTTAGAATCACAGTCATTGAAAAAACAATAAATGTTTGTGACAATATGCCCCAATGGCTTCGCAATGGGAACCTGCCATGAAATGTTTTATGTAATGATATAAGCTACTTGTTGATTTGATTGTATATTTAAGCCATAAGTGTTCAAATGTAAGATTCCTGTCAGTTAATTAATGCAGTCGAAGTAAAATGATTAGTGTGCTGTTATTCAGTATGCCATTCTGAAGGTAATAATGGCCCTAAATACCAGTTCCAGGGGTAAATACTTGCCGTTAATAGGCTAATTTCTGAATAAATATATAGAAACAATATAAGTTTTGAGGAAGTTATACTTTTTTTTTGACCGTAGTGCAGTTCAGTTTTCATAATCTCCATACGGGAACCAGCATTCAAGCCAACAAAGGTTTAATTGTTATTTAGTTCTGCACGAGTGAAGAACTAAACAGGTTTAATACAGACCCAAGCTTTTTCTTCCCTTAACAATAATTGATTGAAATAGTTTCCTTCTTTACTCTTGGGACACACTGACTTTGATAATTAAAAATGAGGCTAGAATGTGATTTTCATAGATACAGATCACTTTCATTGTGCTTTGATGTGGTCATTGCCGCTGGGTTGCGTTTCCTGTATCAGCGTTGTTAATTAACTCTCCTGGATTGGTTTTGGGGGGTTAGAGGGATTCAGAACCATCGTAAGCATGAGATAGTATCTCGTCCTGCACTTATGCATTGTTTTCCAAACAGATCCTTCAGAGTTTTATGACTTACAGGGCATACCTGGAATGCTTCCCTGTCAACAGGATCGAGTGATGTGTTCATACTAGCAGCTGAGTGATAGTAGTGTTTAAACACAGGGAATCCCTTTTATCTGTTCACCTCTCAACTTTCATGTCAAGATGCTCTGGTCTTGCTCTGTTCCATAACCCAGATAGCTGCTTTTCGGTCTATTTCGGTCTACACTGGCTTCGGTCTACACTGGCAGCATCTTATGATTTCAAAAGCCTGTTTTAATTAATAGAAAAATAGAAACTTAACTACAATTGACTACATTTAGTTTTAATTTTATTTATTAATTTTTCATATACTTTTCTATAAATTTATTATTTTTGTAAATAGAAATATAAAAGGTATTAATATATGAAATATATTATTTTAAATTTTAGTTATAATTATTTTTTTTTTTAGTTTTTTTTTTTATGTTAATATATTTTTGTAAATGTATTATTATAAATAGCAATTTGAAATTAATTTATTAATCTGTTTTTTTTGTAATTACACTAGAGATGTGTTCCAGTAGTGTTTATTATTTTATTTTTTATAATTTAATATAATAATTTTATATATGTATTTATATAAATGTATGGTTTTTACTATAAATAGAAATATAAAATTAATTTATTAGTCACTGTTTTGTATAATTACACTAGAGACTACAATTTATTCCAATGGATTTTTACAATTTTTATTATTTATAATTTGATTTAATATTTATATATTTCATAAATGTATAATTTTTTATAATACAAATATGAAATTAACTTATTAGTTACTAGTTTTCCACACTTGAGACTAGACTACAAATAATGACGAGTATGAGTTTATCATTTATATTTTTATTTAATAAATTAATTTTTATTTTAATAAAGAAATATGAAATTAAATTATTTTTGAGTTTTTATATCAATACTCTGCAGTACATTTATAAACATTTCTTTTACTCTGATATTATTTTGGATGATTTTGTTTTCTGTGCACTGCATTATGTTCTTGCCTTCTCCACAAATCATGCATTTGATAATCTGGCTATATCTTTCGTTTTGATGGTACACACTTACTTAAAATGCCTTAGATATGCTGTCTAGGTAAGCAGCTCACTAGGTTTTGTCTCACTCCTGTGGCCTATAATTCAGTTTACCCAGAATGCATCAAAAACACCATTCATACCTGTTCATACCCTGCGTTTTGATGAGTGATTTAATTGAAGGGTTATTATCTCTGGAGTTGAAGGCAGCTGTTTTAAAGTGGTTGTCTATGATGTCAAACCCCAAGACAGGTGGTTTAGGTCGACAGACTTGTGCACACAGTTAGTTTGTTCTTCATCTTCCAGCTCCATCGTGGCACGGAGAGAGAAACAGGGGGCGTTATTGTACTGGAGCCGGATGGAAATTAAAGGCCTGTGATCGGAGCTCGGAGCAAGTAAACTCATTTCAACGCGGCTTTGTGTAGTCATGTGTGTCTGAATCCTGTCTCGTTACACTCGGCTGCACGGCGCAGGACGAGGGGTGGGAGGAGAGACCCCAGGCTTCAGCAGAGGCTTCCACAGGGGAAAAACTCAGATAATGTGCAGGAGAGATTTTCTGGAAACTGGATTTGGTTCATCTGTTCTCTGCGTATCACACGGGGCTCAGGTAATCAGAGGAACACATGCTGCCGCTTGTCCTTCAGAAAATACTTCTGCGAGCTGGAAAAGATTCTTGGTCTGACCTCCGATGAGCTTTAATCACCTCAGTGTGTTTGAGAAAGTGCTGTTTGTCATTTGTTGGTTTGGATTTAATGTGTTGGGCTTCTGCATGTGTTAATTTTTTGTTTACTTTGTGAGATGGAAGAAAATGAGAAGAATTAAAATATAAAAACTAGGGCTGTCGAGGGGTTAAAATGTTTTAATCTAATCAATGAAATGATGTGCTGATTAATTTTATAAATCAACTGGCACGTCATTTAATTAATTCAATTAAAAACAATACAGTGTGGCCATTTTATTGTTTTCAGAATGTTTTGAATTTAGGTGTTTTTGTGTGGTGATTTTATTGTTTTATAAATAATGCTATGACAGTAATGGGCTTTAAATGGGCATTAATGGATTTTTTTTTTAAATGGATATTGAAATATAATATCCTATATATATATATATATATATATATATATATATATATATATATATAATATATATATATATATATTATATATATATATATATATATATATATATATATAAATATAAAAAAAAAAAAAATGAAATTATACTCAAAATATGAAACTAAAACCGCCAGTAGGTGGCGGCAAGTCACTGTTTAATGAGTGAGTCATTCAGAAATGAAGCAAGTGTCTTTATGGATGGGTAACTGAATCATTGGCTCACTCGATTTGTGGATTCATTCAGTAACGAAACACCACTGTGCCTTTGGAACTATTTTCGCTTGCGAAACAGAGACAATATTGTGACTACAACATGCATTAAATGCGGTAATCATTTTAATGTTCTATATTTTCCACGATAATTTCAGTGAATGAACGTGTTAAATCAACAGCCATTATTAACAGTAGTGAACTCGCAGAAACTTCAACACAATCTATCATGTTTTTAATTTTTAGAAATGCACTGCACATTGTAAACATTGTTTCCTTAAGCAAGCTTGTAGCACTTTGAACCACTGTAGCAAATCGAGCCGTTGTAAAGCCTTGTTGATGCTTGACACGTTCAGTCTGGCGTGAACCGCTGCAGATGTGCTCATCTCACGGCTCTCCAGAAACAACAGGTGGAAGTGCGGAAAACATCTGAACCAACACAAACAGCAGTAAAGTCTGCATTTATAAATGACATCACTTTTGCCAAACATATTTGTATGAATTAAAGTAGGTTGACCCAGTTGCTTGTAGGTAAATTTACTCCAGTATTATGGGGTGCACTGAAACTTTGTCAAAACTCAAAAACCTATTTGTTGTTAGTATATAGTTTCACCACTATAGTTGTAAATAATGATTTGGTACAAATATTTAATATTGAAAATAGTAAAGTATCATGGTGATGCCATCCCGTTAGCCAAGTTGCTTCCCCTTCCCTTTTGGTTTAAGTCTCAGCTGAGTCAAAAACATCACGCAGTGGCCCATTTCATGTGTAAACATGTAGCACAGAACCGTTAAGTCTTTACAATAATTATTGCTAATCCTTATAGTTTTGTTTTCACATGCAGATTGTCTTAAAGGTCAGTCATGTGACCTCACTCTTCCCCTGGGCTTGAGAACTTTATTTTCTTTTGTTTGCTTCTTAAAGGCACAAGTAAACAGCGCAGACTTGTTGGTTGACCCTTTTGCGTGCTGGAACATAGATGGTAACGTTTGTTGTTAAGTGGTGCTTTACTAAATATAGAAACAGTGTTTTTGTGATTATTTGTCTTATTAATTACGATGGGAATCATAAAACATCAATAATAATATCAATATTTTAGATTTGCGTTAGCTAATTCTGTACACTGCAAAAAAAAAAAAAAAATTGCAGGAAAATTTATTGTAAACATTTCAGTCTTCAAATTTCATTTTATTTAAATGTTTTACTTGCAGCTTTTTGTAATCAATTATGAAATTTACTTGCAATTTCTAAGTGAAAATGATTTCTGTATCTTTTAATTTCAGTGTAGTAGTGTTTTTAAGTGTCACTAAAAATTTAAATCTAATCTAGATTTTTATATTTTCATTATTCTTTTAAATTTTAGTTTAACAAATTGTATGTGCTTATTTAAACATTTCTATTTAGCTTTAATTTTTTCTTATTTTATTTTGTTTTAGTTGTAGTAATATTTCACATATTAGATTTAAGTTTTTCATCTAATATCTGTATTTAATTTAAATTACTAATTTTTTTCAGTTTTTTTTTTTTTAAAGTAAAGTCAAAGTAAACTAGATCAGTTTTCAATTTAAGTCATTTTATTATGTGCTATGGTATGTTTCTATTGAGCTTTAATTTATTTTTATTTTAGTTTTAGTTAGTGATTTTAGTACTTCGCCAAGGCAGACTTTGCCAAGTTTTTTAAGTTTACATTTTGCGTTTAATATTTCTATTTTATTTAATTTCAGCTTTGTTTCAATTACTGAAATATAAAGTGAGCTAGATTAGCATTTCCTCAAGAAAAACCATGTTTGCATGTAAGCGAAGAGTAGTTTAGTGCTTTTGTTTCAGGCTCGGATGGGCGGATGGTCTCAGGTACGACTCCCCCACCTCCTGTCCCCCTTCCGTACAGACCTTTCACCTATTCAAGCACAGGGCAGGGAGATCATCAGTAAATGTCCCTGAGGAGGTGCTGGGACATGCCTGGACCTCCTATCAGCACGTCGTTCACGGGCTTCAAAGTTATGTCACGGGGCAGGGGATTTGCTCTGGACGAGAGGAACTCAGGAAACTAATTTTCATTAAAAGATTTAGTGGATACTGAAGTATACAACCAGTTAATGTAGCTATGTGGTAAAGATTAGTGAGAAAATAGCACTCAAAAGGTCACTTGATTTACTGCATTTGGTTTTCAGTTATGTTTTTAATGTTTGCCATTATTCAACCTGTGGTGTGCATTTGGGGGTGTGGCTCTTTTCCCCCAATGGAATCTGTGTTATTTTAGTTATATATTATTTATGTAGTATTTAAGCATTTATTCATATTTTTAACTAACTTTTATTTTTATATTTTTTAATTTCCATTTTAATTGTAGTTTAAATGTTACTAAAATAACTGATATATTTTTATTAATATTTAATCTTTTACTTAGTTGTTATAATTTTTTTATTTATTTTAATTTTATGTAGTACTTAACCTTGCCAAAGCAGCAACTCACATTTTTAAGTTTTTTTTTTTTTCATCTAATGTTTATATTTTTTTTGTTTCATGCTGTAAAACAAATCTGTAAATATAGGGCACGATGTACTGTATTAATATCAAGGAATTTTCCGTATAAATTGAGTAATTATTTATGGGAGTTCTACATGATCTAATGGATATGTGATACATTGATGTTTTTTGTTATTGTGTAAAATTAATGCATAATGTCTTGGCACAAAATTAATAGTACATTTTACTTTTTTTTTTTTTTTTACATTGCAGCTTTATTTCAAGTTTTAGTGCCTGTACTTTTAAAACAACACTGTTTATGGCATTTTTGATACAAATAACTAACTAATTTGAGGTCTGTTTGGCACTATTTTGTTGAATCCTTCTATATTTTTTTTCTTTGCAGTTTGTTCGTTCTGAGCAGAAATGCAGCGATAATTGCTAGAATAGAAAGAGCTGATTTGGTTGTCTCTCAGGTTTTCTGTGTGTCTAGGTTTTGAGTCGACCTGTCACTTGAGCGTATCCACTGAAAGACCTGTCGATCATTCATCACAACACAGTGACCTCCCTGCACAGTTTTGCCATAGGCACATACTTTAAAATCATAAGATGCTCTTATATCTCTGAACCTCATTACGCCTGCTGTGTGTTTTATGTTGCGTTGGGTGTCTCTTTCAGACAGATGGTAAATTTGTGCTGTTTTCATTAGTGCTGAATGCCCCTCGCAGCGTTTCTCAATTAAATGTTTCTACCGTTTCTAAATGAGGAAAACAGACACCAAAACAGCACTGCAATGGAAACACGATGGGTAATCCTGATTAAGAACGAAAAATTTAAAATATATAATAGAAAATTGAAATTCCCAAAGATGTTTAGTGTTTTGATTGCGATATAAAATAGTCATGGGAAACGTGGAAATAACTTCAGAAGCTGAAGACATAGAAACTTGCTTGCCCAGTGTAATAGAAATATAATTGGCAGAGCTGAAACTGTGAATGTCCATTTGAACATAGACTCATATTGCTCATTCTTTTCTCCAGATGCATTGTGGGTATTACCATCTCCAATATCATGCTTTTAAAAACATCTTGTAAAAGATGATCACCCCTGGAGCATGTCAAAAAAACGTCATGCCTATCTTGGCACTTAAAGGGTTAGTTCACCCAAAAATGAAAATTAGCCCATAAATTACTCACCCTCAAGTCATCCTAGGTGTATGTGATTTTCTTTTTTTCAGACAAATCCAATTGGACTTATATTAAAAATTGTCTTTGATCTTTCAAGCTTTTTAATGTCACTCAGCAGGTGTTGCATGCATCAGTCCAAAAGAAGTGAAATAAAAAGCGCCCATCCATAAAAACGGCTCCGGGGTGTGAACAAAGGCCTCCTGGAGCGAATCGATGCGTTTTTGTAAGAAAAATATCCATATTCAAAATGTAATAATCACTTTAATGTAGCTTGCGCTCACTGTCGTACACGGAAGCAGTTCCAGGCGGATGAGGGATGGAGGTTGGCTTTGTGCATCAATGTAGCTTGCGCTCACTGTCGTACACGGAAGCAGTTCCAGGCACGTACACGGAAGCAGTTCCAGGCGGATGAGGGATGGAGGTTGGCTTTGTGCACCCATTAACTTCCATTGTATGGACAAAAATTCAACAGAAGTCATTGGGAACCAAAAGTATTTGGTTACTAACATTCTTCAAAATGTCTTCTTTTATGATCCACAGAAGAATGAAAATTTGGGTTTCCAATGACTTGGTGTCCAAAGTCCGGCCTGTGGGCCAAATACGTTCTGTGGATGAATTTCAAACGGACCACAGCTCTATTAAAATATATGTGGCCCGCCAAGCATAATTTACAAATGCAGTTTCACAATGTCAACTCGTATGTGCCACCATTTTCTATAGCACACAAGAATTCCTGAACACACCAAACTTGCGTACTTGTTTGAAGCGTGACACAAGGACGTTTATAGACTAAATACCGTAAAGCCATTCTATATATTATGGAAATAGAAATCAAAATTTTTGGTTAGTCTAAGTTAGTCCACCAGAGTTGTCAGACATGCAAGATCATCTCTGGAATTGATCCATTTAGTTTAATTTCATGCTGTTTATCCATTATAAATTTAGTTGTGGAGTTGCTGTCTTGTATAATACAGAATGCTAGTCATTGTAGTACTTTGATAAAGTGCTGTGAATTAATTACCAAGCATGAAAATCACAAACAGGCCCTCGCTGATTTCCTTGGCAGGAAATGTTCCTTCTTTTCCACCCTGCAGCTGCTGATGAATTTTAGGTTTTGTTTCCAGCTGCTTCTGAGCGTTCCCATGCTCCCACGCTGAGAAACGCACGTCAGGTTAAGCTTTGGGGCAAAAAGTGCTGTTTTTACCCCTTCGCGTCTTTGGAGTTGATGGAGTTGATCTTTTTGAGTTTTTGGTGTGTAGGTGTGAGACCGCTCTTCTCCTGTCTCGACAGGTCATGGTATGTGCGTTCAGGGGACTCTAATAACAAAGGACTGCAAAATGCACCTGTCACATTTTTTGGGCGATTTTCAGGTAAACACGCAGAGCAGTGAAGCGGGTTTCTGGATCGCGTGATAGAGCCCCTGGGTGTGTTTGTTTGCACACCTCCATGAATGGGGATTTGGGATGACATGATGTTTACGGCTGTCGGTTATTTGCCTGACGTCACTGCTGGATTTGATAAACAACTCTGTGTGACGCCACACTGTTTTTGCTGTCTGCCAGGGATCATATCAGCTAAAGCAGGCTCATCTCAATAACACATTGAAACTGATAAAACAAACATGCTTTGAATTTAAATAAGTGTGATTTGGTTTGAGTTTGCTGCTCTTTTTAACCTTGTTTGGTGGCATATAAATGAGAAGACCAGAAATGAGCCTAAGGCCAGTTCAAAAGGTTTATATTTTATGAATCTGTAGTGCTCTTTACTGATGCAAAAGTCACCAACACAATGCATGGGTGTTCAGGGTGGTTGCTAAAGTGTTCCGAATGTGTTTAACATGTTGTTTTGAAGTTTCTAGGGTCTTTGTTCAAATCACTAACCCTGTGGTGGGTATACACCAGACCTGGGCATTGTAGAGCCCCCGGGCCACATCCGGCCCTCAGGCTATCCTTGACCGGCCTGTGTGAGGTAACTGGTAAATTAAAAGTCAGAAGCAAATACAGGTGTACTTAGTTGCACACAATACAAACGCACTGCTTTTATTTTGAAGGCAATGGCTATTTTTTTATTTTTTTTTATTTACACTAGTCTTCTCTCAAATGTGTTCGTGATCATGTAGGACAGCTTTCAAGAATGTGAGTTTGCCATTAACCTTTAAATATGTTAGCTAAAGTTAAAAATATATCTTTTTTTTATTTTTGTCTAAAGATTTTTCTTCATTACATGTTTTGTTTGGATATCTTTTGTATCATTGCATGTTAAAAATAATTGACTTTGTTATGCAAGCGCAAAACGTGAAACTGCAGTCTTATTCGCAGTCTAGGCTATTTATAGCATGTTTATAAATATGTGTACGATATTATATATTCAGCCTATTTCTGTATCTTAATTAACTCCTTAGCATTCCTGTAAAATTTACCTAAAAGGCCTAAGAAAGTCATACAATAAGTAAACTGCATGCTGTTCTTGAGCCATTTGGAGTATTTGCATGGTTTTGGTCTATATTGAAAGGTGACACATCCTAAACAGAACAAACCTCAGAATCACTGTAAGTCTTACTAGTATTGAATAATAAAACTTTGAACACACTTAAAAAAGGAAAAAAAAACTTCTGCCTACATTAGTTTTGTAATCAGATGCCTGCAGATGACTATAGCTGGGAGCTATTAGCTGGAAAACTTTTGTTCTATCGTTCTATCTAGTAATATTTTACTATATCTTATGCATGAGTGTTTCTTTTTTAACATCAAGCCAAGTAGATTCATGAAGGTGGAAGATTGTTTTGTAACCTTTTCACATTTGTTTATTAATATATGGGGCAGATGATGTGGGCAGCTCTTAAAAACGCAGCCTGAGGCCTGTGGGCACATCGAGCTGATGTTCTGAACTCACATGTTTTTTACCCATGAGCACTTGCGCTTAGCTGCTGTAGTGTGAGAACTTTGATCGAGCACTTGGGGATGTTGCTGGGCCTGTGCTTTCTATTTTGGTGTTATCCTGATGGTTTAGACCCCGCTCCATCAGTGAAGAGCTGGCCTGGTTTCCACGGAGACACGGGAGAATTTCTGTGTGTTTGCGTTTCTTGGAGTTTTGCGCCATCGTGCAACGGGATGGAATTATTCAGACACGTTTTATGACTCGCCACACAAAAGATCAGTGTATAAACAACAAATAGGGACTGTGAGAATGGTAAATAGGTAGTTTTTTTTTTTTTTTTTTACATTGTCTTGTTTTCCATTAAAATATGTAAACATCCATAAAATTGGATTAATTTACTTGAAAATGATTATTTCATAATATATTAAGGTTTGTTTGAAGACAATATGTTGCATATCTGTGTATTTTAGGATTTTTTTTTTTTTTTTCTTATTTTAAAATTGTTGCTTTTCATGTAAATGTGTCTAATTTTATGGATCCATTGATATTATTACTGGAAAACAGTACAAAACTTTCTGTTTGCAGTGTTCAGTAATTTAATACAGGCTGGCTAGGAGTGAGAGAAATGAGAAACATGATGCACACATGCAAATCAAATACTTGTTATCCTGTTTTGTTTCTGCTTTCCTCAGATGTCTCCTGTTAGGTTCTCTGCCCTTTATGTGCCAAACAAGAACTCTGTATCCCGGTCCTGATGCTCCGCTGCTGTTTGCGGTTGAGTTAGCAGCCCTGTCATGAGCCTTTACTATCGTCTCTCAGCTCCGCTACACACTGACCCCAGATCTGCTCTGGTGCATTAGTCAAGACAGACAGAGAGATCCCACTCTGAGAGAATGAAGACAGGAGAGGAGAGAATCTAACACTGCTCCAGGCTGATCCCTCTGCTTCCTGCCGATTATTGGAAGCACACCCTCATGTTGATGCAATTCTGAATGACTTTCTTTCTTCAATGCAATACAGAATAAGATGTTTTGAATAAACCAAAAATTAAAATTTACTAACCCTCAGACCATCCAAGCTGAGTTTGTTTCTTCATCAGAACAGATTTGGAGAAATGTAGCACTGTATCAGTGTCTCAGCAATGGATGCTCTGCAGTGAATGGGTGCCGTCAGAATGAGAGTCCAAACAGCTGATAAGAACATCACAATAATCCACAAGTAATCCACACCACTCCAGTCCATCAGTTAATGTCTTGAGAAACAAAAAGCTGTGTGTTTGTAAGAAACAAATCCATCAACTTTAATGTTATTTATGAAACTTCCAACTTTCAAAAGTTCATAATCCATAATATTGCTTTCTTAATTGAAAGAGTCCATCCCCTGTAATATTATGGATAGAGGACTCGTATTTTAACCAGAAGCAATGGTTTAAAGTTAAAAACACCGTAATAATGGATTTGCTTTGTACAAACACGCACCTCTTCACTTCTCCAGATGTAAACTGATAGACTGGAGTGCTGTGGATTATTGTGATGTTTTTATCAGCTGTTTGAACTCTCATTCTGATGGCACCCATTCACCGCAGAGGATCCATTGCTGAGCAAGTGATGGAATGCTATATTTCTCCAAATCTGTTCTCATCTTGGATGGCCTGGGCATGAACACAGTTTCAGCAAATGCTAATTTTTAGATGAAAAGTTTCTTTAAATCATGTGACTGGAACTGCAGTTCCACATTGACCTTGAGCTGGTGATATTAGCAGTTTTTGTTGATGGTTCACATTGCTTCCATTAAGGTTTTTTTTTTTTTTTTTTTTTTTGCTAAATCAACCTGTACCATGATGCTTTTTCATTACAAGGTGTAATTCACACTCACTATGAGGGGGTCTTTTTGGAAAATCCTGCATGAATAGGCTTCAGAATAATCATGAAACTAATCTCAGTGGAGCGGTTCTTTGCGTTTCATGCAAATCTAATGCCAATGGATCAGTTTGTGTCAGGACATTTAGTGCAAGTTTATCTTCAGAATATAAATGTTTGGGGTGTTTAAGTTGAATCATTTTGCTAGCGAGTATACTATTCATTAGTAAAGTCTACAGCGTGTGCTAACTGACCTCTCTCTCATACCGTATGAAAAATTGGTCTTTTGGATTTCATTGTGTATATATTTTCATGCAGGCGTTTATTGGAAGCAGCAGTAACCACGGGTTGATAGATCTGTGACCACACATGCACAGCTTCTCATGTGGCTGTTCAGAGTGAAGTCCGTCTTCTTGCATTTGTTGAAGTTGTCCAGAACGCCTGAACATGTGTGGTCTCCAACCACAGCGGCAAATCTCTTCAATCCCTCTTTCAGTTCTAATTCTGTCGTATTTCTCGGTGGTTAGTCTAATTTTATCCTACAACAGCTCGTCCCCTTGTACTGCCTCAGAAAACTGCTGTGTGTGGATTTTTTTGAATAGTAATTTATAACTCTGTTGCCTTCTATTTTTTCAGATTTTGGAAGCTGATCTGTATGCAGAGTGAAATCTACCATGACTGTGATGTCATCGGCACACCGCAGGTAATTTCAGAAAAAAGTCATGCTGTACCTGTCAGACTCAACTCTTGGTGTCATGCAAATGCATGTGTGAAACTCATTCAGAGTGAATATGATCTCACTAAGAATGACTTTAAAAATATATATAATTGTATTTTATTTTTGAAAATGTGTTGTGTTATACTGAGGCTTACTTACTGGATAATTCTAAGAGTACACTTAAATAGATATTTATATAAACTAAATATTTTGCATAAATTATTTTAAATATTATTATTATTTTTAAATAAATATAAATATTTTTAATTGATTTTTTATTTATATGTAATAAATATCTATCTATCTATCTATCTATATATCTATATATATATATATATATATATATATATATATATATATATACATTAAATAATATGATGCAATTTCAATAATAATTTCAATAATTAATACATTTAAGCAGTTCATGCATAAATGGTTTTTTATATTGACTTTTCAGCAGCATAAATGCAGTCAACAACTGACCTTAATAATAGATTTATGTGAATTATTGAATTCAAATGAGCATTTATTCATAAGCATTGTTGTATAAAATAATACTTACAAACCTTATATTATTTATTTTTAACTGCACGTTGTCATAAAATGCACTAGAATGAAAATAAAATGCATTAAAATACTCGCACAGTGAGTATATAAGGATCATTCATTCTTTAATCAGACTCTACTGTACAATATATATTTAACTGTCATTAAGTATTTTAGAATTTTGGTCTTGTATTATTGTTAATTGTCTAGTTTTTGTTAACTGTATGACTTGAGTGCTAGTGACTTGCTAGTGTCATGGTGTTAAAAAAGAATAAATGAATACATAAATGATAAGGCAGTGGAAAATTAGTTATATTTAGTTGCATGACCTCTGTGTTTTTTCTTTTTTGCTGCAGATACTGAGCCATGGGTAACACAGAAAGTCATAGCGGCGGCCATGGTTACTATGGAGACGGCCAGCGCCACCTCTCTCGTAAGCACATGTCACGCTCGCTACGCCTGTCTAGCAAGCAGACGTACTGTACCCGCCGTACGCCGTCTGGAAAACCGGAGCATCGCAACTCCGAGACCAGCACGCGGTCCAGCAGCACTCCCAGCATCCCGCAGTCGCTGGCCGACCACGGCCTGGAGCCCTTCAACGACTCGGACATGCTGCCCGACTTCAGCAGCCCCATATGGGTGGACCGCGTGGCCATGAATCTCAGACCCATGTCCTTCCACAATCATCCGGCCCATTCGCCCGCCGTGACCCACAGCGCCACCACCGCCGAACAGGCCATGCAGCAGGACCACGCCGAGCCGTCGGAGGACACGACCCACGTCCAGCACACACGGGACGGCTCCCAAGAAGCGTCCAGCTTTAAAAAGAAACGCTCTAAGTCTGCAGACATGTGGAGGGAGGACTCGCTGGAGGTGTCTTTATCCGACCTGAGCCAGGAGCACATGACCAGCACGGAGGAGATCGGAGACACGCCGGACACCTGCGAAGCCAGCTTGCAGTCGTCCGCTCAGGAGCTGCTGGACTCAAACCGTGCCAATTCTTTAGACGAGCTCTACGGACCGAAGAGCCCCGCCTGCAGGCCCACGCACGGACGCTATGCCAAATGGCACAAGGGCAGCGCCACAAGCAGAGAAGGTGATGAGGACAAGATGATCTCACCCTGTGAGGACGACGGAGCCGCCTATAGCGCGTATACGCTGCCCTGCCGCCGGTCTCACTGTCTGTCGGAGGGACCGACCAATCATCAAGGAGTTATGCAAGGGAGGCGGGCACAAACCATACAGGTGAGTTTTGATTGGCTAGCCAAACAGTGAAATCTTATTGGTTACTACTCCAGTATTAAACACCAAATAAATTCAAATTAGCTGTAATCGTGTTATATTTTTGTATTTATTTAGTTTTTTTATATTTAATCTAAAAAGTATTACATTTTTATAAATACTTTTATCTATAAAATATAAATATCATCATATTTTATATTTTTTAAATATTCTATTTATACAAATATATAATATAAATACCATTATATTTTTGTAATTGTTTGCTTTTTTATTTATTTATTTTTTAATAAAAAATATCAATAATGTGTGACGAATAGAACAGCACCAAACACAGTCCATGCAAAAAATGTAGAGAAACTGTCCGGGTGTGTAGAAAAAAAACAAGAAAAAAGGATCTGCATACAAAAATTTAGGCAAAAGCTTGTGTAATTTTTTTCATTGAGGCCACAAAAAAGTGCAAAGAAAGTGCCAAGTGCAAAATGTGTTCAGTTTTAATCCTTCATCTGTGCCATACCTATAAACTATACCATTATGTTTTAGAATTATTTGTTTTGTTTTCAATGCTCTATCTATAAAAATATAAAATATAAATGGCATCATATCACAGTCCATCATATTCAGAGTCCATCATATAATAAAAAAAAATTATATATCCTCCTGAGAACCATAAAAAAGTTTTGTTAATGTTGTTTTTTTATGTTATTACATTAGTTAGAGCATAATAAACAAATGGAGAAAAAAACATTTTTGAAAAAGATATTCATATTTTATTCTATGTCCTTTGTGAAGGACACCAGACTGTTATTTAATTATGTTGGTTGGAGTGTAAAGGAATGTTTGGGATTGAATTATGTTTTATTTTTTCATTCACCAATCAGTTTTTAGGTTTCTTTATACAAAGATGATTCTCAACTATTTTATGTAACATATTACAGAATGATTTGATATACTACTACACTTTATGGAATATGTGTGTGTAAAATGTCCGTAAATTGGTGTTCCATTCTGCACATTGTTCCTGTGGTTCAGTGGTAGAGCATTGCGTAATTCCCAGGTAACGCATACTGAAAAAAAAAACAACAACAAAAAAATAAAATATTGTATACCCTGCATGCACTGTAAGTCGCTTTGGATAAAAGCATCTGCTAAATGCATAAATGTAAATGTACATCTATACATTGCATCTAATTTGCATAATAATGTGTTCTCGGGGCAAAACATAATGAAAAAAGAAGTGTAATAATGGGAGTAAAAACTTGGCAGCATTTTCATATTCCGATTTCAGATTTAAATGATAATTGCAAAATATTAGCATATTTCCCTAAGAGTGCTAAATGCAATCATTCTGTTAATGGTCAAGTTGGTAGTGAACTGTACAACTTTGAAGCGACACGTGTTGTTTCAGATCAGCATCTCATTGAAAGTGAATGGCTTTGTTTGAACGTTTGGAGTCATCGAGTGTCAGTGTGAACGCGTGTAGGTGTGCAGTAATAATGTGAGTGTAATGTTGTGTTAGTGTAGGTGTACACAAGGGAATTTCAGTCTTGCAATGAATGTTGCCTGTGGTTAATCCCCCAGAATCCTCTGAATCTCCTCATGTAGAGAGACTGTACATATGAATGACTCATTTGTGTGCAAGTTCACACAGACTCCACTATTGTTTCCCATTGGACAGTATTATAACTTCACTAGAAGCTCATCCCACTCAACTGTTGGTGTAAACTAACAAAAATATAATGTTAAATATTTTTTATATTTTTATAGGTAATGATAGTATTTATATTTACTATTTTTTATAGATGAAATAAAAAATACCTCATATTTATAAAAATATAATGTTATTTATTTTTGATATATATATATATATATATATATATATATATATATATTATATATATATATATAGATATATATATAGATGGTATTTATTAATTCAGATTTTAGAGATAAAATTATAAAAGTAGTAAATATTTTGCCAAAACCTTATAGATAATATAATATCATTTATATTTATATTTTTTGATTGATAAATTATATATAAAAATCTAATAATTACGAACATATAGTGACATTTATATATTATTATATTATATTTTAATAGATAAAATATATAACAAAAAGATAAAAATGGTATTTATATTGGTATTTATATTGCATTTATTTTATATATTTTTATAGATATAATAAAAAGATATATATTTAAAAAAACTATAAATGTAATTGTATTTATTTATTTTTTTTATAGTTTTTTAATACCATTATACTACCATGGTAGCACCAAGGTAGTATATTTTAAGGACATTTTTTAAGTACTTTGTTAATACCATGCTATATTAAAGTACCATAGCATTGACATCACTATACCATAGGACCACCACAGTAATTCTCTGTGACGTGTGTTGACAGTCCTAGTGCATTGTGGGCCTGTCACGCTGTCCATATGGTGGTGGCTGTTTTTTCCTGCTCTCTCTCGGATGATCCAGATCCTGGAGTCAGACTTCTGTGAGAACATCTCGCTTCTTTTGTCATGCTAATGAGCTGTAACTGACAGGAACGTGATTGAGAGAGAGTGAACGAGGAGGAAAGGTAGAGATAGTTGAGGTCTAGATACGCTGGTTTAATTTTCACTATATTTCTTGGTTAAATATGTGTGTGCACGAAAGTGTTGTGAGTTGTGTGTAGGTATTTGCTACAGCTAGAAAGAAAAAGGAAATCACCGTGTGACACTGCCTCCCCGTGAGACTCCATCGGTGAAGATGAATGGCATGCCGGGCTGCACAGTCCAGTCATGTGACTCCCAGAAGATGCCGGGTTTGGTGGGTAATATCCCATCATTCCCCAGCAGCAGTACAGAGTGGTATTGTAGTCAAGTTTACTGTGCTATAACTCGACACACAGAGTTCAGACAGCGCTGTGGTCTCTCAGGCAGACCTGTGTCAACTTCTGTAAAATGTTCACTTCACAACATGCAGCTTGTCATCTGCTTCTGAAGACACGATGCGCTTCGGCCAACAGGTAGGAGGACTGAAGATGTGTTGGAGAAGAGCCAAGTTTATTAGAGTGGAAAACTGACTCTTTGTCTTTTGAGTCTGTCGAAATCACAAGAGTCACGTTTAGTTGCTAAGAAAGAAAATCCAGGAACTGTGATTAGTTTTATTGCTTAGTTTTAGGTAAAGTAAGTCATGTTAAAACCAAAAACCAATGTCCTTGGCTAATTAATTAATTAAAAAAAAAATGTTTTTAGTAAATTTAGATACATGTCATGTCTTTTCATACAATCTGGTATTCACAGAACTCATTACATGTTCATTTTTGGCTCTGGCTTTTTCACTGATTTTACCCCAAAATAACTTCACATATTCCATCTGGGCCTATATTTGATAATTTTATGTACTTTTACTTGCTGTCATTTAATACTTTTATATATACAGTGTTTTCATGGCCTTGAAAAACCTGGAAACTTAAGGAAATTTCAAAAGTGGGATTACCAGGCCTAAAAAAAAATAAATAAATAAAATGTAAGTTTGAAAAAAATAAATAATTAAAATATTTTCATATTAATTCATTTTTTATATATATATATATATATATATATATATATTCAAAAAATTGTGTTTATATGCTCAGTTCAGTTCAAAACTGTTTTTTTGGCTAGAAATTACTCTAATTTACTATTTAAATAAAAAAATTTAGTTAAATTTATACCTATAAAATTGTGTAAATTAAATCATTATCCCATCATCACAAATAATCATGGTAATTTTTTAATGTGTTTTTTTGGTACTGGATGTCACGTCGGGGGATGGCAGTGATTATGAGGACAGCGGTATCGATGGGCTGACGGGGGACAGTGAGGCGTCTCAGCACCACGCTCGACGCTATAAGACCATGTCTGCGTCTTTCTCCGCTTACTCCACGTCAGCAGGGGGCGCCTTCGCCGGGAGCGACAGTGGGAGCAGCAGCGGGGCTGGAGCGGGACCCTCAGATGGCACACAGGTGGGCAGTGTGAGTCATTTATTACTGCTCTTTCCCTGGTTCCTGTTTCATAATGTTTCATCCAAACATCAGCAGAAACACATTAACAGCAGATAGATGCATGAATGTGACAACATCAATGGGTAAACGTTCCATCAAATGAGTAATGTTCATTAAAATAAAATATATGCAAATAAAAATGTTTATATGTGTGTGTGTATATATATATATATATATATATATATATATATATATATTATATATATATATATATATATATATATATATTAGGGCTGTCAAATGATTAATCAGATTAATCACATCCAAAATAAAAGTTTTGTTTACATAATATATGTGTGTATACTGTGTATATTTATTATGTATATATAAATACACACACATGCATGTATATATTTAAGAAGAATATGTTATGTTTATATATTAAATATATTTATATATAATATAAAATATAAGAAAATATAAATATATAAATGTATATACATGTAAAATATTTCTAAATATATAATTTATGTGTGTGTATTTATATATATACATAATAAATATACCCTGTACACATACATATATTATGTAAACAAAACTTTTATTTGGATGTGATTAATCGTGATTAATCATTTGACAGCCCTAATATATATATATATATATATCTATATACTATATATATATATATATATATATATAATATATATATATATATAAAGTATATTTTTTTATTTTTTTTTTTTTTATTTATTTATTGTCTATCTGTCTATCTATCTATCTAGAAATAAATAATAATAATAATAATTTTTATTTATATAGTGCCTTTCCAACACCCAAGGTCGCTTTACAGAGACATCACAGCACAATATATATATATACCAAGGGCTTAAAATAATATACAGAGGTCGCTTATTGTTTATTAATATTATTTAATAAAATATTAGGTCAGTTATGTGCAATAAGAGACCAAAGAGACTTCTATTTATTTTTTAATTAGGTAGTTTTTTTTTTTGTGTTTTAGTTAAGAATATGATATGATTGAATTGGATATTTTTTTTTTATTTGTAAGTTTGTGACGTAGTTTAGCACGGTGTGTAATAATCGTCCTGGACCTGTGTGTGTCTGACCAGGGCGTCTATGAGAACTTCCGTCAGGAGCTGGAGCAGAGCGTGAGTCCGGCTGAGGTTCCCGAGGAGAGAAGCTCAGCGTTCAGCGACGAGCAGAGCAGTGTGACACTGAGCTCCGCTTACCACACAGACCCTCTGCTGAACGTGGCCGCCGTGCAGGGAACCGTGCGCAAAGCTGGACGCCTCGCCGTCAAAAACTTCCTGGTGCATAAAAAGAACAAGAAGGTGGAGCTCGCCCCTCGCCGCAAGTGGAAGAGCTACTGGGTGTCCCTCAAAGGTGTGTGTGTGTGTGTGTATGTGTGTGTGAGTGGTTACCTGACAGGTTTTACAACTTCCTGTGAAAAGGTTTGTAAGAGAAGAGGAGGATTATGTTTGTTGTGTGCTGTTATATGGGTATAATATCAACGCCCATCATTCACTATGTTACCTCTGACATGATTGTTTGTTAAATACTCTGGCAAATTTGATGTTTTAAGCTTCTAAGTGACTAAACACATTTCCAATATTTATTTTATCATCCCCATTTCTCAAAAAAAAAAAAAATAGAAAGTCTTTACTGACCGTTTAATGTGTTCTTACATTTACATTTATGCATTTAGCAGACGCTTTTATCCAAAGCAACTTATAGTGCATTCAGGCTATACAATTTTTTACCAGTATGTATGTTCCCTGGGAATTGAACCCACAACCTTTTGCGCTGCTACCACTGAGCCACAGGCACACAAATTTTATTCTTGCTGAATAAAATTTCTTTCTTTCAAAAATAATCTTACTTGCCCCAAACCATAGTGTATATACTGTATATAAGTTCCTCATAACTGGATACAGACAGTGTAAGACATGTTAGAAAGATCTGTATCTTTGCCAACAGTGTGAAAACAACAAAATCAAAAATCAAAACAATCCAATAAGTGTGTGCATTATATTGGACTCTAAGAAAGCAGCGCTGAATTTCTTATTTTGGCCACTGGAGGGCAGAGTTCCATCAGTAAAGCTGCATAACTCAATTCTATTGGATATCCTGCTCCCGTTCCCCTGGAAACAGCGACTGAGAGATGATCTGTAGAGTTAATTGAACTCACGTGAACAACTTTGAATTTCTGATTCTTGAGTGAATGTCCCAATTTGTTCGACCAGGATGCACTCTGTTTTTCTACGAGACGGATGGCCGGTCAGGCATCGATCACAACAGCGTCCCTAAACATGCCGTGTGGGCCGAGAACAGCATCGTCCAGGCCGTCCCAGAACACCCCAAAAAAGATTTCGTCTTCTGCCTGAGTAACTCGCTTGGAGACTCCTTCCTTTTTCAGGTAACTGAAAATCCAGTGCAAAACCTTCTTCATATACTGATACTGAACAGATAATGTAACAGACTGAGTTTCATACAGTATATGTGACCCTGGGCCACAAAACCAGTCTTAAGTGTGATTTATTTTTTAATTGAGCTTCATATGCATCATCTGAAAGCTGAATAAATAAGCTTTCCATTGATGTATGGTTTGAAAATCTGGAATCTGAGGGTGCAAAAAAAAAATCAAAATACTGAGAAAATTGCCTTTGAAGTTGTCCAGATGAATTCTTAGCAATGTATATTACTAATTAAAAATTAAGTTTTGATATATTTACGGTATGAAATTAACAAAACATCTTCATGGAACATGATCTGCATCAATGTCCTAATGATTTTTGGCATAAAAGAAAAATCTATAATTTTGACCTATACAATGTTTTTTTGGCTATTGCTACAAATATACCCCAGCGACTTAAGACTTCTTTTGTGCTCCAGGGTCACATATAAAGTCTGACTTACTAATATGTTCAAAATAGTAGCACACCATTTATTTATTAACAATAAATATGTT
The DNA here is from genome assembly GCF_018340385.1 of Cyprinus carpio. NCBI lineage: Eukaryota > Metazoa > Chordata > Actinopteri > Cypriniformes > Cyprinidae > Cyprinus > Cyprinus carpio. The sequence goes on along the minus strand of NC_056586.1, from coordinate 25,195,645 downwards.
TACTTTGCATTTTTATCCAAATTTTGCTAACTTTTAGCAGAACTGATCAAAACTCACAGCTATAGTCGATAACTGTCACTGGCTGGGATTTATAAGTTGCCTAAAATGTCCGGGTTTTGGCTTTGTTTTGCTATTGACGTGCTCTCTACAGTTCTTATACATTACATGTACGTGCATTTGCATTGCTTTGACCAATCTCTTTAGATCCCACCTTCTCACATGCCATGATTGGTCAGTTATGTACAATGCCTGCACGCTATTGGTCAAGCTAGTTTTCAGTCATTACCATCAGAAAGTATGAAAACCATAGGAAACAAGACATTTTAGGCAGTTTAGAAATCCTAGCCAGGACATATCTGGGAAAAATAAGACTTATGGTTGCCCTTGTTATTTGTCAATCGGAGAATGGAAATTCAAATTGAGTGCATTGTATTGTGGGATGCCATGGTATACCAGCTGAAATACCGCGTATTTCATGCATATTGAGAATTTTCTCACCATGCACAGTATACATACTGCCAGAAAAAAGTAGAGTAGTGTGTTAATATACTATTTAACCTTTGACCCTTGACCACTTTCTGTAGACCTGTAGCCAGACTGAGCTTGAGAACTGGATCACGGCCATCCACTCGGCCTGCGCCGCGGCCGTCGCTCGGCAACACCACCGCGAAGACACGGTGCGTCTGCTGCGGGCCGAGATCCGGAAGCTGGAGCAGAAGATCGACATGGATGAGAAGATGAAGAAAATGGGAGACATGCAGCTCTCCGCCGTCACCGACGCCAAGAAGAGGAAGACCATTCTGGAGCAGGTTATTGATTGGTTATTTACCATGTTTGGGTCTGAATTACCCACAATCCTATGTGTTTAGGGTCAGATCATCCAAAAACTGCAGCCAGTCAGAACATATTTGATGTTGAGGTGCGCTCAGTATTTTTCCTCAATAAAAAAGTTAGAAAATAATGATAAAATTATAAAATAAAATATAACATGTAATATAAAACATTAAAAAAATTATTTTATATAATTATATAATATATAAAATTTATATAAAAATATGTTATAAGTTTTAAAATCTGTTTAAAATTACAATAAAACAATAAAAGTGTCAACAAAAATCATAGTTGACTGTGAATAGATCTTTAGTACCTGAAAAAGTTCAGGGTCAGTAAGATTTTTAAAATTTTTTGAAGTCTCTTCTGCTCACCAAGGTTTCATTTTTATAATAATTTTTGATTTTATAATAAAAAAGATGCAGTAAAAACCGGAATATTGAGAAATATAATTACCATTTAAAATACGTGTTTTCTGTTTAAATACATTTTAAAATATAATTTATTCCTGTGATGTAATATGCAGCCATTATTACAGTCTTCAGCTTTAATATCATTTTTTAACGTTTCTTATTATCCACGTTGAAAACAGTTTGTATATTCTGTATATCTTATGTAATATACACTAATATGGAGTAGGGTTTTGGACCGATGAGATTCGTGGGCGGGGCTAACTAGCACAACATGATGGTACAGAAGCTAATGACAGAAGAAATGTTTTAAAGGTACACCCCAAAATGTTGGTAACCCATCAGTTGGTGGTAGCCATTGACCTCCACAGTATGAAAAAATACTATGGAATCAATGGCTACCGGAAACTATTTGTTTGCCAACATTCTTTAAAATATCTAATTATGTCTTAAACAGAAGAAACTCAAAGGTTTGGAACAACTTGAGGGTGAGTAAATGAAAACAGAAGTTTTAATTTTTGGGTGAACTGTCCCTTTAATGTTCAAAATGATTGTCGCTTGCCTCTGGTTAGGACAAAAGGTGTTGAAGAGTCTGTCAGCGCTGTTTTGTTTTCTATAATTATTGTATCAATATCATAAAGCGTTACAGCACTAACTTCCTCCGTATCCGCTGTATTACTGCAGATTTTCATCACTGTAATTCCGATGCTGTCATAATGTTGACAGAACAATGATTCACTCCACACACTTGCTGCAAAAGTTCACGTTCCACTCAATGGATGTTTACGCAAGACACAGAGCTCAGAATGGCCCGCGGCCCGTCAGGAGGAGGGTTAGCGGGTGCCTGTGTGGGTATTTAATTTTGGCAGCGTCGGGTTACGCATTGTGCCTGGGTGAATGGCAGCAGGGTTGAGTTCCTATGGAGTCCCAGACCTCTCTGCCAGTGGAATGTGTGGCGCTGTTGTTTGCTACTTTGTGTGTTGTCTGGACCGCTGCCCCCTCGCCGCGTCTTCCAAAAAAAAAGTGGCAGGGAGGAGACGCCGTGGTGTATAAACCCACTCCACTGCCCTCCAAACACCATTTTATTTGATCAAACCAGACCAAACACAAGGCATGGAAGCTTCTAAATATCTAGAGATGGTCCTTTAAGGCTAAATGTAATATAATGACCTTGTTTTTCAAGAGAATGATCTTTTTGACGACTCTTATATGCCGCTAACCTGCTGTAAACCAAGTTCTAACCGATAACTTTCTCTCTTTTCCTCACAGATTTTCCTGTGGGAGCAGAATTTAGAGCAGTTCCACATGGATCTATTCCGTTTCCGCTGTTACCTGTCCAGCCTGCAGGGCGGCGAGCTTCCCAATCCCAAACGCCTGCTGGCCTTCGCCTCCCGTCCCACCAAACTGGCCATGGGCCGACTGGGCATTTTTTCAGTCTCTTCCTTCCATGCACTGGTAATTATCCCTCAGTTTTCCTATATATAGATATAGATATTTCTATGTAGATAAATAGGTAGATATAATTTTTATTTTTTCTAGATATTAAAAATTATTTAATATGTATTATGTTATTATATATCAAGATATATATTGCATTTAATATGTATGTATATATATATATATATATATATATATATTTATGTTTTTGTGTGTTTGTGTTTGTTTTTAATAATATATATATATGATTGTACTTAAAAAGTAATATATATATATATATATATATATATATATATATATATATATTTTTTTTTTTTTTTTTTTTTTTTTTTTTTTAATATAGAGGAAAATAAAAAGCTAATTTTTGTGTAATTTGAGGAAAAGAAACAATATTTTTGTGAAAGATAATATTGACAAACAGTTTTAGAGATTTCAGTCTTTCTCCTTTCAAGTAGATATAGAAAACAACTCCCTGATGTCATTAAGGGAACTTACTTCGACTTATACCTTTTTTTTAAATGTTTGGTATCTAACTTATTTCTAACAGAAGCATTTCTTGGAAACCTACATCAAGCGCATCAGTGTCGCTCTATTTTTACCCAGAATGCTTGTATTACCCTGCTTCCTTCCCACCGGTCAGTGTTGGTGTATGTGGGAAATGGATTTTGGCTAAAAGGAAACAGTAGTTGAAGGGTTGGTTGGTGTATTTTCTTTTGGATGTGATACGGCTCCGGCTCCGGCTGATCAATACCATCCATCCTCAGATTCGCCTCCAGCTCTGGCGTTCTGTGTAGGAGCTGGAGGACACTGGGATACAGGGAGGTTTTATTTTTGTCTGTGCAGCTTGGATGAATTTTTTTGGGTGGAGGGGGTGGGGTGTTCTTGAGTATTCACATTCTGGGAGGATGGAGAGAGAGGATAAGTGTTGGGTCCAAATGAAGTGGTGTTGGCCCGTGTGCTGTTCTTCACAAATAATGGCTTGGTTCAGAGCAGTGGAGAGGGTTTTTGATGCAGCCGGAGTGCTTTTCTCCATCAGGAGACCCAGAAATGCCACAGCGCGTTCAACACAACAAGCGTGTATAATTTTTGAATGACACTGAAAAGAACTCGCCAAACACTTCACTAACCTTTAAAATTCATCCGGACCCGAGTGACCACAGGATGCAAGTTATTTTTGTGTGTTTGCTGCTCATTTATGAATGATTAAGTGTTTATTTGATTTTGGTAGGGAAAGTCACATCTACCAACTGTTTTTGCTGAAAAAAGGAATAAAAGAGCGGTGATGGATGAAATCCGTCCTCTGACATTTCTTTTGAGAACGTCAGAGCAAAAACAATTGTGACGGACTGAATGCAGTTTATTGAGAAACTTTATCCAGAAAATGGTGTGATGGGGATTTGTCTTTTCAGGGTTGTTTGTATTCAGCAAACGTACACGCTTCTGCTTTCTTATTTTATTAGTGATTTAAATGCAGGAGGACTCCAGAAAATGCCTTGATCACACAGTCACCATTAATAACAGTCAGTGTTTGTGAGCTTTGTGTTCTCAAGCAGTTCTGATCAGGACATTGACTTTTCTACTAAAAATCAGGAAAGCAGCTGAATTTTGGAACATGGCAGCTAGTTTCTAGCTGATCATTAGCTGGTGCAAGCTTGCAAAAACCAACAACAAACCAGCTACCAGTTTAGACCAATTTGTGACCAGTTTGTCCCAGCTAATGACCAGTTTAGACTAGCTTTCAACTAGTTTACTCTGCTGATGAATAGTTTAGACTAGTGAAAGATTCATTTAGACCATCTAACAAGCAGTTTAGACCATCTCATGACAAGCTAACGACCAATTTAGACAGACTCATGACCTATATAGAGTAACTAATGACCAGTTTAGACCACCTTATGACCCATTTTGACTAGCTAACAGTTTAGACTAACTCATGATGCATTTAGACCAGCTAAGGACCATTTCAGACCACCCCATGACCAGTTTTGTTTAGTAAATGGCTCATTTAGACAAACTAAAAACCAGTTTAGACCAGATAATGGCCAGCGTAGACTAGCTAATGACCCACTAATGACCATTTAGATCAGCTAATGACAAGTTTAGGCCAGCTCATGACCTGTTTAGATTAGCTAATGACAAGTTTAGACCACATTGCCACCAGTTTAGACCACCTAATGACCAGTTTTAGAAAATCTTATTACCTATATATACTATTTAAAAACCAGCTTGCACATGTAATGGCCCATTTAGACCTGCCAATGTCCAATTTATACCCAGATACTTGAAGACCTTTGCTTATGAAGCTCACGGCTGAACATCAGTGTGACTGAATCAATGAGAACATGTTTTACCAAGCAGCTGTGTTCATATCTCAGACTCCTGCTAGGAGCAGTCTAGTCAGTTTGATCGCTGGGACACACAGTATGAATGTTGTCCCTGTACCTCATGCGGCTGTTTTGTGTCTGTAGGTGGCGGCTCGCACAGAGAGTGGCGTGAGGCGTAGGACACAGGCGATGTCGCGCTCCACTAGCAAACGCAAGAGTCGCTTCTCCTCACTATGGGGTCTGGACACCCACTCCAAGAGAAAGAGTAAAGGTCATCCCAGCATCAGCCAGGTAAACTAAACATGCGTTTAATTCACACTTGGAGTTTTCTTCCAGAACACATAAACATGCATATGCACAGATCAACAAGCCCTGCTTAAAAAAATAAAATGCACATTCATTTGCATGCTGGTCCGGACATGCTACCTGCTGGTGGTGCTGGTTGACCAGCAAATCTTGCTGGTTAAGACAAACCAGCATCTCAAGCAAAGGACAAAGACAATATGAGATGGTCAACAGCACTTTTTTCAACAAGCAGATGAAATGAAAGCTACAGAAACACATACAGTTGGTTTTCGTGTTTTGGTTTTGGTGGATGACTGCTGAATGATAGATGATCTTTTGAAACAGGTTTTTGCGGAAGGAGATGACCAAGTTAAAGGTCCTCTGGAAGGCATGTTTGAGGGTTCTTCTTGTGAGACGACGGTAAGAAACATGCATCTCTCAATATTACACTACATCTATAAAAGTGGCAAAAACACACAAAATACTATGTGAGCCCCATGCTCCAAATCAAAATTGCCCTGTTCAGAGAGATGCGCTCTGGGCCAGATCTCTGGAGTTGGTTGGCAGAGATGTGGGCGTATATTCATCACTGGCGTTGGCGGAGGTGTAGGCATTCGTGGCGTAGCAGCATTAGAGGTGGTTGTGCTATAATCCACTGACCTGGGGTGCAGATAAAAGTGCTGATGTTCTGATTCACTCACTCCATCATAAGCAGAGAAAGAAAGATGGTGGAATGGGAGATTACAGTGCATTTTTATCCATGTTTAATGGCTGGAAAAGTTTTTTCGGTCGGTAAGAACTCTTATTGTTTCTGAGAAGTGTCTTCTGCTCACCATATAATTTATTGCTGTGAGTCAAAGCTGATTTTTTTTAGCATCTTAACTCCATTCTTCAGTGTCACATGATCTTCAGAAATCATTCTAATATGCTGATTTACTGCTCAAGAAACATTTCTGATTATTAGCAATGTTGAAAACAGTTGTGCTGCTTCATATTTTTGTGGAAACCATGATGCATTTTTGATGCAAGTTAAGTATAAATCTGAAATATAAATCTTTTTTAACATTATAAATATCCTTACTGCCACTTTTGATCAATTTAATGCATCCTTGATTAATAAAAAAATAATACATCAAAATCTTAATGACCCCAAACTTTTGAATGGTAGCGTAATGTATACTGCATACTTTAAAAAAAAATAGTATGCAATGATAGTATGCTATGTTATTGTCACATACTGTCACAGTGTTGAAAAAAACTGAAATAAAAACACTAAATTTAATCCAGTTTTGTGTAAAAGTGTAATCATTTTTGATCTTACTTCCTGTTCAGTGATCACAATGGAATTTGAATATCAAGTTAAGCAAATTGCATCATGGGAAACACAGAACAATATGCTCTAGTTGTGTACTGTACATTTTGTCACATGTATGTAAATGTATTTTATGCATACAGAAAATGTGCATATTCTGCACAAAATAAATACTGCAGAAATAATGTAGTAATGTCTTTTTTATGCTAGAAATGATTAGCATACAGTGCACCCCAGATGACGAGTTCTTAGAAATGATGAGATGAGGATGATTATCATTTCACATGATTAATAGCATCTCTAAAGGCCTCGTTCACAGCTGAAGCTTCACCGTGCTTTCATTTATCACATTACAGAAAGACACCAAGACCCCAGTGAAAGGCCTGCCAAGACCCAGCACAGATCATGACATCTGGTCCAGAGACCACCTCACTCCATCATGGGTGCTGCTGCCAAACGACCAGCCTGTGTTAGCCATCATCCAACCCGGAGAGTCACCCCTCGACATGCTGGAAACGATCTGCAAGGTAACGCCAGGAAACCTAAGATCTCTGGTGCAAGAAACATTCAGCGTTCTCTTCCGCTGCCAGATTTTCAGAGAGTCGCTCCAGCCTTCAAGGAATTGAATGTCAGTTTGAAGGTCACTGGTGTAGTAAACTCAGATGCTGTGTCCCGCAGAGGGGTTTCAAAGTCTCAAGCTTGTGTCCACCCTGTATAAAGCAATTTATTCGCTTGCATGCCAAATAAAAAAGTGTGCTGCATCCTCTCTGATATGAGCGTTTGGGCCTTTTAGCGTGTGATTCCTGTCCATCTGGCCCACTGTGAAGAAGATACAGCCCAGTAACAAGTCTTGGCATTGCTCTCCATCCATTAAATGTGTGTCTGCTTACATCTCTCCTGGTCTCTCTCCAGGCTCACCAACTGGACCCCACTAAACACTACGTGCGGCTTAAGTTCCTCATTGAGAACCAAGTGCAGTTTTATATCCCCAAACCGGAGGAGGATATTTATGATCTGGTAGGTTATGAGTTAAACTCGCTCTCCCACCCGCTGCTTATATGCTGTCTCATTACTTTCATCCTGCTGGGACATCACACTTCATCCAGACACCCTGTCCCTTCCTCTCTCCTTCACGCTTTAATAACAAAATCTTTATTACTTCTGTGGAACACAAAAGGAGATGTTTTGCTGGTCCTGTTTCCTTTTGACCTAAAAAAGACCATTTTAAGCTATGGAATTGCTTCATTCTTTCGAAGCTTCACATCATCCTTTAACTTCTGTTCAGCGTCTTCGTTTATTATGTTTTGAGTGTGCAGGTCAGACACAATCTATCAAACAGGAACATAAAGTTCTCCTTCTGTGAAATGTGATCTGTATTCTGTCACTCTTGCCCTTTCATGCCCTTCCGTGTGTGTTGTTTATGCTCTTTGAATGTGGAATATTAAAGTCATGTTCAGTGGAATATTAATGAATAATGTCCTGTGCTCTTCTTCTCAGCTGTATAAGGAAATCGAGCTGTACTGTAAAATCAGGAAGGTCATCCAGTTTGATCGGGATGAGTCCTGCATGATCGGCTACGGTGAGAGCCAAAAATGTGTTATGTTCATCAAATCATGTCTGTTTTACATTCACCTGTTTATACTGGGAACTTTACACTGGTGCCTGGAAAAAGTGTTCCCAGTGGTTTTTAAATGATTCTTTCGATAAAAAGTTTACATATATCTGAGTACGTCCACTCAAAGTAGTAGCTTAATAAACGCTATTTTATCTTATATGGTCATTTTATGCAGGATGACAAAATGAGATCACATGACCAGCCAAATCCAACTAGTTTTATCTCAGTAAACTGCATGTTTTTGGACGCTTTGGTTGACAGATTATATTCAGTTTAACTACTGAAAACACTTGCTTTTTGGTGATCTTACATCCACATCACAAAATGTCAATATAAGTTGTAGCAATGTTATTTTAGTATTATTCATATACTATTATGGTATTTATTAATGATTTGGATAAGCATTTATATTTAAATTTTCATTTTCATTTGAGTTATTTTAGTTATTTTTATGTGCTTTTGTCATTTTTATATTTTAGTTTTCTCTTTATCTGTATTTTATTTTTATGTTATTTAGTGATTTTAGTACTTCAACTTAGTTGTACTTCAGTTAGTTGTAAAAGGCAAATAAAAAAAAAATTAATTTACGTTTTACATTTAATATTGATTTTTTATTTCAGTTTTAATTCAATTGCCGAAAACAAATTTTAATACTTTTAGTTAATAATAACAACACAGAGTTGTAGATGATTGTATTTATTACTTTTATTTTTGCATTTTTATTTATTTATTTATTTATTTAATTTTTTGCATTTTGTATTCAATTCTATTTATTACTGCATTTGGGAAATCCTATAGAGAATATGCTATTTTATACAAATGCATGTCTATATAATGGTGGTGGTGGTAGTTAAAGGGACAGTGCCGTGAAAAATGTATCATTCTATGATCATTTATTTTATGGTCCATGTAAGAACAAAAAATTCAGATTGGGTTTAAAAAGACATGACGGAGAATTTATGATGACAGAATTGATATTTTTGGGTGAACTATCCCTTTAATAATCTGACCTTGTACTTAAAAGGCTGTAGGTTCAAACCCTTTTGAGGTTTGCTTCATGATTATACTTGATTTAGGATGTCTATCACTTCATCTCTCTGTCTCTCACAGGTTTTTCTATCTCTGTGGTGGAAGAGGACAGCGTTCAGCAGCTCTATATCACTGACGTGAGAGCTGGAGGATTAGCGTTCGCTAAAGGTTCATTAGCTCGTTTCACCTCCTAATTACATTCTCTTTCTCTTTTTCACCCCTGTCTCTCGGTTTGTTCTTTTCTCTCTCTCTCTCTCTGTCTGTTCAGCATCTGTAAAGTAATTGCTGTGATATCTGTGCTGTGCTCCTGGTGTTATGAAACATGTTGTCAGTTCTATGGGGTTTCTGAGAGCCAAAGATTGCAGATTTATTCTCAACCCTTCTAAACTCTGAATAATGACAAACGATAGAAGGAATCAGAGAGACGATTAAAGTCAGAAGTATAATGCAAAACATGATTTTCTTTGCTCGTTTTGAAGATTTTGTAGAGCATTTACAGGCATTTTGCACACAGAAACCTTAAAGGTACAGTAGCAGAATTGGCCCATTTAATTCTAACATTGAAGATTAAAGCGTTCTAAATAAACAGCAACACTTTGCACTGTACTCTTTTACAGTATTAAATGATTTTTAAGTAAATTTATATTCAACATTTCGCTTACTCTTTTCACTAGACATTAGCTAATATTATAAGTGGATTTCAGGGCAAAATATAGAATATGGCCCCTTTAAATGACCATCAAAACAAGCTTATCTTGACATCCAGACACTGTCAACATGCTGAATAAGACTCTGGTCTCTCTGAGTGATGTCTGCGTGATCAGTGTGGCAGGATCAGGTCCGACTGGCTTATTGCTGACATTTCACATCGCCCAGAGAACTGGGTCAAACCCACAAGCTGTAGGGGCTGAATGGAAAAGCTAGAGACAATCTCTTTTTTTTTTGTTGCATCTATTTATTTTGAGGCTGGCCTTCAAATCAGTGAAGACAGGACATTGTATTACTTATATAACATATTTGCAATTGAAATAGCATATTTAAGTAAAATAAAAAGTAGGACAGGACTTAATTTTATATGTTGCAGTCTCATTGGATTGTAAAAAGCGGGGTTTTAGTAATTCAGCTGATTCAATTTAGTCACTTATTCTAGCTTATTTATCTCAGTTGATTGCCAATGCAACATTTCTACGTTTAGTATTAGCATGCATTTAAGTTCACGTTTTTAATCTAATATTTATTTATTTTGTATTAGCTCTTATTTTATTTCAGTAGTTTCATTTTTGTATTTATTATTATTATTTTTGCAGTTTTTGATTTTAATTGTATTCATTATGGATCAAGGAGGATTATTTATTTTTGCATTAATGAATCACGCAAAATAAGACCATTTTTTTCACTCAAGGGACCATTTTTTATGTCATGGGATATTTAACTTCCTTTGCTTTTTGTTTTTAATAATTGCTTGCAAGCTCTATGCATTTAACCATTTCACCATGTCTCAAGAAGTCTATGATTGGAATATTTTACTACTTAATTATTCATGAAATATTACCATATATAAATGATTGCAGGTCTGAACGCAGGAGATGAGATTCTGCAGCTGAATGGGAAGGATGCCCGCACTCTGACCTTCGCTGACATGAAGGTGGCGTTCGCTCAGGTCTCTCTCTCTCTCACCGTCAACACGCTGCCCCCTGTTGACCGCCGGCAGCTCTGCTTCCTGCCACCGAGACGCTCGGACGCTGTGGACAACGTCTACACGGACATCTTCTCTCAGAGTCAGGGTGCGTGGAGGCCAGAGATCTGCCGAACCATTTATTTGACCATTTTTGTGTTTTGATTTGACTTACGATGCTATAATGCTTCAAAATAACCGCAAACTGGTGCATAAATATTAACAAGGGGTTCATGCTATTTAGAGTTTTTAGAAAGATGTTTGAAAGTTTTTAACTTTACACTCCTATTGATAGCTGAATGCATTATTATAGCCAAAATATTAAAAGAAATGCACAGATAATCTCTGAAATGTTTATATATATAACATCCAGAAACATTGCAAGGTTTAATGCAGTTATCTGAAAATTAAAAAAAAGAACTGTGGTTTCGCAGAGGAGATTCTTGACGATGGAGTGGGTCTGATTGTGGAGACGTCAGGAGACAGTTTAGATGACGACTTGGAGCTCTTCGCTGAGTTTGACGACTATGGGAAGGTAAATAGCTCTGCTTACCTCAGTTTTGATCATAGATTTTGTTCCAAGATATTAGCCTGGATCTTGTGCGGCTCCGCCTGTAACGAAGGGACACTTTTCCTGTCTGTGCGTGGGTTTCGTTCACGCTCACCAAATCTAGAACTGCAGGCCTTCGAAACTCTGAACTCTGATTGAGAAGAATCACACTGCAGAAACGCTCCACCATCTGTCATCCGTGCTGTTTTTAAACGGAGGGGCTCTTACAGTTCAGTCGGTTTCTGTAATTTGTCGTGTCACGTTGATAAATCTGACCCTGTCTGTCTATTAATTGTTTTATATTTCTGTCTGTGTATTCATGTCTGTCTGTAATAAGGAACTGTCTGCAGATGGATCTTGTACCAGAAGCTTTTGCTGAGTGTTTGGAGATAATTAGTTTGCGTTAAGACGGGTGACAGTCATTTGATTTTCTTTTGCATCCTAATTGCTTTATTATGAGGCACAATTAGCCAAATCTTGAAGGCGACGATGAAGATGGTCTCAGAAGGTGGTCTCTCTCTGAAAAGTGTCAGACAGATATAACGCATTCAGACGTCGTGAGAGTGTGTCTAGTTGTTTTTCCACATCTCCAAGCTGCAGGATACAGTCACAGTTGTTTCATTGGACGGACGTGTTGATGGATGTGTTGAGATGATGGAACCAATCAGATTCCACACGACCCTTTCATATTTACATAGAGAAACTATTTTTAGAAACCTGTTTCCAGAATTCCCTGTTCATCCTATGTCACTAGAGCAATGTTGAGTTGAGACCTTAGTAGTGGAAGCAGAAAAAAAATATATTTGATGATTATATTTGCTGATGTTCTTCAATTCTCCAACCTAACATCAAGACCTTACGCGGTTTAAAGCCAGTCTTTGTTCCTAGTCCAGCTGATAATGTACTGCAGGGATACTCTTAATTACTTGGGGGCCACTTTTAGGAAACAAAGTGAAATTGTACTTGATTTTAATTGGTTTTAAAAAATGTGGCTATTGTTTTTTATAATGTATGCAATATTTTAATTTTCCATTTCCATTGAAGTCAATGCATTCATGATATTTATGAATGTTTCCAGTATGCTGACTTCTCAACTACTTCACATGCAAACTTCTTATATACTTATTATTCATGTGTAAAGTCAATTAACAGGTTTTAATTGGATGCAGCAGTTTAGAAATCAGTCCATTTGGTCTGTTTTCACTGTCAAGCTTTCCACATTTTGCCGTTGTTATCACATTTTTTGTTGCTAAGTACAGTTCACACAGTTTGAATATGCTCCAAGCTGTTGCACCAATCAGCGATGACAGTATTTGCATATCCTGATGTTTGGCTTCTCGATTATTCGTGCAGAAATACGACTTGCTAAATATTTTTGGAATTAATCTGCTTGCTCCACCAATTAAATGCAATATAAATATAAGTTTCACACCCCGTCTGATCTGCAAGCAAGTGCCGCAGCATGATAAAACTAGATTTCTCACATTATAAGCCCGGTCTTTGAGCGTCTCTGATGTGCAGAATGAGTTAGTTCTGGATCTGAAGGGTGTGTTGCTGTGGGTTGGCTGTCAGGCCCAGCAAAAGATGAACTTTGGGTCAGCAGACAGACAGCAGGACTCTGTGTCTCACTGGGAGCTTGGAGAAGATTGCTTTTGGCATGCATAGACATGTATCTTTCTCTTTGCATAGCACTATCTCTCTGGCCTTTATTAAAAAGGAGAAAGTAGCATTAAGGGGAAACAGGGAATGCAAAGGAATCTATAAGCAGCTTTAATGCACACTCATATATACACATACGCACACACATCAAAGTTAAATGTAATGCAGGAATCTTTAATGAATGTAATTCAGGTTTAGTCTGAGTGTGCTCTGAAAATATGAATACTTTTGAGCTGCGAGACACAACTAAATATGATTTCCCTCAGAAATTCGGGGGGGTTTTATCTTCTATGCCATTATAGTATATTGTGTCCCCAAAAAAGTATTTGGACACTTAAGTCAAACGTATTGTGAATGTCAATGCATTAGAAACAAAATATCAAAGAAGCTGCATTTACACACACACACACACACACACACACACATATATTTATATATAAATGTAATACAATTTTAATCACTAGTGAGTTATGACTAATATTCATCACAGCGATTCAACACTGTATGTCCCCAAAAAGGGACACTTAATAACATTAAATATAAATGTCAGTGCAACAAAATATTAAAGAAGTTGCATTTATTGCATTTCTTTCTTAAAAAACATGGCAGAAGCTCAATTTTCAAGCAAAACATTTCAGAAAAACAAATTAGTGAGGCTAAAAGTAATTGCAAAAAATGACTCAGAAAAGTTTAAAAGGTTTGTGATGAGAGTTAATCTTTACTTTTAAATGCCACTTTGTTTGATAATGTGTCATGCAGTGTCATTCATGCATTTTTATTGTGGCTATCGTAAGTGTCCCAAAAGCTCGCCAAAGCTCTGACTTCATTGTTATTTGTTTTAATTGCTGAAACTTGTTGTAACGTATCCATTTTTAAAGCAGCTGTCAACACGTTCGCTTCATGAGCTCAGGTGTGAATAACGGTACATTAGCAGTGCTTCACTGTCTGCTGGGATGTTATTCTGTAGGTGGAATAGAGAGGGATTTGTACGCAGGGATCATTTGAAACATTTTCCTGTGTGATTTGTGGTTCTCTGCTTGCTGATCTCCACTTTAACAGGCGGTTGGGCTTGCGGTGTGTGATTTGTTATATCAGGAGACGTCTTTGATGCTAAAAGTGTTCAGTAGAGGATTTGGCAAGTCGAGTCTTCAGCGCTGGTCTTCTTCTGTGAGCTTTTCTCATTCTATTTCAGGTAGCTGATGGTTTTTGCTGTAACAGACAGTTCTCGTTTTTTGTGCATTTCCGTTTAAAAGACTAGGGTCGGTTTTGGATGTTTTTCAACAAAGTTGCTTCTGCTCACCAAGGGTGCATTTATTTAATCAAAAATACTGTAAAATCAGTAATATAGTGAAATATTATTACAATTTAAATTTAAAATGTAATTTATTCCTGTGATGCAAGTCTTCAGTGTCACATGATCTTCAGAAATCATTCTAATATGCTGATCTGCTGCTCAAGAAACATTTCTGATTATTATCAATGTTTAAAAGAATTGTGCTGTTGTGTTTTTTTGTTGAAGAAATGTTTATTTTTTTTGGGATTGTTTGATTTTTAGTGATTCTTAATGTTTTTCTTTTATTTTGTAACATTATAAATGTCTTTACTGACACTTTAGATCAATTTAATGCATCCTTGCTGATTAAAAATATTAATTTCTTTCAGATTGTCCTCAATCAATTTGATTAATTGTGCATAATGTGTGTGTATTGTGAATATTTATGTATAAACACACATACATGTATATATTTAAGAAGTATAATATATATTTATATTTATATATTTTAATGAAAAGTATATAAAGTAAAAAAAATATATGTGTGTGTGTGTGTGTATATATATATATATATATATATATATATATATATATATATATGTATAAATATATAATACATTTATGTGTGTGTATTTACATATACATGTAAATATACACAATACACACACTTATATTATGTAAACACAAACTTTTATTTTGGATGCAATTAGTCACGATTAATCGATTTGACAGCACTACTTTCAAAGAAAATTTCTTACTGACCTCAAACTCCATTCAAAATTAAATGAAAGTGAATGGAAATAGTCAATTTAAATTTCATACACATTGACAAAGAAAATACGTTTTTTAAGGATGGTACAACAAAAATGAATTCCATCTTTCTGACGAAGGCAGCATGAGTCTGCAGAGCTGAAGTGATTCTGTCGTATCATTGTTCTGCGGTGCATCGTGTTCTTGCGCTCCACCATCGCAGCATGTGTTCACGAACTGCAATGAAGCCTGAATCACAGGATCTGAAGGCGCATTTCTCTCCGTGCTCTTTTAAGTCCTAGTGCATTCATTCTGTTTATTTTCCCCCGCTGGCTGTCTCTCTCTCCACATGGCAGTTCAGATGATCAGTCTTTATGAAACAGACACTCGCTCCAGTCCTATATAATAAATCATGAGGCATGCTGACAGCTGTTAGACAGTTTGCACATTAAAACCCTTCATCCACTTTTAAGCGCCGCTGCTATATACATACACATGCAGATGGACATTTTTGGCCTTTGCGTCATGACTCACAATCCTCTACCATAAGAATTGCATTTAAAGTTGCAAATTGTTAAAAATACCTCAAAACCCCTCTTGCAAGTTGTTTTTGAACACCAGAACACATTAGAAATGCATCTATTAGTGGCCAGGTGAACCCGAAACCAGCTTGATTGGGATTGTAATTATTTCTGCATGCTGGAAAAAGAGCTTTAACCAGCCTAAAATGTTTTCAGATGCTTTTTTTATGATTTTGAACAGCTAAAAACTAAATTTTCCAGGCTGGGAGACCACCATGTGTCTTTCAAGACCATCTAATCAACTGATTTAAGTTGTTATTGTAAGCAGGGAATGGAAGGAAATTCATTCTAAATGTGGATTTCCCTTTGTGTAGGTGTGACTGTTTCTTCACAGCGTGGAGCCTTTTATACTCATAATGAGATCAATAAAAAGATCCATAATTCCACTGTAACACTAAGTTCATTTCTAGATTCATACTTCGAAGATTTCGTACTTCAATTGCGGTCACATTTACTGTTTTTTAGCTAATTTCCTCAGCTGAAATTTCCGTAGGAATCCATGCGATTGGGAATTTTACACGAGGGTAAAAGATTTCCCCACACTGATTTTAAAACGGATTCAGTATGATTGTGTGAATTGACCACATCGACTAGCACGCATCTGATAATGGTCTGGTATTTCTGTTTTATTGTGAGCAAGTCATCACTGCATATAATAAATGCGTTCTGCAACTGCATTCTAATGATTTCTTCTGAAAAAACAAGAATGCAGTACTTCACTCTTCCTCTACTTTTTTCTGTTGACTTCTATTGGAAAATGTTAACTAATATCCATTAGCCAGTGAACGTCATAAAGCTATCAGAGGTGATCTCTCATTAAAAACGGTAAAGTTTGTTGCATAAAATATTATCCATTCTAATGAAATCGCAAAAGAAAATGCAACCACCAGCGTTCCGATTTGTCATCTCAAGTAAAGGTTTTGATTTTAATTTGTTTATTTAAAGTGGTAAGAAAAAGAGGTATTCTTAAAATAATATTCAAGATATTATTTACCCTGATTTTATGATGCATCTTGGTAAAAATGCCTAATATTCCCTAATTTGACGATATTACCTAAACTTTACGTAATATTACAAATTTTACCTAAATATCAGTCAGTATTTTGATCGATTTCAATATTTCGCAAAATAAAAGCAGTCAAATTTCAAAAGTTTCAAAGTATTCAAAATGTATAATTCAACTTACAGTTTGCAAAGGAGTAGAAAAGTGAAAATTAGGATTAGGCATAAAATAATGAGTTCAGTTTTTATAAGGGATGATACAAGACTTCTTCACCGTACAAATGGATGTCAAAAACAAAAATACTATGAAATGCTACAAATCATATTTTGTGGCAAGTGTGACATTCTAAAGCAAAACAACATAAATTATTATGGAGGAAACAAGTATGGATTTCATTTGCCAAATATGATGCAGGGTGGTGTAATCAACTAGTCTTTCAGGCAGCTAACTAGTTCATTTTATTTTAGTAGTTTTGCATATCCGTAACTACAATATCTCTCTCAGTCTCACTGGATTGATATTCTTGTGCGGTTGAACTTGCACAGCCCATCACGAACAATCACAACAATCTTGTAAAGGAGATTCCTTCAACTTCCTCTTCCTCTTCCTCTTCCTCTTTCCATTCACCCTTGATTGTTTTTGCATGTGTGTTGAGTATCTTAACTTATGTAGCTCAGTGTTTGCTCAGCGTGCCAGGAAGAGAGAGAGAAGATAAATGAGGTGGTGTCGCATCAGAACGGGAGGGTGAATACAGAGTTGGACGAGCAGAGAGGAGGTGGGCGAACGAGTCTCTCTCTCTCTCTCTCCACTTTGTTATTTGTTGTATTTGTCATAAGCGGAGGGATGTTGTCGGGTGCTGCAGCAGTGAATCTGTGATTTCTGAGGCGTTTCCTGAAACTGATCCAGCGTCAGTGACGGTGGGCCGGCGTGATTCTCTCCGAGGCTGTTTCTACTGATCCTGAGTCAGTCATGTCTGTGCTCAAACGCAACAGACACAGCAAACGCTCGTCGGACTCAATCTATGACCTGCTGCACCTGGTGAGAAGCGTTTTACGACTGGCGTTTTTCTTAAATCACTGTCTTTTATTGATCAGGATAGGGCTTTGGGTTTCTGCGCTGGTTTTTGTTGGTGTTTTGTGGATTGTTGCTGTCAGAACATCAGATGTTTGGGTTTTCTAGTAAAAAGGGGCCATTATTAATATATCGTTCATGCACATTTTACTATGGTAATACCATGTTGCTGTTTTTTGTGTGATGATGAATTTAAATATCATGCATATTGTCATGGATCAAAGTACCATCATGTTAACATCTAATATTATGATTTTAGGTTTGTACTATTTTATAGACCAATCGGATTGTAATCATGAGCAATTTTGTGCTTTTTGCATGCTGGAAAAAGTTTAAACCGGCCTAAAGTGGTCTTGACATGATACCAGACTGGTTTCCAGCTCGATTTTTGTTGGTTTAAGGGGGATTTTGGACACTTTTGAACAGTTATAAACTGGTTTATCCATGCTCAGAGACCAGCATACACCACCTCAGGCTGGTTTAAGTTGTTATTTTAAGCAGGGTGTGGCAATCTTGGGATTTCATGGAGGAAAGTTCCCTGGAAGTGTGGATTTCCCTTTGTGTAGGTGCACAACATATGTGTTTGTTTCTTCAGAGCATGCAACCTTTAATACTCACATTAAGATCAATAAAAAGATCCATAATTGCACTGTAACACTAGGTTCATATAAAGTCAGGAATGTGTTTGGAAAACCTTTACTAATATTGGAATATGAACACCCTTATCTGTGAAGTCACACTGCAAGATTTAATTCTTGAAGTCATATTTACCCTTATTTTTAGCAAATTTTCTTAAAAATTTAGACAGGAATCAATGCGATTGGGAATTCCGCGTTGGATTTACCATACACATTTTGCAATTGTTTTAAGTTGTTCATGCAAATTGGCAACGCTGACTGACAGAAAGATACTTGGTTTGAAAGTGACTTTTTGAGAACACTGACACTAGACAATGTTTTTTTTTGCCTGCATAATGTCACTAATGTGATGCATCTTTAGGGTTAGGGTTTGTTCAAACAGGAGGTTGTGAGCTCTACACCTCAGCAAACACCACTAACAAGCGTGTTTTCCTTTCACAGCAGTGACATTGGCATTTACCCAGCAGTTAATGTGTTTTATAGTGTTGTGTGCTGGACGTGCGGGGTGGCGTATTTGCTCTCTGCTGTTGTGTTGTTCTGAGACTCAAGGACGCTGGGAGAAACACTGTAATTCATCCGTTGTGTGTCCTTGCGTGGGCATTCGAGGACCGCTAAGACTCTCACCGCTAATGAACAAGGAGAGCGGCTTTCACACGTAAAAAAAAAAAAAAAAACCTGTGTCAGCCAAAATAAGCACCTGTAGTCTGCTAAGTAAATAAAAGTAGTTTAAAGTCAATGTTAGCGCTTTCTCTTTGCAAAATGCAAATCACAAGGTTTGTTTTAATGAGTAGCTGGGTACATATTTTGATGAATCTGACAGTTTTGCTTATCCTGAGCTGGGACTTATTGATGCTTTGGGTTTCTGTGTTGGCTTTTGTTGGTGTTTTGTAGCTGTCAGAACGTCAGATGTTTGGATTTTCTTGGTAAAAGTGCTATATTTTTATGTAGTGTTAGTATTTTGTACATAGACATTTTACTATGTTAAAACTATGTTTTTTGCATGATAGTACCATGAAATACCTTAGAGTACCATGTAAATATAATGCATATCACCACATATCAAAGTACCAAGGTGTTATCATCTAATACTATGATTTTACTGCCACAATACTTTTTTGTATGGTTTTACTTGCTAGTCTTTGCTTTTAAAGACTAATCGGATTGTGATTATTCTGTGCTTTTGCATGCTTTTTTAGTTATTATTATAAACTATTTTACTTGAAATAAAATACTAAAACTAAAATTATGTTACTTGAAAAAAACTGAAATAAAATAAAATATAAAAAAAGTAAACTTATTTTATTTCAATTAATTGTCAAGGCAACTCTTTCCATTTTCATTTTATTAGTAACTTAATGTATTAAAATAACTACAACTAAAACAAAAATGATTAAAAACTATATTGACATATTTAAAAAAAAAATTAAAATAAAAAAAAATACTAAAACTTAAAAATAATTAAATGAAAATATGAAAAATAACTAATTCAAAATACTAACAAAAACTACAACGTTATCTCAATGAAATGAAATGAACACTGGTACACAGAGACGTAAAATAAAGCTTGTTTACTTTTAAGAGTGCATTCTGGGAGACCCGCCGGTGTCGTCATGCTTTGCATCTTCAGCGCGACTGTTTATGTCTCTCCACAGAAAAAAAAAATGTTTTAGTAGCTGACCTTTGGACTCTGTTTATATCACTGGTTTTTGTACGAGAGGTTTTCTGTGTGCAGTAGCCTTGATCTTCCTCTTCAAATAATCTCTTATGTCTCTGTTTTAAAAAGCCTCCGATGTGACTGCGTTGGTGGATGTGTGGCGTACGAAAGGGCTACTTCTTCTCTCCCTCTCTCATAGTTTCCTAATGTACTTGTCTCAGACTGTGCCACTTCAGAGAATGATGGAGAAATTCAGTGGAAAGCTGACAGCTGCTGTATCTGAAAGCGTGTGAACATGTCTCTGTGATAACGGGATCACAAACATCTTGACAGTTCTCTCGCTGCTTGTACGCCGCAGTTGTGGCAGCTGATGGTGTTTTAGCTAATGACTAAAGTGACAGGTGAAGCCCGACGCCCCTCGGAGATGATATTCTGCATCTCTGATTTAAGACCTGATTTATTTGTTTACACACAGACAGAGACACAATGTGACGCTCCTGAGGAATTATTTCGAAGCGATTCTTTTTTAATAACACATAATGTTCCTGCTACCTGACAGAAGTCACTAAAATTGTCACCCTGAGAAATCACACCTGATGTAGTCTTTGAAGAGCATAAACAGCCCATGGCCAGTCTGAAGTGCTTTATTTACGTGTATTTAAGTTTGCTGAAATCCAGTTACCTGTAAAAAATGGCAGGTTTAGGTAGGGCTATGCGATTAATCGAAATCGAGTCGCAATCGCGATTTGAGACGTTGCGATTTGCTAATATACATGACTGCCAGCCTTGAGTGACAGTCTTACTAACCAATAGAGTAAGCGCACCTCCATTCTCCCCAATCAGCTCTGCTCTAGCCAACGGCGTAAACGCCCACCATTAAAAAAAACAGACAGCGGGAGAGAGACAGAGTGGCATTATGGCGTCTACAGGGTCAGATCAATAGTTAGGCAAATTAAAACTAAAGAAAAACGTTATGTAACTTAAGCTTCAAAACGTCAGACAACGAAGAAAAGGTCATTTGCAAGAGCTGCATCACAATCAAGAGCTCCTTTATCGGTTCTGTTTACAGTACTGGAGAATAAAAGATACATTAGATGTTTTGTTAGTACATGAACATTATCTTACACATTTTATCTCCCCAACAGATTAATTTGAAATAAGTTTATATTGCATGTTCGCTATTCCCAATTCAGAAGACACAGCCTGTGTCTCCTGTGTGAATGCTTCTCATACTCGCTCCTCTCTTCCCCTCGCGGTGCGAATCCCATGTCACAGACGAGCCGTTCACACTTGCCGCACTCACGCAGCCTGTTTCGTAACACTCGGTTATATTGGCGCACGGCCCTGCATCGCAAATCTCCATAAACGCATCTGGCAGTATGGATGAGACTTGACGCTCGCGCGCAACCTGCGTCGACTCGCGCCTGGCTCCGCGTTTAAAACGAATGTAGATTCAGTCTAACTACTTGCTAATTTCACTTGGATGAAATGAAACATTCAGCACATTTTCCACTTGTTCTTAAAATCCCAAATACAGTGTAACATATGTAATACTTTAATAATTGACTAAAGAAATAAAGTTCTTTATTTTAAAAAAATAAACAAATCTTTCCAGTGAAATTCAGTAATTAAGTTAATTCTATAAAAGTAGTTATACCATTATAATCTTGTCTGCTGAAAAAACAAAAACAAAAAAAAAAACAGAACCCCTCCCAAAACACAATTGAAAATTGAATGGATTTCAGGGTTATAATGGGAATTGTATTGGTTTTAATGTAAACTATAATGGTGTCTATTTGATGGATTCTATTGGTGGGATGTAATCTGGCAGATGGCAACCAATAAAACAACAGTAATTTCTATTGGAATAATGCCAAAAACAAAAAGGGGTTTTGTAATGGTTTAATGGAAACTAAGAATCTTTTTTTTTTTTTTTTTTTTTTTTATTCAGCAGGGTAATGATACTCATACTTTGATGCACATTATTGACAATATTGAGCTGAAGCTTGACTTTGCAAATTTAAAATCGCAAATCAAATTGCAATATCTGTCAAAAAAATTGTGATTAGATATTTTCCCCATATCGCACGGCCCTAGGTTTAGGATAGAGGATAGAGAGCTTGTAGTTGAAGGTATGTAATCTGAGTTGTGTGAAAGTGAAATCACTTCCAGCACCTTTAAAGCAATGAAGTGAGCTTTTCTCTACTATCTGCATTCCCATTGGCTGTCGGTGCAACTTATTTGTATAAAGTTGAACTCAACTCAAGGTGGTTGCATCAATGAGCACTTTAAGAGATGATTCAGTAACATTTGCAATAAAGTTTGGGTCACTGAAAGTTTTGTTTCAAACACTTAGTAATGAGACAACTTTAAGCTGTCTTCTCAGTTTTGGTCAAGTTCATATGTACTTGCCTCTGGATGTTACCTTTAAAAAGCAGCAAAAGGTTGTTGATTTAGAAGGAAACTCTTCAGCCTCAACAGAAAGAGTGAAAGAGAGTGAGAGAATTAAAGATGATGGATGGATAGATAGATGGATATATGAGCATAATGATTAATTAATTGTAATTAGTTCTATATATATATATATATATATATATATATATATATATATATATATTTATATATAAATTAGTATTTATTTAATTTGTGATAATTAATTAATGCATTTATTCATATTTAGTTCAGTATTTTATTTATGTTCTTAATTTAATCTTTTTTTTAATTAAATTATTTTTCATTAGGTAATCTTTTTTTATTTATTTATTTATTTGTGTAATACATGTTTATTGTTTAATGCTTTGGCAACATTGTGCTACTCTACAAAGTCAAGACAGTAAATAATCTGAATTAGTATAATTTTTTTTTTTTCTGGAAATTGTAAAAATATAATGGTTAATACATTTAATAATCATGCAGTAATGTCTATTTTTTAAATAGTGCAGTGAATGAAATACTTTACAAATGAAAGGCTCTTCATGTAATTTGATTATTTTTCTCTTTTTATTTGAAGCTTCTAGGACTCAAACCAAAAGATCAGATCAGATTATTCATAACAAATGAATGAGTCTGGCATCAGTGCAAAACAGCTTCTCATTACAAAGCACTCGAGTTAAAAACAAAAGACTCAAAACAGTAAACACTATTACTGTAAAATGACTCATTTGCAGTGCACTGCGGAACAGATAGATATATTTCATATATAAGTCAAAAACTTCTTTAACAAGTTAAGTTGCAACCTTTTAACAAGTTCTTCATCATCTTGACTTGTCTGGGATGCATTCGGATCCTCAGTTTCACGTTTCTCATGTGTAAATAACATACAGCTGTCCTGCCTATGGCTATCCCTGCATATGTATCTACCATAGTATGAAGAGTGTAGCAAAATATCTACCAGTTGACATCGATCCCAAGCAGATAGATAGATGGATGGATGGATGGATGGTACTTTCTCTCAGTCCGTCAGTGTTACTGTGAGAATAACAGTCCATGTGCCATCACAGCCGTTCCTATAGCAACCGCATCCATGGACAGGTGCTTATGTTTTGGTTGGTGTACAGAAGAAATGAAGACATTTCAGAAGAGCAGGGAGGGAGGGATGGAGAGAGAGAGAGAGAGAGAGAGAGAGAGAGCCAAAAAGGAGAGGAGAGGCTGAAAATAGAGCAAATGAGCACTAATGATTTTTTATAGCGTTCTTCATCTGAGTGCCGGGATCCAGCTGCAGGTGCTGCAAGTGTTTGTGTGTGTGTGTGTGTGTGTGTGTGTGTGTGTGTGTGTGTGTGTGTGTGTGTGTGTGTGTCGTAAAAACAGCACAGGACTGTCAGATCTCTCACTCATCACGACTGTCTTTCTTTCTCTGTAGAGTACAGAGCAGGTCGCAGCTTTCTGCCGCAGTCTGCACGAGATGAATCCCTCGTCTGAGGTCATCGCTTCCTCGTCCGGCCCGGAGTCTTCCTCACTTCCTCCGAGCAACGCCACTCCACGCCAGCTCTCGGATGCTGACAAACTCCGCAAAGTCATCTGTGAACTGGTGGAGACGGAGCGCACCTACGTCAAAGTCAGTACCTCTGTGTGTGTGTGTGTGTGTGTGTGTGTGTGTGTGTGTGTGTGTGTGTGTGTTTGTTTAATCAGACATACTCGCCTGTGTGTTTGACTTACATAAGTTTGTGCCCCTCATCGAGTCGAGGCCTGAAGGGAAAGAAATTGTGCCCTTGGCTTGCCTTTTTCTGCACCCACTCACTCTTTGGCTGCATTTGAAATGGAATACTAGCGTACAGCATAGTGCATACTGACTTAAAAATAGCATTTGAAACTCGATGCATGATTTAAAACAGCAGTTTGTCACATGACCTCACAGTATTCTATGCAGTGTGCTTTATTGTATACTTAAAGGGATAGTTCACCCAAAAAAGACAGTTCTGTCATTGCATTTTTGCTTCTTCTTTGGGAACACAAAATAAGATATTAGCCTGTGGCATGCACTGGGGGGCTCGAGCCCCTGCCCCTTTAATTGCCGATGCTAAAGGTGCCCTCATACCGCCACTCATATAATCCTGTTCTGTACACACACAGTTTAGTAATTTATGGGAGTGACAACTGTATTCTACAGCTGAATTATCTCCTGAAAAATGCAGGTAGTGACAACCGTATTTACAGAAATTGTGCACAGACTTATTTAAACATGTATCAGAGTGTCTTTTTATGTGCAGGGCAAGAAATCACTGGGCATGTTCTGAATCATTAGTGTTGCCAGATCTGGCTAGATTCTCTCTGTATAGCTCATGTTTGCTCGAAGTGTTGAGATTAACGACAGAGCCGTGACAGTATTTCCTCGTCTCCCTAAACAGTGTGTTCGGATTCATCTGCATGTTTGAGCAAAGATCAACAGTCTGAATGAATTACTCCAGCGGAAATGAAACATGACATGAGTGTGTGATGAGGCTGAGCAATATAGCTGGAAAAATTGTGTTTATATATATATATATGTATATATATATATATATATATATATATATATATATATATATATATATATATATCTATATATATATGTACATTGCTGAAATTAACACTTCTTTTATACAGTTTTTACTTATATTTGATATTTAAGTAATATCTATTATTAGATTTGTATATATTCTATATTTTTTTATTTATATCACAGTTATTATAGTTAACTAAAACCATAATAAACATTTTTGTATACATTAATGTATAGTTGACTCTTAATGGTGATTTTTTGACCCATAATTTTGACCAAACAGCTTCTATCTGCCAAGTGCATTTTAAATATCTACTGCATGTTAATACAGTAAAAAATGTTGTTCAGAATAATTTCAGTTTTAACAATGATGCCTTATAATTAATATTTTTAGTATAGATCAGTGTAACAATGCATCTCCTTAAACATTAACTTGTGCTACATGTATTTTTGACTAAAACAATTGTTTGATGCTTCAGGATCTCTGTGAACACTTTTGAGTGATTCAAATTATTAATTGAATCAGTATTTTGAACCAGTCAGGTTTATAATAGTAAACTAAAACTTAAATCATAAAAAAAATGTTACTTGAAAAGAAAACACATTTTATTTTTTATGAAAATAAACTTAAAAATGAATGAAAAACTATATAGACATTATAAAACACACAACAAAATTACTAAAACTTTAAAATTGAAAACAAAACAGAAAATATGAAAATAAACATTCAAATTATTAATAAAAACTATAATAGGATCTATGATGTTAAAATAATCTGGAACTAATTCTTTTAAATGCTAAGGTTAATAAACAGACAGGAAACTGGTCAAATATATTGTTAATATTGTAAATGTTGCTCAAAGGCTGTCCTTTAATATTATTGTGTGTTCTCTGTCTCTTTCAGGATCTGAACTGTTTGATCGGGCGATATTTAACCCCGCTGCAGAAGGAGTCTTTCCTCACTCAGGATGAGGTGAGCTGAAGCGCTGCTGGTGGATTCATGTTATTATCAGCTGGCGAGCTCAAACACACCTACAGAACACAGAACGATATTTCATAATCATCCTGATGGAGAGGAGCGTGTAGGAGGACACAGAGACAAACACACACACACACACAAGAAAAGAGAGGTAGAGAGGAGAGTGGGAGGGAGACACAAAATGAGGAAAACTTACATCAGACAGAAGAGAGGAAGTTCTCAATCTACTGTCTGCGTCTCTGCTCCTTTAATGCCCTACATATGGGAGCTGAGCTCATTATGCAGCAATGCAGACACTAAAGAGATGTTCTTCCAGCAATATGGAGTCTCTTAAAGGTTCAGACAGATATCTAGAGAGCAGTATATCATGTCTATATGTATTTTAAAAAGTATGTATTTTATGTAATATTATATACTGTTTTAGGTACACAATGAAGTGAATATTTAGTTTTATTTGTTATTGCAGTAATATTAAATACATGTATATTAGTTATATATATCATTATTTTGTATATATGGAGATTTTTATATATTATATATATTTTTTATGTTTTATATTTATTGTGTGTATATCTGTGTGATATGGAAGCCCGTTTTACCACTGCATAAAAAAATAAAAAATGTAATTGTGACATCTCGCAATTGCGAATTTATATAAACTCAATTGCGATTTAAACTCACAATTCGGACTTTTTTCTCAGAATTATTTTGTTTTTCGGGTTTGAATAGTTTAAATTTTGAAATTTTTTTTTTTTTTTTTGAGAGTTTATATTTTATATTTTTGAATTTTTGACTTTATAATTGCAATTTTGTATATTTTGTTTCTGGCACTTTTTTCTCGCAATTGCGAAAAAGTTCTGACTTTTTTTCTCAGAATTGCGAATTTATATCTCAATTTTGACTTTATAACTCGCAATTGCGATTTTGTATCTCGCAATTCTGACTTTTTTCTTGCAATTGCGATAAAGTTCTGACTTTTGTTCTCAGAATTGCTAGTTTAAATCTTGAAATTGTGACTTTTTCTTCTCAGAATTGCGAGTTTATATCTCACAATTTTGACTTTATAACTCGCAATTGGGAGTTTGTATTTTGCAATTCTGACCTTTTTCTCACAATTGCGAGAAAGTTCAGACTTTTTTTCTCAGAATTGCGAGTTTG
The DNA here is from genome assembly GCF_018340385.1 of Cyprinus carpio. Classification (NCBI taxonomy): domain Eukaryota; kingdom Metazoa; phylum Chordata; class Actinopteri; order Cypriniformes; family Cyprinidae; genus Cyprinus; species Cyprinus carpio. Next base: position 25,168,433 of record NC_056586.1, on the reverse strand, counting down.
TCACAATTTTGACTTTATAACTCGCAATTGCGAGTTTGTATCTCACAATTCTGAGAAAAAAGTTACAATTACCTTTTTTATTTTGTTATTCAGTGGTGGAAACAGGCTTCCATAGTATAAGCTTTTTTACTTAGCACATATATTTAAAATTACAATTATATTATTTATATATTAGATAATTATTTGTTTAAATTATTACATTTGACCACATTCATTTTTCCTGCATGTGTATCTAATAGCTGGACGTGCTGTTCGGAAACCTCCCGGAGATGCTGGAGTTTCAGGTGGAGTTTCTGAAGACTCTGGAAGACGGAACCCGGCTGGTGCCGGACCTGGAGAAACTGGAGCGAGTGGAAGAGTTCAAGGTTCGTCCCTCTGATCTCATTTACATCACATTAAACATAGTATCACTCAAAGTGTCTGGTCTGCTCATTTAAATAACAAATATTATTATGCTACCAAGTTTTTGGGGCATACCATGTTTTTTTTTTTTTTTTTTTTTTTTTTTTGGGATGTGTGAGATGATAACATGTTTTTGGACTCTACGGCTGTAGTGCATCACTCAGAGGCAAGATTTATCCAACACAAACCATAATACCTGATATATTTCTCTCAAAATCCCTCTCGTCTTACAGAAAATCCTCTTTTCTCTGGGCGGCTCGTTCCTGTATTACGCCGACCGCTTCAAGATCTACAGCGCTTTCTGTGCCAGCCACACCAAAGTGCCCAAAGTGCTGGTCAAAGGTGCGTAAATCTCTGCTCAAAGGCGACCTTGCTCCCTGTGAATTCTGGGATATACACAGAGTCCTGCACCTTGGGGGTCTGTAAATCTCATGTGAGCGGCTCCGGTGTGTAATACAATCCTGCCGCTGTGTGTGGGTGTGTGTGGGCTATTTTTATTATTCAATGTCGATTCTGTAGATTTGTTATAGGATAGGTTACGTAACAGTGTTTTCCAGTTAGTTGAAGGACTTAATGTACTTGAAAACATTTTGCGCCGTATTGTGAAAAGCACAACAATGCTACCCGTCTTCAAATCTTTCGGTCCTTTGACAGCGTAATCACATCTTCCTGTGTTTGTGTCCTCTCCAGCAAAAACAGACGTGGCCTTCAAGGCATTTCTGGACGAGCGTAACCCTAAACAGCAGCATTCATCCACGCTGGAGTCGTACCTGATCAAACCCATCCAGAGAGTGCTGAAGTACCCTCTGCTCCTGAGAGAGCTGCACTCGCTCACAGACCCCGACAGCGAGGAGCACTACCATCTGAACGGTGAGAGACTCCGGTTCATATGAGCATGCGTTGATTTTAATGTTTTTGAAAGGCTGCATTTATTTGATTTAAAATACAGTAAAAACAGTAATATTGTGAAATATTATTACAATTCAGAATAGTTGTTTTCTGTCTGAATATATTTGAAAATGCAATTTATTGCTGTGATCAAAGCTGAATTTTCAGCATCATTACTCCAGTCTTCAGTGTCACATGATCTTCAGAAATCATTCTAATATGCTGATCTGCTGCTTGAGAAACATTTATGATTATTCTCAATGTTGAAAACAGTTGTGCAGCTTCATATTTTTGTGGAAACCATGATAAATGTATTTTTTAAGGATTTGAGGAATAGAAATGTCAAAAGAAGTCTCATGTTTCAACCAACTTTCTGAAATCCACTGCTATATAACTGACACACACACACACACACACACACACACATATATATATATATATATATATATATATAACTGATATATAATTTCTTTTCTCTGCTGTTTTGCAGTTGCAATGAAAGCCATGAACACAGTGGCCAGTCACATCAACGAGATGCAGAAGATCCACGAGGAGTTTGGAGCCGTCTTTGACCTCCTCATCTCTGAACAGACTGGAGACAAGAAAGAGGTTTGTGAACTTTACATCAGTTTGTTCCAGTCATCTAGTTTCACTGGACAAGCAATGTTTTACTGTTTGCATCAATCCTAATTAAGTATTTAATTAACAATGCTCTCTTCGTTTATGTTTTTAAATATTCTTGATTCTAAAATGTGAGTTGCTCAGTATTAACTTTTTGCTTATGCAACTACTATATAAAACAAAATATTATTGTATCGTTCACATGCTGTCAGTTCACTCTTTGTTTTTGGTTGCATGTGAGTGCAGCTTGGGATAATACAGAACTTGGGTCTCAGATTTTCAACCACATTTCATGCTCTGCAGCTGATAAAAACTTAAAACTGTCAGATCAGGTTTCCTTCTTTATTCCTGTATTTACTGTCATCTGCCTGCATATTTGAATCTTATTAGCTTATTATGTGAAAACTTTGTTGCATAATGTGGCCGTAGCTCTAAATGATGCAGCCAGAGACGGACGAGATCCCTTCTGGATTGCAGATTGCGAGCTGTGTGTGTGTGTGTGTGTGTGTGTGTGTGTGTGTGTGTGTGTGTGTGTGTGTGTGTGTGTGTGTGTGTGTGTGTGTCGTGCGATCTCTAACGGTGGCGTCTGCTATGATTACAGGTTGCTGACTTGTCTATGGGAGATTTACTCCTCCACACCAGCGTGACATGGATCAACCCGTCCTCCTCACTGGGAAAGTGCAAGAAAGAGCCACAGCTGGCCACATTCGGTACGTTCTGTTCCCATAAAACCTCAGCTCATAGATAGATAGATAGATAGATAGATAGATAGATAGATAGATAGATAGTCATACAGATGGACAGATAGACATCATTTTATGAAGTGAACTGAAGTGTAATGTTATGTTTCTCCTCCAGTGTTCAAAACCGGTGTAGTGTTCATCTGTAAGGATTACTCCAAGCAGAAGAAGAAAATGGTGAGTGTTGTGATCTTCACTATCAGAGCAGTTGAAATATTTTCGGTCGGCAGTACGGATGTTACACCCAAACACTCCCTCTCGTTCTCTTCCCCCTCTTTTCATGGGCTTACAGAAGTAATTCAGCGGTTAATATGTTGTTGTATTCATGCTCTTGTTTGGTGCAGTATCGTACAGCGTTCACACCCTGATTCACTTCAAAATTGCCTGCTCGCACCGCTCTTTTTTGTCCCTGCCAGAACAGAATTGCGATTGTTTATGTTGTCCACAAATTTGATGTTCCCCTTTTATACCGCGCGACATTGCGTAGGCGTTTTGTTTGTCCTGCTTTTGATTCTACAATCTTCTGAGAAAAAAACAACAGATCCAGCCACCCCTACCCCTGCTCAGGTAACCCGTCCCTAGACGATCATGACACTTTTTTTCTTATGGTTATTCAGTTGGCTGGAACAGGCTTCCATAGTTAAGCTCGTTCCGTCTTACATAGCCCATATATTTTATAATACCCTACCAATTCATATTATTTAGAGACAAGAAATTATGTGTTTACATTATTAAATTTGACCACATTCATGTGTCGCATGGGTAATCGAATGAGCCCTGGAGTGTGTGCGGCAACTCCGGACGATGCTGGAGTTCAGGGTGGGCGTTTTTCTGAAGACTATGGAAGACGGAAGACCCCCGTTCTTCCCGGGGGCGCTTTCTACCTACTCACCCAGGGCAACTCGAGAAAGAATGGACTTTCCGCGAGTGGCAAAAGAAGAGTACCGAGTTCAAGGTAGGTCCCTCTCATTTACATACCACTATAACATAGTTGCACTCAAAGTGTCTGGTCTGATCATTTTAATATAACAATATTATTATGCCTACCAAGTTTTTGGGGCATACCTATGGTTTTGTTTTTTGTTTTTTTGGGCATGTGGTTGTGTTGATGTTAATGTTTTGGACACTACGGTTGTAGTGCATCATCAGATGGCAGATGTGTCCAACACAAAACATAATACCTGACTGTATTTCTCTCAAAATCCCTTCGCTACAGAAATCCTCTTTTTCTTGGGCGGCTCAGTTCCTTAGTACGCCGACCCATACGCCTTTCAAGATTCTAACCATTAATGCGATTTCTGTGCACCAGCCATACGAAACGTGCCAAACAAAGCAGTGCTGGTTCAAACGGTTCGCGTAAGAAAATCTGCGGTCAAAGGCACCCTTGTCACTGGAATTCTGGGATTCATAAACCAGGAAGTCCTGCCACTTGGGGGTCGTAAATCTCATGCGTGAGCGGCTCCCGCTGTGTAATACAAATCCTGCCCGCGGTTGTGTGGGTGTGTGGGGGCTATTTTGGCTATTTTTGTTATTATTCAATGTTCGATTATGCAGCAGATTTTGTTATAGGATAGGTACGTAACCGTGTTTTTCCAGTAGTTGAAGGAACTTACTGTACTTTTGAAAACCATTTGCGCTCCTTATTGTGAATAAAAAGCACAACAAATGTACCGTCTCAAATCTTTTCGTCCTTTGAGCAGCGGCTAAGCCAGTCCTGTGTTTGTGTCTATCCAGCAAAAAAACAGACGTGGCATTCAAGGCTATTTACTGGTACACGAGCGTAACCCTACAACAGCAGCGCATTCATCCATGCTGGAGGCAGTACGATCACTCTAAACCCTCCAGCGAGGCTGAACTAGTGACCACTTCTGCTCCTGAGAGATTATCTAAGAGAGCTGCACGTCGCTCACAGACCCCAATTTTAAGACACTGCGTAGGATCAACGCAATACCATCACTGTACTATGGGACGAAGACTATCCGGTTTCATCATATGTAGCTGCGTGATTTTAATGGTGTGTGAAATGGCTTTGCAGGATTATTTGATTTACAATACGTAAAAACCGCAATATGTGAAATATTATACAATCAGAATAGGTTGTTTTTCGATCAGAATAGATTTGACAACAATGCAATTTATCTGCTGTTGATCAAAGCTGAACTTTTCCCTCATTAACTCCAGTCTTCAGTGTCACTGATCTCAGAAATCATTTCTGAATGCTGCTCTGCTGCTTAGAAAATTTATGATATTGCTCAAATGTTGAAAAACAGTGTGCACGCTTCATCTTTTTGTGGACCCATGATCTAAATGTCCTTTTTACGGGGATTTGAGGATTGAGGAATAGACATGTCACAAAAGAAGTCTCATGTTTCAACGGCAACTTTGCTTAAATCACACTGCTATATAAACTGACACACACAACACACACACACCACACACAATATTTATATCATATAGATATATATATAACTGATATATAATTTCTTTTCTCTCTGCTGTTTTGCATTGCAATGAAAGCCATGAACACAGTGGCCCAGTCACCATCAACGAGATGGGCAGAAGATCCACGAGGAGTTTGGAGCCGTCTTTGACATTCCTCATCTCTGAACAGACTGGAGACAAGAAAGAGGTTTGTGAACTTTACACAAGTTTGTTTCCAGTCATCTAGTTTCACTGGACAAGCAATTGTTTTACTGTTTGCATCAATCCTAATTAAGTATTTAATTAACAATGCTCTCTTCGTTTATGTTTTTAAATATTCTTGATTCTAAAATGTGAGTTGCTCAGTATTAACTTTTTGCTTATGCAAGCTAATATATAAAACAAAATATTATTGTATCGTTCACATGGCTGTCAGTTCACTCGTTGTTTTTGATTGCATGTTGAGTGCAGCTTGGGATAATACAGAACTTGGGTCTCAGATTTTCAACCACATTTCATGCTCTGCAGCTGATTATAAAAACTTAAAACTGTCAGATCAGGTTTCCTTCTTTATTCCTGTATTTATCTGTCATCTGCCTGCATAATTTGAATCTTATTAGCTTATTATGTGAAAAACTTTGCTTGTTGCATAATGTGGCCTGTCTAAATGATGCAGCCCAGAGACGGACGAGAGATCCCTTCTGGATTGCAGATTGCGAGAGCTGTGTGTGTGTGTGTGTGTATGTGTGTGTGTGTGTGTCGTGTGTGTGTGTGTGTGTGTGTGTGTGTGTGGATGTCGTGTGTGTGTCGTGTCGCGATCTCTAACGGTGGCGTCTGCTATGATTACAGGTTGCTGACTTGTCTATGGGAGATTTACTCCTCCACACCACGTGACATGGATCAACCCAGTCCTCCTCACTGGGAAAGTGCAAGAAAGAGCCACAGCTGGCCACATTCGGTACGTTCTGTTCCCATAAAACCTCAGCTCATAGATAGATAGATAGATAGATAGATAGATAGATAGATAGAGATACATAGTCATACAGATGGACAGATAGACATCATTTATGAAGTGAAAACTGAAGTGTAATGTTTATGTTTCTCCTCCAGTGTTCAAAACCGGTGTAGTGTTCATCTGTAAGGATTACTCCAAGCAGAAGAAGAAAATGGTGAGTGTTGTGATCTTCACTATCAGAGCAGTTGAATATTTCGGCTGTGGATGTTACGCCCAAACACTCCCCTCTCTCTCGCCCTCTCTTCATGGGCTTACAGAAGTATTCAGCAGTTATATGGGTGTTGTATTCATGCTCTTGTTTGGTGCAGTATCGTACAGCGTTCACACCCTGATTCACTTCAAAATGATGAATGAATGACATTTTTCTCACGCATCTGTCTCTTTTTCTCAGGGTGGTTCTCACAGAGCATCTGTCTCAGGTGAAGAGAAAGATCCATTCCGTTTCCGCCACATGATCCCCACTGATGCTCTTCAGGTGCGCACACTGTCCAATACAGGTAAGCTCACCTGTGACCCCCTCAACACACACAAAACAAACCAGTCAATGATGAAGTCAGACCCTATAGGGATAAACGGAGAGCTGATCATAGTGTGTGTGGTTTCAGATGGAGAGAGTGCAGCTGTGTGTGAGATCATCCATGTGAAGTCTGAATCCGAGGGAAGACCAGAGAGAGTGTTTCAGCTCTGCTGCAGGTCAGTGTCTCCTGCACTAAAACAATCTGCATAAATAGACTAGTTTATAATGCGGTCATATATATATATATATATGTGTGTGTGTGTGTGTGTGTGTATATATATACATATACAGGTCCTTCTCAAAAAATAAGCATATTGCTGCTATAAAAGTTCATTATTTTCCATATATGTAATGATAACATTAAAATTAAACTTTCATATATTTTAGATCATTGCACACCCAACTGAAATATTTTCAGGTCTTTTATTGTTTTAATACTGATGATTTTGGCATACAGGGCTCATGAAAACCCAAAATTCCTATCTCAAAAAAATTAGAAATTAGCCATATTTCATCCGACCAATAAAGAAAAAGTGTTTTTAATACAAAAAAAGTCAACCTTCAAATAATTATGTTCTGTTTTATGCACTCATACTCGCTGGTGGCGGGAATCCTTTTGCAGAAATGACTGCTTCAATGGCGGCGTGGCATGGAGGCAATCAGCCTGTGGCACAATGCTGCTGAGGTGTTATGGAGGCCCAGGCCATCGCTTCGATCAGCGGCCCTTAGCTCATCCCAGAGTGTTGGGTCTTGCGTCTCTCACCTTTTCTCTTCACAAATATCCCACAGATTCTCTATGGGGTTCAGGTCAGGAGAGAGTTGGCAGGCCCAATTGAGCCACAGTCAATACCATGGTCAGTAAACCATTTTTACCAGTGGTTTTGGAACTGTGAGCAGGTGCCAGGTCGTGCTGGAAAAACAAAATCCTCATCCCCCATAAAGCTTTTCAGCAGATGGAAGCATGAAGTGCTCCAAAATGTCCTGATAGCTAGCTGCATGTGACCCTGAAGGCCCTTGAAAAAACACAGTGGACCAACACCAGCAGCTGACCATGGCACCCCAGACCATCACTGACTGTGGGTACTTGACACTGGACCCCCCTTCAGGCATTTTGGCATTTCCTTCTCCCCAGTTCTTCCTCCAGACTCTGGCACCTTGCCTTTTTTCCGAATTGACCTATGCAAAATTTTGCTTTCATCCCGAAAAAGTACTTTGGACCACTGAGCACGGAACAGTCCAGTGCTGCTTCTCTGTAGCGCCAGGTCCGGCGCTTCTGCCGCTGTTTCTCTGGTTCAAAAGCACACGCCTAGTGCCATGACCGGTGGCTCTGGATGTTTTCTACTCCAGACTCAGTCCACTGCTTCCGCAGGTCCCCCCAAGGTCTGGAATCGGTATTTCCTTTCCACAATCTTCCTCCAGGTTCCGGTCCACCTCTTCCATCGTTGTGCAGCGTGTTTTTTGCCACAACTTTTTTTTCCTTTCCCACAGACTTCCCACTGAGGTGCCTTGATACAGCACTCTGTGGAACAGCCTATTCGTTCAGAAATTTCTTTCTGTGTCTTACCCTCTCGCTGCTGAGGGTGTCAATGATGGCCTTCTGGACAGCAGTCAGGTCAGCAGTCTTTACCCATGATTGCGGTTTTGAGTAATGAACCAGGCTGGGAGTTTTTAAAAGAAAAGCCTCAGGGAATCTTTTGCAGGTGTTTAGAGTTAATTAGTTTGATTCAGATGATTAGGTTAATAGCTCGTTTAGAGAACCTTTTCATGATATGCTAATTTTTTGAGATAGGAATTTTGGGGTTTTCATGAGCTGTATGCCAAAATCATCAGTATTAAAACAATAAAAGACCTGAAATATTTCAGTTGGTGTGCAATGAATCTAAAATATATGAAAGTTTAAATTTTATCATTACATTATGGAACAATACATGAACTTTTTATCACAATATGCCTAATTTTTTGAGAAGGACCTGTAATATTATATATATATATATATATATATATATATTATATATATATATAAAAAAAGTGAAATGCAAATATATATATATAATATATATAGAATACTAGATGGTAGACAACAACCAAAATGAGTAATACCGCCGGTGGGGGCGCGTACCGCCGCCCGCAGGGCCGCGGCGCGTTAACTTCAAGTCAGTCAAGTGTTAAAATCCTTCGCGAAACTACCACCAGGTGGCCGCGACAAAGGGACGGATTGCTGAACTGAATGTAAATTGTAAAATGAGATAAAAGGAGGAGGTTACAAACAACAATAACATTATGATATAACATTGTACCATCTTTAAAAAACCATTAAAAAATGATATAAGTGAGTTAATTTCAAAATGTAGGATAGTCTTAGGCTACAGTCTACTCATCAAAAATTAAAAGAAGTCCTTTACACAAAGGATCTTATGCTTGCTATTGTTATTAAACAGTCATTAAATATAAGGCCTATATATACGGATAAAAAGCTAAATGTTTTCATTTCGGTTCATTGTTGGTTTAAAAAAAAAAATCCTTCAGGTTCCATTTGCAGATAGAAAGAGAGAACGGTCCAGCATTTAGCAATAATTATGATTCATTCTGTTATTATTCTTGATTTTTCAAACTGCTAACACTTTGCATTTTTGAAATTATGCCTTTACTGTGTGACCAAAAATTTTGTATTTTCTGTTTCAGCTGTTTGATCGCGCTGGTGCCATCGCGCACATTCATTGTGAAACAGTAGCCGTTCACCGTGCCATTCGGGCGCGAGCCAGCGGTCCACTTTGGCATATTTTTTGTTAATTATGATTTTTTAATTTTTTCCGTTCCCCGATACTGAAACACGCGTGAACTACAAAGCCTATTTTTTCCTAATGAATAATAGTTAAGCTTGAAATAGGCAACATCACGAATATGAAAACGTTTGGATTTCTCCCGAATGAGAGCCCAACCTTACCTTATGGTTCGCTTTATATTATTATTCATTTTTTTGTTTGTTTGTTTATAGCTAAGCCTATATTATTATACTGCAATTTTATTTATCCATTAGAATTATATATTTGTAATTATTGTTCTGTTCTGATAAATTTTGTTAAAATTTAAAGGATTTGTTGTTAAGTGAAGAGAACTAAAAATATCCTGTTGGCACATTGATAACATTATTAGGGCCAGCCGTTATTATTTTCTGAAATGTAATAAAAATGCAACTTTATACATGACTTATATATTCTTATATATAACTTATATATTTTTTCCTCTCACAAACTTAATTTATTTTTTAGCCCTGTTTTAAAAAAAATGAAAAAAAAAAAACCTTAATAAAACTTTGCAAACGAAAATAGGTGATTAATCGTTAAAATTTGTTACTTGTTGGGTAATTATAATTATTATATACTTAGGAACAGAGTCTGGGCCTAATCTAGGCTATCCAGGGTTTTTTAATATTTTTTTTATTTTTAATTTTTTTTCATTGCATCTGAAAATGACTTTTGTGCAGCACATTCACGCTCAACCTGCCTCGCCGCGCGCGTTGCTCAGCTGTGGACGATTTAAAAATGTTTGATATAAGGGTTGCTGTCATTTTATACAGGAATTGTTCATCTTAAAAAAAAAAAAATCGAATTATATTTGTTAGTTCTAATTTATATTGTTAACCACAAGTTAATTTAGGCTATTTAACATGCACTGTGACATTTTAACCCTTTTTAACTTATAAATTCCTTGAGATTTTAAAGTCAGTTTAATAGTATTGAAGTTCAAGTTTTTAAAAAAAGGTTTTAAATGCTTAAATTATTTCTATGAATTAATAATATGTTATCAGGTTTTAATTGCTTAAATTATTTCTATGAATTAATAATATGTGTATCATGTTTATTCTTGTAGAAAATAAGTGTTTATTCTTTAAGAAAATAAGAAAAATAAGGAAAAATTAGGGACGATCCAAATATTATTCATATTTGTTTTGCTTCACCTATTTATGTAAGCTACAATTATTCTAAAAAAAAAAAAAAAAAAAAAAAAAACCATATGTAATTAAAGGTGCCATCGGCCTGAGTAATTTGACCATTATAGAATTGTGACTTTAAAGGTTAGTGATTTAGGAGGTGAAAATACTGTGAAATTACAAATGTTATGGGATTTTAAAGCATAACAACTGCTTGAAGGGCTATGAAACGTTAGCCCAGTGGTTCTCAACCTTTTTTTCCAACGGGCCGCACTATGGTGCAAGTGCAAGTCTCGCGGCCAACGCCGGCTGCATATCATTTACATATTACGTTATCAATACAAACCAACCTGATTTATAATATTATAGCCTAAATATTATGATATTTAATCGATTACATTCATTGAAATAAATTAATAATTCTACTCCCCATAAATAAACACCTGATGCTGTCGGGAGCTGACCAATTTTTGTGTGAAATTCGGCTCGAAAGGAGTAACAGCACAATGAAGTTGCGATTGTAAGTTGCAGTCTGTAAGACGCGCACGGGAGCATGACTTGACTCGCGACATTGCAGAAAATGTGCGTTCACAAATGTAGCCTATGTTGATCCAAATATGGAAAGCACTTTCGAATTTAATAATATGAGGTTCTCTCCAGAGATGTTTTGGACACATTTCTGCAATTAAGGATGATTGCTGCGTAGTATGGGGTGTTTCTATTTGCCTGAACTTCTTCAAGTGAGTTACGGCGCAATCCGAAAATCCAGCACTCTCCTTCACTGCTGATACTGTGACTATTCTTGTTTGTATGTGTTCATTTGCTGGCATTTCCACACTTCTTTTTACTCCCTTAAAAACAAATTTGTCAATTCTGATGCTCAATTTTACCGAACTAATGGCTGTTGATGACTATTTGAATTGAATTCTGCCAAATTGCGCGCTTGTATGTGTTTCATAAAATGCAGAACGTAGGTCTGCTCATGTCTGAAAATAATATATGAAAAACAAAAGAATTTTACATATAAACATTAGGCTATAGCTTATTTTTTTAGTACATTTTTAAATGAATGTAAAAACTAAATGAATTGTAAAACTGAAAGTTATCTTTTTTTTTAATTGTGTTCCAGCATGGTGGGCCGCATTTGAATTCGTGACGGGCCCGCGGGTTTGAGAACCGCTGCGTTAGCCAATAAAGCATTTTTTTAAAAACAATGGCACTTAAAAGTTTTGAACTAAAATATTATTTCAACCATATAGCCTGCGAATAAACAAAATGCATCCTTTTCAATGAAAGAACACTGAGAGTTTGCTTCTGGTGTTTGGATTTGTACTTCAATAATGAGCTCCAAGATTTAGGAATAGCCAACACAGTTTTTTTTATTTCTCTCTCTCTCGCTCTTCTCTCTCTCTCTCATCTCTCCTCTCTCTCTCTCTCTCTCTCTCTTTAACTCTCTATTTAACTCCTTAACAGCATTAACTTACAATGAAACACCATCTTCCTTCAGGTAGACTGAATGTTTTTTCTGTTTGCCTAAATGTTGGGCTCATGATCCGTAAGTTGTATTCGCTCAAATTGATTTAGTTAAATCAAAATGTGCGGACCTTTGAAGCTGGGTTGCAGTTTGCGCGAGTCACACGCGCGCTGTGAAGCGGGAGCAGCTGATGGAGGACCCCGCTTGGTCTTCTTAAAGCCTTCCGCAAACGCTACGTTCACAAATTAACAATGATTTCCGTTAAATAATGATTAATTATCAATTGATAATTTGTTATTATTATGGTCTTGTGGAAAACAATAATATGGGCTTGGGGGAAAATACTGAATAAAAAGAGTAAGGCTGCTGTGAGGTGCAGGCATGTTTCAACACAGTAACATGAGAACACACCGTTCCTCACAGCCAAAAAACAGACCGAATTCAGTTCAGCTGCAGGGGGTTGGGACATTATGTATAGCTTGTGGGGGTCGAGATAAAGGTGGTGAATCTCTTGTGACTCTTTGGTCTTTCATATGGACAGTGTCTTATGAGGGGGTATCAAACTTGCAGAACAGGTTTAGATAGGACTGGTAATTTTGGTTTTTAGGGCAACTTTGAAGAAAGGTTTGATCCACTTCAAATGTTGACTAATGTATTAGCAATATATAGTGTTATTAGTTATTATAACTTCAGAGGAAGTTTGCCGTTAACTCAATAAAATAAATAAATATGTAATTCGCAAACGACATCCAGACCAGTCCAGACATCAGTATGATCCGTCTATGATGTTTTTATAGGCTTTTTTCGATTTGGGAATACACATGCGTTACACAGACATGACAAAAAAAACTTTTGGAGACATTATTATTATTATTATTAATTATTTTTATTTATTTATTTTTTTTAGGGGCCTATTTACAATGCACAAACCAGAAACAACAATATCTGCAGAGAAGGGTTGGCCATTCTCAAAAAAAAAAAAAACTATTTTATTTCAATTTTCGTTTTTTTGTGTTTCAGAGGGAAAAATCAGTGTGTTAAGGCATCTCTCCATTCAGACCGTTCTGGAAAGAAGAATGTATGCAAACGCGCATAAAATGCTTTAAAAACTTTAACAGAGATGTCTAGAGGCTATTTAATAGATCTGGCTGCCTCCCATGTAAGATTTTTCTAGTTACTAGTCGTTCATTTGTCATTATTCAACTAATCGCAGGATTATATTACATTTACATATATAATCCATAATGAGCCTTAATATATTTGGCGCCTCACAGCACATGCATTAAGTTTTGCCCCCAAAGCACCAGGCAGAAGTAGCCCAATAATTGGTAAAAAAAGGAGACATTTTAATTATTTATTAATAAACAAATGTTTTCTTGGTCGGCTGCAAGATGAAATTCACAGTGCTGCCTCTCTCCACATGAACGCGCCTTCACAGATTACACAATGCCATTTTTCGTTCTGAATTGATTCGTTTAAAAGACATTTCAAGCTTTCCTGTAGATATATTTCTCATGTATGTGAGACACCACAATTTTAAGTTAATTCATTATCAGGAAAAAATTCAAGTGATCTAGAGGGCCCCTCCCTGTCCTGCATGCGCATTAATAATTTTCGCACAAGCACTTGAATATGAATAGTTATCACATTTTGCATATGCATTACAACGTAAATTATTTTTTACATGCAATTAATTTTGCATATGCACCAAACAAGATTTGTAGTGAAGATAAAACAAATAAGAATAAATGCTGCGCATGCACTCAGCATCACTCGCGGCCGCGCGCAATCTTGCACGCAGACATTTTTACACACCTGCATTGGCTGGCTGCAATTTTTTTTTTTTTTTTTACTTAAATTCTATGTAAGCCAAGTAACGGCGGCTCCCTTTAAAATCACTGAAGTTGTCTATTAATGAATCTCTTTTTTTTTTTTTACATCATTTGCAGGTCTTTTGGTGATATATAATGATGAGAGAACTTGAGTTTAATCGTGAGGACGTTTTTATTAATCCGTCCATTCTTTAGAATTTCAATGATTTAGCTAAATCGTTGCAGGTTTAATTTATTCGTTTCTTGTTTTAATCAGGCCTAAATAATGGGAACGAAATTATACAGTGCCTCACGGTTTTACTAAAAGAAAATAATTTATAAAACAAGCAACAATTTCATTACAGACAAATATATTTTCCCAAGAAGTTGTCTGTCAAAATAAAGGACAGTTAACGAATAACAAAAAATGCATGTTGTTTTATTAAAGGAATTTTAAAATATAAATTAAAATATAGGCCTAATATATGAGAATATTGACATTTTGCATATAAATGTAGCCTAGCTCACTAAAATAGGCTACCACTTTTAATGCTCTGATGCAAAGTAAACCACAATTTCTTTTGAATAATATAACACATAATTCATATTATATAAATAATACTGCACACCTATTAAATGTGTCAAATCTAAAATATGGTGTAATACTGGTGGTAGCTTAGAGAAAATATAAGCACAGGCTCAGGCACAGGCTTGACATTTATCCTGCTTGAATTCGTTCTAAGAAATGCACATAACTTTATAAATTACCACAACTTTCATCTGTGAATATTAAATATTTTTAACTATAGTGTTTTTCTTTCATTTTCCCTGACTGCAGCCGTCAAATGTAACACATCAGAGAGGCAAAACTGACGTCTATTTGCGAAAATGTGTTTTGATGCGCTTGTTTGAAAACTTGTGATTAAAGCGCCACTCAGCGGTCAAAAGCTGCAAATGCACTTTGCAGACGCCGCGGCGGCGGTACGAGCGGGCGGTAGAAGTGACGTTTTTGGATGTCTACCTACTGTATCGGTTTATATATATATATATTTATTTCACTTTTTTTTATATATAATATATATATATATATATATATATTATATATATTATATATATATTTATAATATATATATATATATATATATATATATATTATAAAATTCAAAAATAAATATTACAATTAATTTTGAAGTATATGAAAAATTATAAAAGTAATATATATTAACATTTATTTCAAAAATATAAATATTTATCATATATTAAAAAAATCATAATATATTTCATATATAAATATATTTTAGAAAATAGATATGAAGTAAACTGTCACCATCTGGTGGAGGAACCTTGTACTGCCTTTATGTACATTTATTTGTGTCAAAACTGAAGTGCACTGTTATTGTTATGTGAACTACAAATACAAACCATATGTCAACATTCAAAGTCAACATGAATATTAAACTGATACCACTGTGCCAAATTGCGTCTGCAGCTCTCCAGAGAGTAAGAAAGACTTCTTGAAGACAGTTCACTCCATCCTGAGAGATAAACAGCGCCGTCAGCTGTTGAAGACGGAAAGTCTTCCTCTCAGCCAGCAGTACGTTCCCTTCGGAGGAAAACGCCTGTGTGCCCTGAAAGGAGCCCGACCGGCCATGAACAGAGCAGGTAAACACACAAAGAAATTAACACTTCTATTCAACAAGGGTGCATTAAATCTATCAAAAGTGAGAGTAAAGACATATATTTTACAAAAGATTTATTTTTTAAATAAATGCTGCTTCTTTGAACTATCTGTTCATCAAAGAATCCTGAAAAATAAAATATATCACAGTATATTTCCATAAAAAATATGAATAATCACAATTGTTTTCAACATTGATAATAATCAGAAATGTTTCCTGAGCATCAGATCAGTATATTAGAATGATTTCTAAAGGATCATGTGACACTGAAGACTGGAGTAATTCAGCTTTGATCACAGGAATAAATTACATTTTACAATATATTCAAATAGAAGACCGTTATTTTAAATTGTAGTATCACTTCACAATTTAATGTCAGATCTCTGTGTGAACCATGTTAGTGATGCTCATGGTTTTGTGTCTTCTCAGTATCTGCCCCGACTCGTACTCTGGGCCGGAGGAAACTGGTGCGGAACCGCTTCACCATCGACACAGACATTGTTTTCGACACCGAGCCTGACAGCGACTCGCCGGACTCCCAGCATGCTCAGCAGCAGGGCGTCGTTCCGGCGGGTGACACCGACCGCTGGGTGGAGGAACAGTTCGATCTTCAGCGCTACGAGGAGCAGGAGCAGGACGTGAAGGAAACGGACATACTGAGTGACGACGATGAGTTCTGCCAGTCCGCTCTGAGCCCTTCCACCGAGCCGGACGTGGAGGGAGCGCTTTCCACCCTCTCGCTGGAGGGAGACACGGCTGAGGAGGAAGAGGAGAGCAAGAAGAACTACAAATCCCAGCATGCCAAGCTGTCTCATTTAGGGAAGCAGTGTGCCATGTCAGTCGCCAGCGTGGATGAGCAGGTGCCCGATGAGGACATCTGGGTGCGAAGGGACAGCAGCACAGAGAACGAGACACAGGACGAAACCCAGAGCTGAAACACATCAGGAGACAGACACAATTAAAGCAATAGTTCACCCAAAAACGAAAATTGGCTGAAAGTTTACTCACCCTCAGGCCATCCAAGATATAGATGAGTTTGATTCTTCATCAGATTTGGAGAAATGTAGCATTGCATCACTTGCTCAGCAATGGATGCTCTGCAGTGAATGGGTGCCGTCAGAATGAGAGTCCAAACAGCTGATAAAAACATCACAATAATCCACACCACTCCAATCCATGAGTTAACATCTGGAGAAGACAAAAGCTGTGTGTTTGTAAGAAACAAATCCAACTTCAAACCATTGCTTCCAGCTACAATATGATAATATAATCCATAATATTTTTTCTCCAGTGAAAAAGTCATCTTGTCTGAATCAGGAGAGAAATCTGCACAGATCAAACACAGATTACAAGACAAAAACAGTCCAATACAAATATGTGACCCTGGAGCACAAAACCAGTCTTAAGTTGCTGGGGCATATTTTTAGCAATAGCCAAAAAAACACTGTATGAATCAAAATGATTGATTTTTCTTTTATGCCAAAAATCATTAGGATATTAAGTAAAGATCATGTTCCATGAAGATATTTTGCAAATTTCCTATTGTAAATATATCAAAACTTAATTTTTGATTAGTAATATGCATTGCTAAGAACTTCATTCGGACAACTTTAAAGATGATTTTCTCAGTATTTAGATTTTTTCACCCTCAGATTCCAGATTTTCAAATAGTTGTATCTCGACCAAATATTGTCTGATCCTAATGAACCATACATCAATGGAAAGTTCATTTATTCAGCTTTCAGATGATGTATAAATCTCAATTTCGAAAAATTGACTCTTAAGACTGGTTTTGTGGTCCAGGGTCACATATGTTTTGTGGATTTTGATGTGAGAGGACAACAGGGGATGGACTTTTTCACTGGAGGAAGCGTTATTATGGATTATACACTCATATTTTAGCTGGAAGTGACAGTTTAAAGTTAAAACGCTTTAATCATGGATTTGTTTCTTACAAACCTGCAGCATTTGGCATATCAAGACATTAACTGCTGGACTGGAGTGGTGTGGATTACTTGTGGATTATTGTGATGTTTTTATCAGCTGTTCGGACTCTCATTCTGACGGCACCCATTCACTGCAGAGCATCCATTGCTGAGCAAGTGATGCAACGCTACATTTCTCCAAATCTGTTTCCATGAAGAAACAAACTCCTCTACATCTTGGATGACCTGACAGCGAGTAAATGTTCAGCAGATGTTCATTTTTGGGTGACTGTTCCTTTAAAGCTCGCCGGTCAAATACATCAGCCGTTGCATGACAGTTTCTCCACGCTAATATTCCCGAATGTTAGACATGCCTTTCCAAGTAGCTGTAAGATATGACGCTTTAAACACATAAGATGAGCTCTACATGTGCGCTGTGGCCAATCAGAAACCGCAGGAAACGTTGTGGTACAATCAATAGAATTAGAATTGCACATTCGCCGTTGGACCAACGTCTGCCAAACATTTCTGTTTCATTCTTGACATCGTTATTTCCAAAATAAGGGCTGTGATTTATTTATTATGTCCTTCAGATATAAGAAGAACGACAGCCTGATTAAATATCTCACTTTTTAATTTGTTGGGTATTGTCTCATATTTGTACAGAGAAGCTGAAAGCGCTGTTTTTCCTTTGGGTTGTAAATATTTGTTTATTTCTTTGTGATTTATCCGAAATGTACATACTGCGCACTATTCTGACCTGAAATATACATGTAATTTGAAATTTTGTTGGATATTGACTTAGATGTGCACATCTCAGGTCAAAATAATGCTGAATGAATTTTTATGATTCCTTTCTCAGAGCGGAGGATTTTTTTTACAGCTCATTCTAGGTCACTATGTCCTGTTTTACTTGAAGTTTGTTGATAAATGCAATATGATTTTTAGCGGATGGACTGTTCTGTTCCTGTTTAAATGGTTTGTTGTGGTTCAGCGCTACATTATTGACACATAACGACCCTCGTTTTGACGCTCGCACTCGACGATCCGAGCCTTTACGCAGACAAAATGCATACAGTGTCATTTTTTTTTTTTTCACAGTTAAACTTTGGGTTCATGTTTTAAAATTCCAAAAATTGCTGAATGCAATCAAGAGAAGCCACTGGAAAATATTTTAGATGATATTGAATTCTAATTGAAAACCCATTGAGCTATAGAGACTGCATTTTTATTTTGTATATAGAGCTGTGGATTGATATTATATCAAATAAACTGGTTTCGTACGTATCAAAAGCCTGTGATTCGGATGCTTCTGCATTTCCAGTACATCTTTACACATTTACAGCCGCGTCAATAAGAAGCACTTCTGCTAGTGTGATCTTGCCCTTCATGTGTTAAAGTCACTGACGGGGGAATTCGAGTTGGATGGCACCACTCTGCATTGCTGACAGATGGAAGGGCCAGGATGGCTTCGGGCTGAATGTTTGAGCGGAAACTCTGGAGTCGAGAGTGAAATACAAGACGAGTGAAGCAATCAATCTCTCAGTGCTCAGATGTATCTGAGATATAGGAGCTGATAGAGCTTCTGTCCGCAGGCCAGACTGACATCATCAGACCACACACACACCAGCACACATCATTTATAGAAATGAATTCATGAATAAGATAATATTAATCTTTAAAGTTATTGATTTTATATTGAGGGAGAAAAAAGGGTTTTCTCCTTCTTGAGGCATTCAGAACAGAGTCAACTATATAATGAAGGTAGGTTTAAACCTGTACAAGAGTGTTTTTCATGTCATGTCAAAGCAAACTCGGTCACTGTTTGCTGTTGTGCATGTTTGATAATCTTAACTTTAAAGCATGCAACTTTTTACATCTTTTCGTTTTCATTAATTGTTTTCATAATTGTTATACAGCTGGAAGTGTATTGCTTATGTTATGTTATATATTTATAAATATGTATAATTATAACATTAGATGGTATAATATAATTATAACATTATTTATATATTTGTATCTTTTAACCATAAGATAGATCAATCTGCCTCCCAGTGGACGAAGTTGGTACCATATTTTTGTGCAAAATATTTTTTGTAGGCCTAATGTTCTCAGACTCAGTGCACACATTAAGTATGCGAAAACATTATTATAAGGGTAAAACTTTGATATTGTGCATAGAAAGATCATGTTTTTGTTTTTACAGCAGAAGACGATTTATTTCCGTAAGTTCATTAATTGTGTTCCTTACGTTTCAGTGTTAAAAGTTATTTTTCTCTTTGTCTGTTTTCTAGTACAATTTTAGCAGATGCTGAGAAGAATACTTTCACCTATTAATATCTGACTCGAGGACTTCTGATGAGAAAAAAGGCAAGTTTATCAAGTTATGTTAGATTTAAACTAAATTAATCAACATTTAGGCTAAATATGAACAAAATTTACAGTTTCTAAAAATAATGGAAATAAGCAACGTTAGTTGTAATACGATGTAGTGAATGATTATAATATTAATTTACCATGTATTATGTGAAAAGCGTGACAAACGTTTTGTCGTCGTAAATGCAAATTAATTAAATACCTTTATCTGTATTTATTAATATTTTTTTTAAATGAACGTTTTGAAAATTGTAGTATTGATGTTTAAGGTGCAGTTTTACACAGATGCACTAGATGGCGCACAAACATTTCGTGTAAATGTTAATCTGAGGAGAGTGTTTTCATCTACTGCAAAAATAAACAATGATCTTTTTTATACAAAAATCTGCTTAAATGTTGCATATATGTATTTTTCTGGTCATGTATTAAGACAAGAAGTGAAACATTTCTACTGTCACGTTAAAGGAAAGTAAAAAGTGAAGTTAAGTGCTGTCTTGTAGGAAAAGTGTAATATTTATTGACAGAATTCATTGATGTAAGTCTTGAGTTGTTAAATGTCCCTCCTGAAACTCAGTCTCTGCGGTCCGACCTGTCAGACAGGTTTGAAAGTTTCTGTTGACTTTTAAATGAACCTCAAACCGCTTTACAGCTCACTGTGTTTTACACAAACATTAGTGACATTTTAGCTCAGGTGAGACACGCTCCTGTAAACATACTCCACATGATCTGATGTTCAGCCAGGATTTTCATCTCAATCCTCCAGGCCAGGGAGTCAAAATGAGACATAATTAGAAATTCAAAGTAAAATACATTTAAAATTAAAATACCAGATCATAGTTCTAAAAACAAATGATATTCAGTTGTTGTTTGTAAATCTCACATATGTCATTTCCCCTCTTTAACATATATATATACTATTGTTTCTGAAATGAGATGATGCAATACATGCACACTAGTGACACAGCATCAGCTGTCAGTTGAAACAGCGCCTGTCACAAAAGCATTTTGTTCCTCATATTTGAAATTTTAAAGCTTAATGCATGGTTTATTTGACGTGTTGAAACTGTTTCGAGGGAAAAAACCTCTAGTCATCCTATATAAAGTTCTGATTAAACTGAGGTCAAATCTAAAAATCAATTTTATTTTATTTAATCACTTATAAAAGATTCAGATTATCATTCCTACAATTTCATTGCTTCTGATAACAGTTTTAAATACTCACAAAAGTCAGTTTTCACTTTTTTTTGTGGTGCTTGTTCATTTCGGATTGCCGTTAGCTGTATTTTTGCTATCATAAGCTTCTCACTATTACTAGTTACTTAGGAGTCACATAAGACCTCATTTTAATTTTTTTTCTTTCCCTATCTTTCAAGACATGGACACAAGTCAGAGTGGAAAAGAGCTTCTTAAAGATGATTTCTGCTTTTCTACTCGACTGCAAACAGGTGTGGATCAAAATGAGGGTGAGTAAATAATGAGTTTTAATTTTGGGGTGAACAAACCCTTTAACCTAGTGGTTCTCATCCTATTTGACCTTTTGACCCCCAATTATTTACAGCTATATTCTAAGGCTCTAATTAATATATTTACTTTGGAAAAATCTGTGTGTGTGTTTTAATGGATAAAGATTAAATATTTTCTTTCAAATATTTGTAATAAATATTTTAATATTAAAACCTAATTATAAAATTTTTTATATATATATTTTTACTCACAATTTTCTATCTGATCAAATATTTTAGATCTTGGCATAACCAGAAAAAAATACTTCGGAAACACTTAAGGCTTTGATTAGGTGAATTAAAGCCTTCATGTATAATGCATTATAAAGGCATTCATAATATACATCATCATATATCTTTTCATAAGTAAGTATAACCAAAGTTAAAATGCATTAAAATATTTGCCTTGTTCCTTGTTACATCTAAAATCAGTTTTCATGTGTTTTCATGAAATACACCTTCTAAAGTTGTATCAGTGAATAGATAAATACTGTAATGTATTATAAATGTGGTTAAAATTATTCAGGAGAGCATACAGTGCATTATAAGGTGCATTACAAGGCATAATTAATGCATTAAAGTTGGTTTTGTCAAGTGAAGTGTTACCAATGATTTTTATTAATTTCCCAGGTCTAGAAATCACACTTTTAAAATTCCCTCATATATCCACATTTTCAAAGAAACCCTTAACATCTAACCACTTCCAAGTAAAAATGTCTTAATATTTAGCTGTTTTATTTTTTATTTTAAATGATTATTTTTAAATTATTTAAAATGATTTTATTTTAAATGATTTTAGTTTTTTAATCATTTAAAATATTGCAAATTATTTTATTCTTTGTTTAAAATAATTGTATTTTTATTTTTAATTTTGAATTATTTATCACATTGCTGCCACTACTTTAGCTCAGGTTGGCTGTCACTGGCTTGGAGTTGGTTTTGTTTTTAACCAGCGAGAGCAGTTACTGCTATATTAACAGATGCTTGAAGTTATGGACTTGCTTTAAACACAAAACTGTGAGAAACCAGTGTTACCGCATAGCACTGATGGACTAAACCCCTCCTATCTCATTCCTGTCAGATAACCCGTGCACATTTACACTGTTTCACATCACTTCTGCTCTCGGCGGCTGCCGTCATGAGGGCTAAACTGGAGATCCTGGCTCTGGTTCTGGGCACCATCGGTCTGGTGGGGACCATCGCGGTGACCGCCATGCCCATGTGGAAGGTGACGGCGTACATCGGGCCCAACATCATTGTCATGGAGACGCTGTGGGAGGGGTTATGGATGGCCTGCATACGGCAGGCGGACATCAGCATGCAATGCAAAGTCTACGACTCGCTGCTCATCCTGCCGGCGGACATCCAGGCGGCCCGCGGGCTCATGTGCGCCTCCATCACTCTCGCCGTCCTGGCCGTCCTGGTGTCCGTCTGCGGGATGAGGGGCACGGACTGTTGCCATGACGACCTCCGGGGCAAGAACGTGGTCCTGCTGGTGGGCGGGTGTCTGTTCGTGGTCGCCGGCCTCACCACTCTCCTTCCCGTCAGCTGGTCGACTCACTCCATCGTCCGAGACTTTTACAACCCCATGGTGTTGGAGTCGCTCAAGCGGGAGATCGGACAGGCGCTGTATGTGGGCTTCGCCACGTTCATGATCCTCCTGGTCGCCGGGGTGATACTGCTGTGCCGCTACGGCAACCGTCAGAGGAAGGACGAGGAGGAGGACAAGCCATACATCCTGGTGGAAAAGAACAAAGCGGGAGCGAGCTTCTTGAAACAGACACCCTCTTCTGACTCGTACCGGACAAGTCAATACGTCTGACAGACAGAACCGACTCACTCTCACTGCTTTTCTTTTTAGTTTTATTTCTTTGCAATTTAACTGGGTTAAATGTTCCTCACTATCTAACTAAACACATTTAGTCTATTTAAAGTGTCTGATGATATGATTGTATATTATATTTTCAAACATTCTGGGTTGTAGTTCTGTTCTTGTAAGGGAAAACTGAAAGTGATTTGTGCATCCACAAACATATATAGCTATTTACTGTACATACTGTAGCTATTTTTAGATTAGAATTTAAATGTTATATTTAAGATAAGTAAATGATGAATTAGATTAAACGAGCTGTTATTGTGATCCTTAAAATATTCAAATATTGTATTTATTTACTTTTAATTAAATGCATTAGTATTAAATATCAAAGTAACTGATTTATTGTAGTTCTGTCCTTATACAGCAAATCTGAAATTAGTTTGTGTCCACAAACTTATGATTTACCCAGCTACTTTTATGCATATCTGAATTATTAAATTATGAATTCAACTAAACAAACTGTCATGTTAATTTTTAAAAATGCATTTTTTTACTATGATAAAATATGTTATTACTTATATTTATAAATAAATATTGTACTATTTAATATTATAGTAATTGATTTATTGTAGTTCTTTGTAGGAAAATGACAACATTAACTTGTGCATCTAGAAGCATACGATTTAACTTTTTACTTTTTTGCTGCTTATGATAAAATATATTATGTACTGTATGTTGTAATAAATTTTGCACTATTAAAATTTATAATAATTGTAATATTCTAATTGTAATATTAAATATTACAGTTAAAATTAAGTATGAAAAGATAATTTAAAAACTAATATTGATGTTTAAGTTGTGTTTCTCAAAGAAAACCGGTTTATATTTCCTAGAGGTTTGTAGCATAAATCTTTAAATTCAGCATGCTACACCTTTTATTTTAAAAACAGCTGGATGAGAAAACATGCCAAAAAATTCTGACTTGCTGTCTGCATTTGCTGATTTTTATCTGACATACAAGCCAGACATTTTAGTAACACCCACATGCATTTATTTACTGTAAGTGAAACTAAATGTAAACCACACTAATGCTAGACTGCTGTGAGATGGATATCTACAGATGGAGACTGTGTGTGTGTGTGTGTGTGTGTGTGTGTGTGTGTGTGTGTGTGTGTGTGTGTGATTGTGTGTGCGTGTGCGTGTGTGTGAGTGTGTGTGTGTGTTTGTGTGTGTGTGTGTGTGTGTGTGTGTGTGTGTGTGTGTGTGTGTGTGTGTGTGTGTTTTGAGACTAAAACCTCTCAGGTTCCACCTCCATCATTTGTCAGGTTCTAGTTCTAGAAACGCTGTGACACCTGTAACACACATGACCTCTCACTGACATACAGCAGCTGAAGGAAACAGCAGTAGATCAGGGACTTCATGGGGAATTCAAATTTTCTCAAGGAAAGTCTTGCGAAAAAAAAAAAACGAGTTTCATTAGACAGTAACAATAGAAAAGGAAAATCTGAAATATGGTCTATATTTAACATCTTGATTGTTTCTACTAGACAGCAGTGAAGTCCAATGGAAAGCAAACAGACTCTTTTGTTTTCTGCTTTTCAGATTTGATCTCTCAGAGTTTTAGAAGATATCCAAACAATATCTCAAACTGTGCTTGGATTTGCCAAACTATGTGATAATGTCAGAGATCTCAATATGAACTCAAACATTTATCACTAAATTCTTCCAAAAGATGAACCATTAAATCATCTGAGCTGCTATCCACTGGCATTTTACATGTGGCCTATTATTTAATTTGTATATAATGCTTAATTTTAAGGAATTTTAAGAAAACATGAGACAAAGCTAAAACTTAAATTATATATTATTCAGAACTCATCTATAAAAGAGCAATAAAATTTTATATGTTATGAAACCTTTTTAGTTTTATTGGGTTGGGTAAGTATGTATATTTATTTAATCTACATGTATATATGTGTGTGTGTAGTTAATAAAGGCAACAACAATAATAATAATTAGTATTATTTTTTTATATTAAATAGTAGCAGTGTAGTGTATTTTATAACTTAAGCAATAAAAATGTGTATATGCATGTTATGAAATTTCAAAACTCACATTTAAACAAACAATTTTTTTTTTGTCTTTTGCAGTGTTCAGTACTTTTTTAGTTAGGTAGGTATTTTATATGTTCATTTTGTATATTTATTATTACTATTATTATTCTATTCTTTAATAATGTGAGCAATACATTTGTACAGAAGCATGTTATGAAATCTCACAGTCATATTTGTGACTAACTTTTTTTTTCTTACACCCTCAGTGCTGAATATCTTTTTAGTTTGATTAAGTATACATTTTTATTTATTTTTATATTTTATTATTCTTATATTATTATTGTTGTTGTTTTTTGGTCTCGAAAAGACCTTAAAAGCTACTGTTAATTACATTTTAATTAAACGTTCCCACAAGCTATTTCATGCCTCCATTCTGTTCTGAAGAAGAGTATATTTATATTTCGAAAATGGCAACCGTCGCATGTATGTTTTAACATTTCAAGTATCACGATTTTCCATTGAGCTGTTTATCAGATTCTCCAGGAGCAGGTGAACCAGTCTGATGACATAGCATCATTAACATTTTTTCTTGTCTGTAAATACTTGTCATCTGGATCTTCCGGTCTCATTTGAGAAACGCCACAGTGAAGGAGAGCTGTGTCACATCTGTGTCTGATCCTTTGTCGTTTTGTCCTGGCACTCGACCATCATGTCTTACACGGCTGGGTCTTACGCGGCCAAACCCTACGCGGATAAGTCCTACGCGGACAAATCCTACGGGGGCAGCATGTACACGAGATATCCAGATGAGAAATCTGCGAAAGACATGTACGAGGAGCAGCTGAAGCAGGAGAAAAGGAAGAGACGGGAATCCATGTGCTGCGAGGTGGTTGCGCTGATCATCGGCTTCATCGGACTGATCGGCGTCGCCTCCGTCACAGGCCTCCCGATGTGGAAGGTCACGGCGTTCATCCAGGAGAACATCATCGTGATGGAGACGCGTTGGGAGGGATTGTGGATGAACTGCTACCGGCAAGCCAACATCCGTATGCAGTGCAAAGTCTACGATTCTCTGCTGTTCCTCCCGGCCGACCTCCAGGCTGCCAGGGGTCTCATGTGCTCCTCCGTGGCTTTGACCGCCTTCGCTTGCATCGTGTCGTCCGTAGGCATGCGCTGCACCCGTCTGGTAGACTCCCGTCCCAAAACCAAGCACATTGTTTTGGTGAGCGGGGGGTGTTTATTTTTGGCTGGCTGCTTGACCACCATCATTCCCGTGTCGTGGACGGCTCATGTGATCATCCAGGACTTCTACAACCCGTTGTTAATCGACGCCCAACGTAGAGAGCTTGGCGAGGCCTTGTACATCGGATGGGTCACTTCGGCTTTGCTCTTTACTGCCGGGGTGATTCTGCTTTGTCGACATGCACCTCGGACCCAGGACAAAGAAGACTTGGCTGCTGTTCTGTATCGGGCCGGATCGGCCCCGTATAACTCCTCCTACAGGCCTGGATATGGATACCAGCCTGCGTACGGATACCCGCCTGCCAATAACTATCAGCCAGCCTATTCTTCTGTCCCGTCGGTTTATAACCCTCCCAGATACTGAGACACACAGTGAGTGCTGTGCTTTACCACTTCTATAGAGACTCCGATAAAATAAAATTGATTTGGGAGCGATCTGCATCAAGATTCAGAAGAAACCAGGACTGATGGAGACATTATTTGAGATTATATGTGGCTGTATATGTGAATATTAAATTTTTACATGCTTGATTTGAATGCATTTCCTCCTCATCTATATTATAAAGGACTGTTTGTAATTTGCACAGAAATAATATGCAATATACTGAAATTAAAAACAGCATTTCCACACAGCATTTAACTGTGGATCCGTGACTCAATGTTGACTCTGTGATATGATTGTGTTTGTTTTTCACGTTGTCCATTTTTAAAGCACTGTTTTGACTTTAATTGTATTCAATAAATGTGTATAAAGAACTGTGGATGTACTAGTTCCTGGTCTGTAGTCTTAAAATAGTCCTTTCCTGGATTCAGCAATATTATTTTGTTGTGTTTGCGACACTGGTCAGACCAGTTGAGGTGGTTTTCCAGTGTGTAGTTCTCTTCTGTTGCTCCACAACCTTAAAACTCACACCCTTAATGCAAATTTACCAGCAAACACGAGCGACACACTGTGTGTTTGTGTGTCCAAAAGAGACGTGTATATGTGATCTAAGATAAAATTTATCTGCATAGGAACTGAATAGCAAGATGCTAAAAACTCAGCATTAATGAATGAAATTGCAAAAATACATATAGGTTGCTAAGATGTTTCTATGCAGCTGCTAAGGAGTTCTGAGTGGTTGCAATGAAGTTGTTAAGACTCTAAAAACCTCATAGCAACATGTTAAAAGCCACTCTGAACACATTAGCAGCTGCAGAGCAACACCCTAGCAACCACATAGTAACATTCTAAAAAAAAATAGAACTTCTTATCAGTTGCATAGCAACCACACAGTAACATTCTATAAACCACTCACAACCCTTAGCAGCAGCATAGCAACCACACAGTAACATGCTAAAAATCACTCAGCATTAAATGGAACTACAAAAATGCTTTACTGTACAAAGGTTGCTAAGGTGTTGCTATGGGTTCTAAGTGGTTCATAGGATGTTACTATGCGGTTACTAGGGTGTTGCTATGCAGCTGCTAAGCGGTTCTGAGTAGTTTTTCGAATTGTTCTATGCAGCTGCCAAGGGATTGTGTGTGGTTTATAGAATGTTACTATACGGTTGCTAGGGTGATGCTATGCAGCTGCTAAGGGGTTCTGAGTGGTTTTTCAGAATGTCGCTGTGTATCTGTTAAAGGGTTCTAAATGTTTTTTTTTAAAGAAGTTATTGTGCGGTTGCTTATGTTCTGAGTGGTACTGTTGCTATGCGGTTGCTTTCTGTGGTTCCCATAGAAAACCACATAGCTACATGCAAACAACCACTCAAATGGAATTGTAAAAATAACAAAATTCAGTTTGATGTCTCTAGCGGTGTAGAAATGACACACTTTACCTTTAATTAAACGTAAAACATCAACGTTAAGCCATCAGCTGACTTTACAAATGTTCTTCTGAACATATCAGACAGCAATTTAATGAGCCGCAACATCAGTGGTGTTAAACATTGACAGCAGTCCAAAGTTGTTGTGTGTCTGCTTGTATCAGTAACCCCTCCAGCAGTGTTTCCTCACTTAACAGGATCCCTGACAGAAAACCAAGCCTGCTGAGCAAACATCAACACAGCTACGGGCTCCTCCTCCTCCCCCAGTTACACAAAACCAGACACAAACACTCGCCGGAGGGATTTGATTTCATAGCAACCAGCCCTGGCCCTCCCTCTCCTGAGCAAGAGGGCGGAGGCTGGGAACAGGTGAACACCTATCAGCTCCCATTCCTGCGGGATGCAAAACCTCACAGTCAAAACCAGTCCTCACTCTTCAGGCTTCTGGAATCATGGCGAACGGAGCGCTGGAGATCGTGGGAATGTGTGTGAGCCTGATCGGCCTCGTCGGGGTGGCGGCCAGCACTGGGATGCCGATGTGGCGGGTGACGGCATTCATCGGGGAGAACATCATTGTGATGGAGACCCGGTACGAGGGCTTGTGGATGAACTGCTTCCGGCAGGCCAGCATTCGGATGCAGTGTAAGGTGTACGACTCTTTGCTGGCACTGTCTCCGGACCTCCAGGCCGCCCGGGGGCTCATGTGCTGCTCCGTGGCATTGACCGGGCTGGGTTTACTAATTGCCATCGCTGGGATGAAGTGCACGGCATGCATCCAAGGAAATGACCGCGCCAAGCGGATGGTTCTGATCATCTCTGGCTGCATGATCCTAGCCGGCTGCTTCTGCTGCCTCATACCTGTCTCCTGGACCGGACATGCCATCATCCAGGACTTCTACAACCCCTTGCTCATTGATGCCCAGCGTAGAGAACTCGGGGAGGCGTTGTACATCGGTTGGGTGTCTTCTGCTTTCTTATTCGCTGGCGGGTGCATATTCACCTGCTGCAGTGGCTCCCTGGACAAGGGCCCAGATCCGAGGTACAAGTACACCAGGAACGCACCCTACGTGGCCTATCACCCACAGCCCGTGGCCTATCACCCCCACCCGCACTCGGTGTACAGCCACCCGTCCGGGCCACCGTCGTTCATAGAGCAGTCATACCAACCATCCAGACAGCCGTCATTCATTCAGCCTTCCAGACAGCAGTCATTCGTACAGCCGTCCCGATATCCATCCGCCCGCAGCGCTGTGGCTTATCTCTGAAATCCAGCTGGATGTTTCACAGGCCTGTGTATTTGCGTTTGTGTGTGTTAGAGAGAGATGGAAAGGACGGACTTCTAACCAAAAGGTTTAAAAAATATATTTGAAAAAAAAAAATGTAAATGTAAATTAGACCTAAAAAAGTAGTCATTTTTATTTTTATTTTAAAATATCTAAATAGGAGCAGATAACAGATGGAAAAGAACTGAGTTTTAATCAAAGCTTTTTTTTAAACAAGGGAAAAAGACTATTTAAAGACTATTTTAAATGGTTTTAAATGTGACAAAGACATATCCTCTTTTTATCCCCGTTTCATTCTTGGGAATGTTTTTGACAGAATTTTTATACCATTTGCACTTTAGCTTTTTAAATGTATAAGTAGGAGCAGATGAGAGATAGAAAGGACAGACCTCTAACCAGAGGTTTTACAAAAAGAAAATGTGAAAAAAAAACTTTTTAAATGTAACAAACTTTTTCATAAATGTTTATTTTTTTTATTTAATTATTGTTTCTACTTTGTTTTTGTTTGTTTTTTTTTAAGTAGGATATGAGCAGGTTTTTATATATATATACAGTATATATGAACATTTTAAAAATTTGGTACATTTAAACTGTTTTAAATGTAGCAGCTAGTTATGCATTTCAATTTTTTCTTCCCCAGTTCATTCTTTGAAGTGTTTTTGACAACATTTAAATGTTTTAAATGCAACAAAGTCCATTCAATTCCCCCCCCCCCACATTTCATTTTTTGAAAGGTTTTTGACTATACATTTAAATGCCGTTTCTACTTTATTTTTGATTTTTTAATATGTAAGTAAGAGAACCATGAGAACTGTGACTGAGATGAAAATTTGTTTTAAAGATTTTTTGTTGTTTTATATGATTCATTGTAAATACAGTTCATACCTCAGGACATTGCAAAGGATGCTACTTGAGGTATTTTGTATTACTTGGAAGCTGTCTAAAATAGAAACTTGGGAAAAAGTTAAAATATTCAGATATAATGTTTTTATTTAAATATCAATGATTTAAACAATAAACAAGTGAAGTATCCTTAATGATGAGATATTTGCTATTCCTCCTTATATCTTTCTGCATTTACAGGTAGTTTTAAAAGATTGTGCTCTGGTTTCTGCTGTCTATTTGCACAGTAATAGTTCTCAGGAGAAATCTGTTCATCTCTATGCTTCAGAGGACATGTTTTCTCGAGTTACAGGCAGGTGCTGAATTTGGTGGTTTAGTGCATTCAAGATCTTTATGCCCTGTGGCTTCAGATAAACAGAAAGTCGCAGTGAAATGTAAGACACCTATTGTGTTGAGCGTCTCTGACACGCCCAGAGAATGAGTCACACAAGAGCTGCTTGTTAGTATAATAGTGCTACAACAGCACCAGGAAACGGATCAGAACTATCTGCTATTCAGCTGAGAAATACTCACCCACACATTAAAACTGAACAAGCTGCTGTAAAGTTTTAACCGCATACTTAAAGACAGACTAAGGTGTGAGAATTTTACTGGGATCTATGGTATAATGTTTTGTTTTGTTTATAAAATATTTATAAAAATATTAGTGGAAGACCAGCGATAAAAAATATGTTTAAATAAATCTTTTTCTAACACAGCATTGGTGAACTTTGCTGTGAAGTATTTTAAGGAATCATAATCAAATGTTTTTTAGTATTGTTTATTGTATTGTTTTATAAATCTTATGTGCTTTTGTAAATTTTTAAAAAATATATTTCTATTTAGCTTACATTTATATTTATATCAGCTTTAGTTTTAGTAACGTTAGTACTTCAGCTTAAACTCATTATTTTAGTACAGTTCAGTTATTTCTAATAACTTCGTTATTAGGTTTACATTTTATATTTTGTAAATTATATTATGTTTTATTTCAGCTTTATTTAAATTAAAAATATATATTTTTAATGGTTTTAGTTAACAATAATAATATTGTCACAGGTTTAAATGTAGACTTAATGTAGGCAGCAACTTATCTGATGAGATTCTTTTGGTGTCATCCTTCATGAAGAATGCAATCCCAGAATGCATTGTGCTCATTGAAGAAAAATAATAAATGCATTTGCATTTGTTTTAATACAAAACACTATTGATAAAACATAGTTGAGGAAATACAGAGTATATGCATGCTGTTTTTTAATGATTATTAGGGTCTTGCATTATTAGCTTAGCAATACGCTAAGTGTAGAACACTTGTGTGCTGTTTCATTGATATTTCTGTGAAGCAGAAAGGTGCTGAGTGTTCTAAATCACTCACTTATGTGGATCAATTTCAGTGAGGATGCTTCTTTTTGTAAGTTAGCTGTCTGAATTGGTAGTAAACAGCAAGGCAGCTCACTAGGGTTTAGAACAGAGGTGACATGCACAGTGGTGGCCTCAGTTAAAGTTGCCAATGCAAAATACAGTCTTCACCAGGAAGAAGTGACCCAGACTGTATATCTGAAATCAGCTTGTGCTTTGGATAAAATGTATAGTATGCATGATAAATGACAATAATGACAGTAAAAACAGAAAAAGCTTTTAGCAGCAAAACTGTAGATTGCTGCCTAGTCATTGACTATCCACTCTATTTTTAAGCATGTGCTGGTTAGGTATATTTTAAAGCTGGGATGTTGGTTTGAGCTGGTTTAAGATGGTCCTTTGCTTGTTTATACTGGTCCTTAGCTGGTCATGTGCTGGTCTTAAGATGGTCAGACCAGTTTAGGACCAGCACATGACCAGCTAAGGACCATCTTAACTTTCTTAGTCAAAGTCATCTGTTCATTTGAGTGTGTTTGTTTATGTGAGAAACCTTGTTATACTGTATGACCACTGGAGAGTAAACACTCCATTAGCATCTCCACTTACCCTCATCATCCTCAACCAATCAGAAGACAGCTACAGGTATGTGACTGTCCCATAACAAAGACAGTAAGTTTGTCATTATTTTTAAGTTGTATAATCACATAAATCACACTCTCTCTACACTGCTATGTGGACTGCCCTGTTTAATCTAGGAGCAACATTTACTGCATTTAATACACTAAGTGCAAATAGCAATACACTAAGTGTAAATAGCAATTAGATGCTATTTACATTAAGTGAAAATAGCATATTTTCTTAGCGATGGATTATATTTACACTGTGCAAATAGAGATAGAGGCTATTTACACTATGTTAAAATAGCAGGATTTTCTGCTATTTATGCAAATAAAGGCAATTATCTGCACTTCAGTATTATAATACATTATAAAACAGTATGCAGCAATAATGTATTGCGTGTAAATTCTAATTTTAATTCAAATTATTAAATGGATGCCACCTTATTGGGACAATAAAGCCCTCCCTACACCTACCCTAACCCTACCCAATACTTTATTTTCAACTTTTTGATTATTTCCTTAATTTTTATTGAAAATAAATGCCTTTCCGATGCTATATGAGATTTGAAAAGGGAGAAAAAAAAAGTTCAGTGGAGTCGAACCCGAGTCGATTGCGTCAAAAAGAGCTGACGACTGTCTGCCATCTTTTGTTGACCATCCCGATTACACGTTTGTGGGTTGAGCTAGTGTAAATAGCTTCTGCCAACAAGGCAGGCTGTTTGCACTTAGTGTAAATACACACTCCTTAAAGGAAAAGTTTTATTCTGTTTAATAGGTCAGGAGGTCAAGGTTTGCTGCTTTTATTGGTGCAGAGAGTGAAGATATACCCTGTTGTTAGATGCAATAACAACACCATCATGAGGCTGAAAGCATCTTTATCACCATTTTCTATATGAATGCTGTATATTGTTAAATGTAATTTATTCCTGTGATCAAAGCTGAATTTTCAGCATCATTACTCCAGTCTTCAGAGTCACATGATCCATCAGAAATCATTCTAATATGCTGATTTTCTGCTCAAAATACATTTCTGATTAGTATCAGTGTTAAAAACAGTTGTGCTGCTTCATATTTGTGTTGGAATCATGATACATTTCAAAGTTATTAGTTTTTACTGTAACTTTCGATAAATTTAATGCATCCATGCTGAATAAAATGAATAAAAGTGTTCACCGTCTGTTTGATTACATGACAATAACTAACTGCTTGATTTTTATTTTACATTTCTGCCATATAGAAATCAACCTGAGATAATCACCACTGATAAGCTATTACTAAATATAATGTAGAAACTTTAATTTTCTGTAAAGCTGCTTTGCAACGATTTGCATCATGAAAAGCGCTATACAAATAAACTTGAATTGAATAAAAATATTAAATTACTAAAAATCATTACAATACTTGCAATGCAATGGAATGGGATGTTTGGAAATCTAGTGGAACACTAAAGCAAAAAGAAACACAACCATGTATCTTAAAGCAAATGTTGTGAAGCATAATAATATTTTGCACAGTGCTGTAAATCCCTTAAAAATATAGACTTTTATTACAGTAGATATTTTGGCAGTGTCTCTTAAAAGCGTAAAACTGCCTTAATGCTGTTTGCATTTAAAAGCATTTGTCTGGTGCTATTAAAAACTTAGATTAAATGCAAAAAGCATCCTATGCCAAAGGCCCATCAGGTAAATTGCGAAACTAATAATGTTTGTTTATCTATTTTTAGGAAAGCTGATAACAAAAGCGTGTGAGGTCAGTGATGGGTCAGGGCAAGTGTGAACTCATCGCCCTGTGTCTGAGCATCATCGGTCTGATGGGGTGATGCAGATTTTTGCATCTGTTTGTGTAATCATCCCGGTCTCTCGGACGGCCCACACCATCATCAGAGACTTCTACAACCTCCTACTGATTGACGCTCAGCGTAGGGAACTAGGAGAGGCGCTGTATATCGGTTGGGTAACTAGTGCTTTTCTGTCATCGCATTGGTCCAAAATCAGGCTCATTTTATGCTCACCACAAGCTAATAAACCCATTTTAAACCGCTTCCAGACCTTTAACTCTACAAGACACCAACCTTTGGTACAGAGCAACAGTTTTCCATTCAACAGCCTTCACCATCCAACTTTCAGGTACGCCTTTACGCCCTCTAGTGGTCAACATTCACCCTTCAGCATGCAGCCGGTGGCCTTTATTGTACAGTCAGAGTGGTCAGAACCTGAACTATTATGGCCAACCTTTGTCAAACTTTTTCATTCCAAATCCCCCCCCCCCCCCATTATCAAAGACAATATTTTCACATTTTATAATTAATATTCTCTGATCTTCTCTCTTTCTCTCTCTCTCTCTCTCTCTCTCTCTCTCTCTATATATATATATTTTTTTTTTAAGACAAAGGGAGTGGTAGTATATTAAAATAATTAAATAAAATAATTATTTATCATTTTTATGTATATTCCATAATTCTGGAAGTTTCAATAACTAAGTGTTATTCTGGAATTACACTTTATTACCAATTAATCTACATGACTCCTTAGTCATTTATGATCATTTTTATTAGTCATTGATTTTTTTTTTTTTTTTTTTTTACTCACAAAGAGTAATTTCTCTGCAATCTCTACCCAATAAAATATTTTAGAGGTTGGCATTTACTTAATTTAAAAAAAAGGTTAAATTCCAGTACTTTTCCAGGTCTTGGAATCACATTTTTAAAATGTTCCCTCATATGCAGGTTTTCCAGAAATTCTTTCATATCTAAGACTGTGAGGACCCTGGTTCTTGAATAAAAATGGCAGATTAAAAAGAAAGCTTACTTTTTTAAAGCTGTTGTAGTTTGTTTAATTTTGCAGTGAGTATTACACAAACTTTTTACAAATTATTTTAAAAGAGAGACTAAGAGCAAGAATGCATATACAGTATTCAATGCATGCAACATCACAAATACATTTTATTAAAGTAGAAATTTTGCTTTTCATAGGACTCTTAAAAGTGTGAAATGGATTTATATTTTTGCTTGTCTGCTGTTTTCAACGTCACATGTGATAATAGAAGCTATTGAAGGATTTGTATCTATCATGGTGTCATTTTCCTGCAGCTCCAGATTCTCCAGTCTTTGTCCCATGAGCTAAAAAGGCAGCATGCAGGTGGAATATCCTGCACCAGCACCGGTGGAGCAGCTGACCTTGAATATGAATGCTAACGGATAGAGAGCTCCAGGTAAAATTATTAATGGATGCTGAGCTGAAGTTGTGAACTCAGGGCTGCAGATGTTTATTATGCCGACTGCATTCAGCCCCCATAAACAACCTTTGTTTCACATTGGAGCATGTGGACAGCAAACACTGAATCAGCATACGGCACATCAGACTGGTTTAGCCCTGTGGGAGGATATTTGCTGGCAGTTAAGAAGCGGTGTGTTATTCTCTAAATAAACAGCTCTGAGTTTGTCCTGGAGCTGAGAATATGACAATATTTGAAGAGATGTCATGTGAATTTCCCATCGGCAAACAGAGGACTAAAATTATACTGCATCTTTAAACAATTTTTTTTATTGCCCCTTACAAATGTGTAAATTATTATATGCACTGTTTTCCAAGTCTTTGCTGTTTCTATCAAATGTGGCTTTGAGAGAGAAAATGTATTAAATAGGCCTGGAGAAGACCGGGGTTGGTTGTCACAAGGGTTATTTCAGTTTTCACTCCAAAGTTCAATGGCGAGACTGATTTTTTGTGTGTTTTGTTGTTGTTTCTTTGTTTCATTTTTCTTGCAAGGCATTTTCTTTCAAAAAAATAATGTGACAACTTGCCCCGGCCTCCCCCTAGTCATTATGATGATTAACCAGTAGATGGCCTTACAAGTGTAGCATATGGGGATTTCATTTTTTTTTTTTTTTTGACATTTTATAAATTGTAAGATGCATTGCAATTTATTTTTTTGAGATTTTTTTTAAAAGAAACTCACAACGACAACAAAAATGTATTGCAATTCAAAGTCAAGCATGTCAGACACCATAGTGTAAAACAGGTTGTCAAATTCAGCACCTGGATGTCCAGAGCCCTGCAGAGTTTAGATTCAACCCGAATTAAACACACCTGATCCAGCTAATCAAGTCCTTCAGGCTTATATGAAAACCACATGGTATGTGTGCTGGAGCAGGGTTGGAACAAATCTCTGGGCTAAGGCCCTCCAGGAAGTGAGTTTGACACCCCTGGTGTAAAGTATCCTGTAGAATCACATGATCTGGCTTTGTTGGGGCTGAACTCTTCTCTCTCTGAATGATCTGTGATTCAGATCCTGTCTCTGTAATCCCTCTAATGCCAAATAAACCCATTGCCACAATGACCTAAAGGATCATGGGTAATAATCTCCTTCTAAAGCAGATCCAGAATTTAGAAAGCTCTTGTGGACAGTTAAAACAGGACAATTTTGATCTGAGTACGGAAAAGTAGGCTATTGATCTGACTTGCTGATATTTGTGGGAAAACAGTAATGATAGGACACCTCTCGAAGTAGATGTACTGACACGTACAGTTGAATTAAGATTAATTTTAAGAGTGATTTAGATTAAAAGTAGGTCAAACTGCTGTTGAATAAGGTGTCTTCCCCTTTGGTGAAATCACAGAGAGCGAGTGACAGATAAATGGGAATTAATCCGCTGGCAGATGTGCGTTTCCATCAGAGCTCCGGCACAAGATTTAATCATTTCCTCGGTGTACCAAAGAGCAAAGACGTTGTCGAGGTCGACTGCTGCCAGATTTGAAGTTAATCTTCACAACGGATCCATGTTTGCGGATCAGAGAGTCGCCGGTGCCCTCAATTGAGCCCGTGCGCACGGACTGGGAGCCGTTCTCCGCGCGCTCGCTCTGTCCCTGATCGGCACCGCTATGTCCTGAACGCGCCGCGCGCGGAAGGGATGCTCATTCACGGTGACTTATTCTGGAAAGTGATGCCCAGTTAGCACCTATGGATTGAGGATGGGTGACTCCCACCAGCACGAGTGAGTGGAAAGATGCTACTCGGATGGAAATTATTCCTGTATGGATACAAAAAGAAGAAGGAGATGGATGTTGAATGTTCCTCCTGCAGGTGCAGCATGCTGAAGGGGACAGGTGTGAGCTTCATCCTGCTGTGTCTGATGGCAGAGGTCAGTCTCAGCGCACAGCAGGTCTTGAGGATCGGTGAGTAGGAACTTAGGCTAAAAAAACTAAAACTTCTAACGATTTTGTACTATGAAAGTGTGTTTTTGTGTTTATTTCGCCTTACTCAGTGACTCCAAAACGTATCTGGACCCTTAAAAACTTCTGAATGTCATTGCATTAGATAACAAACAAATGCAATTTGTTAAATTTTATTTCTGTGTTGCTAGTGCATGTGTTTAGCCTGAAATACTCACTTCTATGCAATAAATGTATTGTGTTATTTATATCCGCATAGAAATGTATTTTGACACTTTA
Source organism: Cyprinus carpio (assembly GCF_018340385.1). NCBI lineage: Eukaryota > Metazoa > Chordata > Actinopteri > Cypriniformes > Cyprinidae > Cyprinus > Cyprinus carpio. Next base: position 25,130,619 of record NC_056586.1, on the reverse strand, counting down.
GTCACTTAAAAATGTCTGAATGTCATTTGTGTTAGATAAAAACATTAAACAAAGTGGGCTTTATTCTAATGAAATAGCACTAACAGGATATTTTACAAAAAGAAGTGCACTGTAAAATTATTTTTTTTATTGTTGTAAATAGAACAAAGATTACTGGAGTCTGTTTTGCAAGAAAATACTAATTCAGTCTTTCTACTTCAACGTTTCCATTAATTTCATGTTTAATTCAATGTGTTGTTGTTGTTTCTTTGTAATTATTTGTCAAATTTACTAGCAGTTTATGAGTGAAAATTGTAAAATTTAGATTTCTTTTTTTTTTCAGTGTGGTTTTGATAAAATAATGGATTTAATGACTCCTGTGAATTTTGAGGAGAACTGACTTGATACATCCACTAAAAATCATCAAAACAGAAGCTGATTGAAAGTAACTGAGCAACACTAATGAAGAAGATTTTGGTTCATTTTTTGCAGTTTGATAGTTTCTTATCAAATACAAAGACATCCAGACATTTGGTACTATTGAAGTTCATTTTTCTTGACAAAACTTCAAAGCCTGAAGTGATTTTGGTGCCTTTTGATTAACTTTTGGATTGCATATGGTTTTTCTTACTAGAACATGATTTTAACAATCTTTTATGTCAAGTTGCATGTGATTGACACTGGTGAGTGGTGAGCTCTTATTGGATAGTAAAGTATTTACTTGGAATTAATGCAGCAGAATTAGAATAAATTTAGTCTTATGATCACATTGGCCCACAATTTGAACTTGGCCACCAATCCATAACAGAATATCATTCATAAGTTCTCAACCTGAGTCATCAATTTGTGATTGTATGTATTTGAAATTGGTTTTGCATGAGGTGACACTGATGTCCATTTCAACTAATCCTGATTTTTTTAATCCTGATGTCTTTTGTGAGAGAAAGAGAGAGAAGGGATGGAGAGTTTTGCTGAAATGCAGAGATTAAACTTCTGTTAACAGTTTCTTATGATTTGTTGCTACGTTTATTGACTAGTGACCATGTGGTATCTGATTTAATGTAGTCCAGTTATGAATGTAACGAGTTTGGTGATGCTTAACTTATGTGTTTGATTTTTTTTATTTAGTAGTTTGGGTGTTGTAACTATTGAGATTTATGGAGTGATTAGCGTCAGAGAGGGTTAATCATTTTCTTTGGGGTCTTTTCATACTGTTCTTTATGTGTTAAATCCGCCTGTATAATTTCTCCTGGTTTGAGGTCGAATCTAATCTTTGTTTCTCTGCAAACTTTAATCTGCTCCATAAGGCTGTTGTTTTAATTAGTCCTCTCAGCTTTTGCTGGGTGATACTGGAGAATCGTCCCTGTTAAGCATGTTAAACGAGCGCTGGGCTAATCTGCTTTCTGCTCAGAGACCCTCAGAGTGAGGACTGATGCCCGGCATCCAGAAAAACCCTTCACAACACTGTGAGGATGCATGAGGCTTAGCAGTTTATTGAGTCACATAGAGTATTGACAGTTTGATTATGAAATGCTGTCTATGCTTTATGGTGGATTTTATGACTCAAAATATTTTTTATTTAAACAGACTAGTTTTAGAAACTAGAAAGGAATCTCATGAAATATGTCCAGGTCACATTTCACCTCAAAATCATAACACTCAAAATCAAATTCTCATTATTTTCAGTAATAATTTTCATTAGAATCTCTTTTTGTAACGCAGTTATTGCTGTTAAACAGTATTAAGCTTGTATTGTAAATAATTCTTTATTTTGTTAATGATTAAATTTTTTTATATTGCTGTTGTTTTATATAAAAATATTTTCTTTTATTTATATACATTTAAAAATATTTCATTTTTAAATAGTTTTATAATAATAAATATTATATATATATCCATTTATATATGCACACATTATATATACATAATATTATATACATTCATAAAAATATAATACATTTGTGTATGTAGTATATATTATTATATATACATTTATTTGCATTATTACAATAACTATTTGCAGGGTTAAACCGGTTTATATATAATTGTTATATATATATATATATATATATATATATATATATATATATATATATATATATATATATATATATATATATATTATATTGGGGGGGGGGTAAATGTACTTAATTGTCATTAAAAAAAAAATTCAGAATGCACCTTTAATGGTCTCAAAATAGGCTCCATTTGCTTTATGCAAAATATAATTACTTGACATGTTCTTGACAGAATATTTTGCGAGATTCACCTATAAAGTACTTTATTTAAAGCATCACTGTGATGTTCATGATTAACCAGATGCTGTTATTTCATTCAAAACAATAATTTAACTGCATGAGACTGTTAATATCTCTGTGTTTACTGTGTATTTTTAATAATAAGCAGAGTATAAAAGTAAAAACAAAGCTTTTTATTGGCCAGTTAAGAGCGATTAGGTTCCTAGAACAGAGACAGAGGCAACTCAGTCTCACACACATCAAACACACACACACACACACACACACACACTGCTGGTGATCCAGTGATGTGGGATAGTGGGATGTTGAATGAATGGAGGAAACAACTGCATCTTTGTCCTCCGATCCTTTAGCGCTTCCCTCACATCGCAGTGAGCTCCATCTCTCCGACACAACACTGACATCCACAACTCTCACAGCAACAGCTCTCGATCACTTTCAGCCGGCACAGTCTCACCATTATATGACACAGATCTGAGCACGATCAGGACGGGTTTCACCAAAATTCAGAATTTTGCTTCCAGGCCATTTCATTCAAGTGTTAGAAGTTAAAACCTAAACTACCTGTCACCACCTACAGTTCAGCTTTACATCACAGGAATACATTATATTTTACAATATATTCACATAGAAAACAGTTATTTAATTGTAATAATATTTCACATTATTACAGTTTTTACTGTATTTTTTTTTTTTAATAAATAATCAAATAAATAGGACCTTGGTAAGCAGAAGAAACTTTTTTCAAAAACATTTAAAAAAAATCGTAATTATTCCAAACTTTTGACTGGTATGTGCAAGATTTTGAACTGTAGGTGGTGCTAATGGCTTTGGAGGACTGATATTGCTATGACTGTTGCTTATTTGAAGATGCATTTGCCTTATTTTTATACAAGATTTGTTATTTGTAAAATGGAGCTTTAAGTAGAATATAGTTTATTGTTTGTTGGTTTTAATGGAGTTTCCGTCAGTCAGTGAAATACAGCTTTGAGTCTCAAAGACAAATCAAGGTCTTCCGTGTGACATGCAAACATTACAAACCCAGAGCCTGAAATCAATTAATTCCGATTTTTCCGCTTCACGGCGAATTGTGCAATTTATCAAAGTCTCGGTTTTGATTGATGCCTTCATTTGATTAGCATATCATTACCCAAAAGCCCCTGCGATGATGTCAGAGCTGGAGACACGTCTGCCGATGAGGTGCAAATGGGTTGCGAACTTCATGCACAATGATGATTTGAGTGTTTAGGGTTCATCAAGTGTTTCTTTCTCTGAAACTGAGCCCAGTTTGTTCTTAAATTCTAATTTGCATGTTGGTGTATGATTGGATGATTAGATAATAGGTCAGCAGGTCAGATGTTAAATAATATCTCTCTGCACAAAGGTCCAACCATTTGTGTATTATATTTCTGAAGGGTAAAAATGTTACCTTAGTGTTTCGAATTCCAAAAACTCTATATTAAGGTTCAGAAGCATCTGCTCTCTGAACCCGAGAACAGCAAAACTGAGCAGAAACCGCTGTAATCTGAACACCAGTTTCTACTGAAGCAGGTCAGAATAGTGGAACGCTTCTCTAATGAAAAGCAATCCTCATTTGTGCTGCTACATCTCTGCTGGAAGTCACATGAAGGTGAGGATGTTGGAGGAATCTGGCATGTTCAGTTTTTTTTTTTTCGCACTAACCGCAAGGCTATTGGCGCCGACAGTGTAATTCGCTCCCATAATGCTCTGCTGCTTTTGAGGTGATATGTGCCCTACACGCAAATGTCACATTAGAATTTTGAATAAGATCCTTGAGATGACCTCCATCTAGTATTTATAAATAAACAAGAACTGCACATGAACAGGAGCATTTGAGAAAGGAAAGACTTGTTTTACTGGAAATATTAAACATGAATAAAACAGTTAATTAAATGCAATTAAAAAAATTAATTAAAACTGTTTTAAATTAAATGTTTAATTTAATTTAATTTACTGCTAATTTAATTTAATTTAATTTAATTTAATTTAATTTAATTTAATTTAATTTAATTTAATTTAATTTAATTTAATTTAATTTAATTTAATTTAATTTAATTTAATTTGAATATACAGGAGAGTTTGAAAAACGAAAGACTTGAAAGATTAAACTGAAAAATAAATGTAATTATAGTGAAAATTGTAAAAATATATGTTAAATATAATAAATATAAATATATTTGTATTTAATTAAATAATTTTTGAAATTATACATTAATAATTAATTAATTAATATATTATTTTTAATTTAATATCAGTTTTGATTATTACCAAATACACTTAAAAATGAAATATTTCTATTTGAAATGCATATAAAATTTATATATATATTCGGATAAAACAGTTATAGCATAAACGATAGTGATTCATATTTGTCAATCATACATAAATAAAAGAGGTAAGAGACATATGATTTCTGTATTAGTACTTATAAACTTAATGTGGTTTAAATACACAATAATCAAGTATTTACATTTATCATAAATAAATCCAATTTCTTTTATTCTCATGCATTTTAACTAATTGAATACTCCAAGCCAAATTCTAACCATATTCTTTTCACAATTAACAGATTTTTGTAGATACCAATCAAATTGAATTAATGCCAATAGTTAATAATAAACAATGGCATGATGGATTGTGTTTTGAGGTACTCTCCCAACAGTTTTGCTATTCACGACAGTGTTAGGTAGTTAATCTCAAAATGGTGCATGAAGTGTGTGTTTACAGAAGTGGATTAGTATGTGCACAAGGTGACTTTGAATTTGTAGAGCTTCTGCAGAGTGAATAAGCCTGTAATGGCTTGATTTACTTCTTGGGCATTCAGTTGGATTTTGCTTTTTTGCTTTTTTAAATTTTTAATTTAAAAGATAAATGCATGTCAACTTCAGGCTGTCCTTATGGTTTCAAACTGGTTGGGATCCAGCACTATAAAGTATGATGGTATACTAGAGATTACTATATTCATATATCATTGAATGTACAGTTTATTTCAGCACGGCACAAGAGCCTTTTTTCAGCCCTATCCTGAGCACTTGAGTTTGTTGAGCCGTGAGGAGCACTGACCCTGCAGTTCTGTGAACCTTGATGATGCATTTGTTTCTGATGACATCAGTGACTTTACACACATCTGTGAAAACCAGGTGCCTTAACCAGCAACCCGGCAACAAGCAGATCAGGACCCCGTCATGGTTGACTTCCTCGCTGCCTGACAGAGAAACAGCTCTTATTTAACCGGAAATTGAAATAGTATTTAAAGGAATGAAAAAAGGAAGAAAAAGGCTGCTCTGCTTTTATATTCTAATATAATCTGGTTGGTGAAGAATGAACGAGAGAGTTTGTGGTTGCTGTCCTTTATTTTCTCTTCTATTAAGGGCTCATAGAGGTGGTTATGTATTTTTCACACTGTATCAAATATTTTATCTTGAGCTATATATCTGCCATGCACTCTGTGGCTTTGTTTAAAAACCTAGTGAGCTTCCTTGCTGTATATTGCCTATATAGGCAGCAGACTTCTAAGACAGCATCCTAACTGACACAGAACACCCTAAATAGGGAAGGATGTCACACAGACAAAACTTCTCTTGATTTCCATAGAGTTTGATAAATAGCATGTTACAAAGCTATTGATGCAACTATAATAAGAATAAAATTGTAAAATGTGTGCATGTTTGTGTGTGTGTAATATTATTAATAAATTATTATTAAAAACACATCTTAATTTTGAAATATTTAAAATTATAATTAAAATGAATTATGAAATTATGATATATTATTAAATATATGTTTTACTACAGAAACTTGCTTCTGCCATAAGATAAAAAATAAAAAAGGTAACTTTTTGTCTCAAAATTTTATCTCAGAATAGTGAGGGAAAAAAGTCAGAATTCGCATTAGATACAAAGTTGCAATTACCTTTTGTAATCTTTTATTTTGTGGCAGAAAAAAAGAATTGCGATGTCTAAATGTGGAATTCAGAGAAAAAAAATCATAATTGCAAGATTCAATTCAATTCAATTCAGAACTTGCAAGAAAAATGTCTGAATTGTGAGATAAAAGAGTCACAATAACCCCCTTTTAATCATTTTTATTTTTATTTATTTTTTATTCCATGGTGGAAACAAGTTTCCATATTTTACATATACTTTTTGGTATCAAGTGATTTCTTAGAAGGATTTCTTCACTGAGCCCATTGTAATGCAGTGTGGGATTGAGTCTCTGATTAACCAGGTGATGCTGCCAAAATGAAGTAAATTATAAGGCAGCATAATGTACATTTTGAAACCACCTATGATATCTTAAAATGTTGTCTAGGTAGGCAGCTCACTATGGTTAGAAACAAAAGAACAGTGATAATAATGTTAGAAGTATATTGTTTGATATACAAAGATGTTCAGCTATATCTGTTTTTATATGCTGCGAAAGATTATATGATGCATGCTTTTACACAAAATCTATAGCTGTGTAAACAAATATATAATGCAAATAGCTTATGCAGCATATCATAAGACAGAAAGCATCATTAAAGCAAACATGGCAGCTGAACAGAGACGCTAGTGGAACGATGAAGCTGTCAAGGCCGATGAAATGAATCTGAGCGGTTCCACAGGAACGATTTAAACATCTGAAGCTTTAGTACATATTTGATTTTCATGCCCTTTTCACATAAGTGGTTCTGCTCGAATAGCCACAGTGAAATGTCATTACATTGAGCTTACCGACGAGAAAGCCTGTATTTTTACTCGTCCTGTGAGAATGAAATATTCCCACGGAACAGAGCGGTTTCCGGGCGTAACCGTGATTAATCCTGGAGTTTATTGGGCTGGATTTAAGCGCGTGCGGAGCCCACCCAAGGCTCTCTCAGTGTGAGCATGAAAGGTGCCTCAAAAGGTCATTCACAATCAGAGCCCAGAGGGGAAGCCCTGCCCTCTCGTTCTTTACCTGCCTCTCTTACAATCAGTCACAATCTCTCTAAAAAATCTGGCTGAAATTGTTTATTCCAGGTGCTTGCATGCAGACAATCGCAGCCAATCACTGATTGTTCCAGAATTGTCATTTATTAAACAGGTGACTGAAAGAACGTGCTGATTTGATTTAATTTGTAGGGAACAAGAAAGGGGAACAAAGCAACTGCTTTGATCAAACATCATAAATGTTAAACAATAGATTTTACTCATCATAGTATATATATACATCAAACACAAAAACTCACTAAGACTAAACACAAACAACCACTACATGTGACCATGGACCACAAAACCATTCATAAGGGTCAATTTTTCGAAATTGAGATTTATACATCATCTGAAAGCTGAGTAAATAAGCTTTCCATTGATGTATGGTTTGTTATGATTGGACAATTTTGGCTGAGATACAACTATTTGAAAATCTGGAATCTGAGGATGCAAAACAATCAAAATTTTGAGAAAATCGCCTTTAAATTGTTCAAATGAAGTTCTTAGCAATGCATATTACTAATCAAAAATTAAGTTTTAATATATTTACAGTAGGAAATTTACAAAATATCTTCATGGAACATGATCTTTACTTAATATCCTAATGATTTTTGGCATAAAATAAAAATCAATCATTTTGACCCATACAATGTATTTTTGGCTATTGCTACAAATATACCCCAGTGACTTAAGACTGGTTTTGTGCTCCAGGGTCACACACACACACACACACACACACACACACACACACACACACACACACACACAATGTACAAATATGTATTTATAATTAATTTGATTATCTGAATTTATATGATATATGTTTATATGTGATATATTTTACTATAACTTATATTTTAAAATATTATAAGCCTCACATAGGCAAATTTATTGCCTGTGTCTTTGTTACCAGGTTATTTAATTTTATGTAATGTGAGCAGATGTTCATTATATTTGTTTTGTGTTCGTAAGATTAAGGACTGTCATTATAAGGCCTTTAATTAGTATTACTCAGTTTGAGAAATGGCAGTGTTAAACATGTTTGTTTTCATATGAGCTCAGAGTGAAAAATGATGATCAGTTTGCTTTTTATGTATATCAGTGTAAATGTCGTATGATAAATGATTAATGTCTTTATCTTCATGCAATCAACAGTGCTTGTATGTTTTGCATTTGTCATCCCACTAAATGTGTTTTCTTCACATTTTGACCAACGATAATTTGAATATCTTGTGTTCATGTACAGATATGCGTGTTTGCTCTGCACTAAAGCAGATTTTGTATTATTTATTTGTTTGGTCATATTTTGGCCGTAGTTGTTGTGGATTAAAGGTCATTTAAGGATTAGATACATCCATGAACTGTTTTGTGCTGCTGCAGTTTGAGTAAACAACAGTAACATTAACTCAGACTGTAAGACAGTGAAGATGACTTGTGTCTTAGGGTAATAATTGATTAAATCACAACATTTTAACCTTCATCTTACACTTAAGGGTCAGACATTTTAATATAGGATTTTTTTTTTTTTTTTTTTTTTTTGGCATTTTCTTATTTGCTTCTATTGTAACTTCTAAGCACATTTTAGCAGAAACATTTTTTCTTGAATAAAGCATAACTGACAATTCTGAGAAAGTCTCTTGAGCTATAGTTCACATACATTGAAAGTATAGAGCTATTTGAGACATTGTTGAGATCCCTAAAGTTTTTTTTCCCCCTCAAGAGAAGCAACTGGAAAGCAGGTCTGAATTTGCTCCCATTTAATGTCATTGTTATCTAGGAGAAATATTTTAGATCCTAAAGAGATTTCTCTTCCTATGGGTTACCAAATGTGCATTTTTTTTCTTCAGTGAAAAAGGCTTACTAAAAAGTGTAAACTCAGAATTCTGTGAAAAAATCACAATTGAGTTTATCTCGCAATACTGATTTATTTCTATATTTAGGTCTTTTAATTCAGATTTTTTTTTTCTCTGAATGGTGAATTTACATCTTGCAATTAACGATTTGCAGTTGTGAGACATAAACTGTTTTTTTCTGAGGAAAAAAGTCTGAATTGAAAGTTTATAAATCAGTATTGAGATAAACTCTCAATTGTGAATTTATATCTTGCAATTCAGATTTTTTTCACACAATTCTAAGTTTAGATTTTGCGAGAACTGAGCTCACAATTCTGGAAAAAAAAGTCTGATTTTGTGAGTATATAACTCAAGATTAAGATTTATAATTGCAAGATTACATTTCTGAGAAAAAAATTCTGAATTGTGAGATATAAACTTTTATTCTGTGGTGAAGGTAAGCTCATGTAGTAAACACTGTGATGGTGCCAAATCCTGCTTTCTTTGAGCAGCTCGTCAGCTTCAGACTCTTGTGACTAACTGTTTGTCCAAATTACCATGTGGCTTCATTTTTAACTTCCTTTTTCTGTCTATGCAGGTGGGATTTTCGAGACACTTGAGAATGAACCGATTCGCATGGAGGAACTTGCCTTCAAATTCGCTGTAACCAACATTAACAGAAACAGGACTTTAATGCCCAACACCACCCTCACCTACGACATCCAGAGAATCAACCTGTTCGACAGCTTCGAGGCCTCCAGACGAGGTTTGATTCTTACATTTACACATTTGACAGACACTTCTATCCACTGTATGCACAGGTCAGTTCATGCATTCCCTCCGCATTGAACCCATGACTTTGGCTTTGCTAGCGCCGTGCTTTACCATTTAAGCTGCAGGAATGATAACAAAAAAATAAAAAATAAAAAACTGGAGTGTGTTTTACGAGAAATCATCATGGAATAAAAATGTAAAAAGATAATTGTGACCTTTTTAAACTCAGAATTGATGACTTTTTTTCTTGCAATTCCAAATTTTTAACTCACAATTTGAGTTTTTTCCCCTCTGAATTCTGAGTTTACATCTTGCATTTCTGTTATTTTGTTTAAGCCACTGAATAAAAAAGAAAAAAGTAATAATGACTTTTTATCTGAAAATTCTGACTTTTCTCTTGCATTTGTGAATTTATATCACAAAATTCTGACTTTTCTTACAATTCAGACTTTTTCTTTTCAAGTTTTTATTTTGCAATTCTGAATTTATATCTCACAGTTGTGACTTTTTCCGCAGAATTTCGAGAAAAAAGTCTGAATTGTGAGATAAAATCTTGCAATTACGTTTTTTTTAAACAAACAAGCTTCCCTAAATTGCATTTGAATACACTGTAAAAAATGTGATGTTTAATACGTCATGGCAACATATTACAATTCCAACTTCATTATTTAAATTATACAATACTAAACCAGGCAAGATTTGAAAAAAATTGTTAAAATGGCTTGTACAGCCAGTTTGATTATACTTAAAAATGGAAGGCTGCAAGGCTGAACCCCCTCTGGCTCCACCTGCTACAGCAGCCACGCCCTAAACTCTTGCTATTGGTTGAGCTAGAGTGACTGACAGACCTGAGCGGTCCTTAGTAAATCTTTTGATGGTGGCTAAGAGGCTCAGTGTTTTCACTTTTTGGAGAGATAAACCCATGAATGGCATATTTATAGTAGTCAATGAACAATAAATTAAGTTAAGAGAATGTATTATAACATATAAATTAAAACAAATCTTACAAGTTTGTTAACAAAGTGACTGATGTTCTTGTCTTGATTGCAGCCTGTGATCAGTTGGCTCTCGGTGTGGCCGCCGTGTTCGGCCCGTCCCACAGTTCTTCAGTGAGTGCGGTCCAGTCCATCTGTAACGCGCTGGAGGTCCCTCACATCCAGACCCGCTGGAAACACCCATCTGTGGACAACAAGGACAGTTTCTACATCAACCTGTACCCAGACTACGCCTCCATCAGCCGCGCTGTACTCGACATTGTGCAGTTCTACAAGTGGAAAGCAGTGACGGTGGTTTATGAGGATGCAACAGGTGGGACAGTTTCTTTTTCATTGCTCAGGAAAGTGGCATGCTCAGATATAATTCACGTTTGACTCATATGCTTCTCCTAAAAAAATAAATGTGATATAAAACAGGCACAAATGAGACAATTATTTGCATAAGTGTATCAAATGAATGTGGATAGCAGCCCAGATGGAACACAGGAAACACACACACATATGTAATGTCCTCATACAGCATTGATATAATTAAATATAATCAACTAATTAAAAAGAAGATACTTTATGGAACTTTTCCAAGTATGCAGGAATTAGATGCATGTATCATCATCATATTAGTGTGTATATATGCCATATTTATCAACCAGCCCGTGAATGTCTGATGGTTGTTAGGATCTTGATGCTTTATGAAAAAAATGTCCATAATTCACATTTCTGCTCTGAATATGACATTATTATGGAAACTGGTGCGGGTAATATTGACTTTGCGATCATATCTGGGATAATTTGTTTGCTGAAGTGACATTTCTTCATTATTAAAAAGATTAGGATATGATTAACTGCGTGTAATTTGTCAGGGCTGAAAAATATTGAAAACACAAAAGAATTTCAGATGATGAAAAAATTAATTAAAGCTGAAAATCATCTTAAAATGTTATTTGCTAAATGTGAGTCAAAGCAGAACATGATTAGCTCATTTAACACACTACATTACCATAATATTTTTAAATGAAGTCTCTTCTGCTCACCAAGGCTGTATTTATTTGTTCAAAACGTGCGGTAAAAACAGTAAAATTCTGAAATATTATTACACTTTAAAATAAGTGTTTTCTATGTGAATATATTGTAAAATGTGATTTAATCCAGTGATCAAAACTGAATTTTCAGCATCATTACTCCAGTCTTCAGTGTCACATGATCTTCAGAAATCATTCTAATATACTGATTTGCTGCTCAAGAAACATTTCTGATTATTATCAATGTTGACAGTTGTGCTGCTTCATATTTTTGTAGAAACTGCAATACATTTTATTTCATGGTTATTTGAAACCTTTCTAAGATTATACTTGTGTTAACTGTCACATTTGCTGAATAAAAGTACTAATTTCTTTAAAAAATAAAATTAAATACTGACCCCAGACTTTTGAATGGAAGTGTATTTCTCTAATTTATGCTGATTTTGTCTATGTAATATTTTAAGGGCTAATTCGTCTTCAGGAGTTGATCAAGGCTCCGTCTCGCTACAGCATCAAGATTAAAATCCGACAGTTACCAACGGGAAGTAAAGACGCTCGGCCGCTTCTTAAAGAGATGAAGAAGGGGAAAGAGTTTTGTGTCATCTTTGACTGCTCGTACCAGACCGCAGCAGACGTCCTCAAACAGGTAACACACCAGCACAACTGAGACTCAACTGAGATCGCCGTTAAAACTCCAAATCAGTTTTTAAATTCTGTTCTAATTTAAGTTGAAGTACCAAACAGGATACAGATATGCAATTCGAATTTAAATGAATGTAATTTGAATTTTGAAAATGATTGTAATTCTTCACGGGAAAACATGTTCTCTCTCTGTCTTTCTGTTGTAGCTGTTGTCTATGGGCATGATGACTGAATACTACCATTTCTTCTTTACCACTCTGGTGAGTTTTTCTTTGGTTCTGTCATTGGTTTGACTGGAAATTTCAATAAGGTTTGTTCTGCTTATTTGCATTTTGTCTTAAGTCAATAAAGTGCTGCAAGTGCTGCAGGGACTCATTTTTTTGTAGGCCAATCTGGAAACTCACATCTCTCTGGTTCCCTCGACAAAAACACAATAGGATTTTTCCATTGCCTTTTGGATGATTGCAGAAAATAAGCTCTGGGACCAACAAAAGTTTATGACTCTTACATGTTTTGTTCATCATGTTAATCTTCACAACTATTATGAATTTTGAAGCCTAATTGCAATAGCCAGAAGTAAACAGCTAAACATAGGCTGTGTACAAACTTCACCACGATCACACCACCAATTAACATTCAACAGCTCTATCAGTCTTTATTTAATTATTATTATTTTTTTAATCCCAAGGTGGTATTTGCTGATGTATTTTATGTCATAGAATAAACCTTAAAAATATTTTGATCTTGTGTTAACCACAGACTTTATTTCAGGCATTTCGCTTAAAAACCCATTGACTTCAGGACGTTGTAAATGTGCTAAAAAGCTTGTTTCTATAAAAATAGGTCATGCCTACCATGCTCTATAACTAGAAACTAAGCAGCATTTTAAGAAAAGGAATCTATTGTTAAACTTCATATATTGATGTAACTTCAGGATCTGTATGCGTTGGACCTGGAGCCGTACCGATACAGTGGCGTGAACATGACGGGTTTCCGTCTGCTCAACATCGACAACCCTCATGTGGCGTCAGTGATGGAGAAATGGTCCATGGAGCGACTGCAGGCTCCACCCAAACCCGAGACCGGCCTGCTGGATGGAATGATGACAGTCTGTGCATCCTCTTTTCCTTGATGTGTACACTCTTACAAATAGTTAGCAAAAGAGGGTTTTAGAAAAACGATTTAAGGTTCCCCAAGGAAACTTTTAGTTAACAGTCCTTAAAAGAACCATTTTTTCTTAATTTGAAGAGAATTTTTAAAAACTTTGAAGAACTTCTGTCCACCATAAAGAACCTTGGAAAGCTTCCAAGGATGTTACAGGTTCTTCATGAAACCAATAAAGAACCTTTATTTTTAAGACTGATATGAAAATAAAAGTTCTTTATTGGCATCAGTAACGTTCGGTGAATAGTATGGTTTTACCATAGTACATGTTAAAAAAAAACAAAAAAAACATGATATTTCCATAGTAAAACACCTCCACAGAATAGTTTTACAATAGCACTTGATCAAAAGAGAAAAATAGTCTCTGATTTGAGTATCTGCTTTATCTGTTGTCTTACTGTGCATCGATTAAGCCAAGTCACATTTATTTCTATAGTGCTTTATACAATACAGATTCTTTCAAAGTAGCTTCACATTATAAAAAATTTTTTTATGGTTTTATTAAAAAAAAAAATAGGGTCATTTTTTAACTTGAGCCAATGAAAAATAAATAAGTTATTTTTAGGGCAAGTTATTTATTTTTCATTAGCTCAAGTTAAAAAAATATAGATGTGAATCATTACCCTATTTTTTTTTTAATTGGATGAATGAAATATTTTTTTTTTTGAGTTAATTAATAGGAAGGTAAATGTATTTATTTTTGTTAATTCATGAATAATGAAACAATTTCTGCAGTAAAGCAGCTCTACAGAAGACAATAGTGTCATTATTCAGTTCAATGTTAATTTCAAGTTATAAAATCAGTTATTAAATTAACTAATTTAAACTATAAGCAGCTCTAGTTTAATGTTGATTTAATTCAGTTCAATAAGTGCCAATATTGTAAAGTTCAATTGTGAAACGAGTTCAGCTGAGCTATTAGGCAGCTCAACAGAAGACAACAGTGTCATTATTCAGCTCAAGACACTTCAGTGTTGATTCAGTTCAGTTCAATAACCGTGAAACAAATTCGATTCAGATATAAGGCAGCTCTACAGAAGATCACAGCATCATTATCAGGTTTTGTTCTCAAACCAAACCAATATTACTGAATATTTTGAACCCATAATTTGATTCAGAATCAAGTGAGTCATTTCATTATGTGAACAGATACATCTAGTCTAGTTTCATGAGTGATGGCTCATTTCTATGTCTGTGCCGCAGACTGAAGCAGCTCTGATGTATGATGCTGTGTATTTGGTTGCTGCCGCGTCCCAGCGAGCGTCTCAGATCACCGTCAGCTCACTGCAGTGTCACCGACACAAACCCTGGCGCTTCGGCTCGCGATTCATCAGCATGTTCAAAGAGGTAAATGCACCTGTTCAAACACTCGTCCAAAACCAAAAGAACAGTTTACCCACAAATCATCTTTTACACATACGTTTGAAATGAAGAAATTATGACCGAATCATCATTTCTGATCTTTTAACTGTGTCAGATGCTCCTGAACTCTGATAGAGTTTAGTCTATTTAGTCCAAATGCATCATCACTCACTTTTCTGGAAAGTGTTTCGAGCCACTCCTAAACAGCTGCAGATGATTTATGTACAGACAATCTCTCTCTCCCAGTGACTTCTTCCAAGTGTTCTTGTCAGAGCTTCCTGTTTTGGAGGAGGTATTGTTGAGTCAGCATGCTGGCATTGCAGTCTAAAGGATGAATGTGTGTTGGATGAGAGCGTAATGGCTCTAGCTGAATTAATGTTGCAGTGCGGATGAACACATTACAGTGGAGATGTCTTCATTTAGAGGTGAAACATGTCATTTCTGCTCTACTAGTGGCTCTGAATGGAACTGTAACCAAATGGGCGACATTACAACACTGACTTATCAAACGGTGTGTATTTGGTGGCCTGTTTGACTCAACAATGACTCAGGAGATTTTTATTTATTTTTATTATTGTGATTTTTTCTCTTTATATTTTTCATAATTTTGTTTCCTTTTGGGTGATTTACTTTAAAATAAAAATAGAGAGAAATGCTAAAAAAGAAAAAAAAAACTAAAAACAACTTTAATTATTGTTATTTGTAATAATTTTGAAATAAATAATGTATTAAAAAAATTATTGTAAAAACAAATTATTATTATATATGTGTTCTGAAGTGACAGAAATTTAAAAAATGTAAAAACTAAAAACAAAAAAATTATAAATATAAAAAAACTAAAAAAACTTGTTATTATTTAGAATAATTTATCATTTATTTTATTATTATTATTATTATTATTATTATTAAAATAATTAATCATTCTATTTTTTATGTTTATTATTTTATGTTTTATATATATATATATATAGTATATATATATTATATATATATATAATAATATATATATATATATATATATATATATATATATATATATATATATATATATATAATTTATTTTTTTTTTTTCCAATAAATTTAGTTTGTGTTTTTATTTCAGATTACAAAAATGACTAATTGAATATTCATTCCCATGCACTACAGGTTGTGTGTCAAAAGGAATGTTTTCTGACACTTTCACTGAACTCGTTGTTGGTTAACGCATCTCTGAAGTTGATAGATGACTTGACTTCTTGACTCTAGTTGATGAAGATGTCAAATGGGACAGTTAATACAGTCTACATTAAGCACTACTGAGTGTGGTGTGTTTAATCTTGCATGCTTTTGGTAATCGGAGCTCACTGTATGAGTGATCTGAGCAGGACGTGAGAGAAAGGAAGGATCAAGTGAGATTTACACTAGAGAATAATCGCTAAGCATAATCGTGTATTCTCAATTTAAAAGCTAGATATACTTTACTTCTAATAATTCTGTACAGAGAGAAAGAGTCTTTCAGTTTAAGAGAATAAGAACAAATCTGGACAAGGGTCATGTGACCTCAGGGTGAGTATATGAAGCAAGTCTGAGCTCCACTACTGTATGTGAAGATTATGAATGCTATCCACCCCATTTTAATTCTTAAAGAACAGCAAATTAAAGAAATAATCCACTGGATTTGCACTCGAGGCTTTAGAGAATGTCTGTTGACTATATGAGTGCTGCATCCTCATAAATTCACGTTCTGGGTGGAAGATCCACTGAATCATGTTTTGGACAGAGACCATTTAGACTGAACTCACATATTCACTCTGTGAGCTTGATTATAGAGTCCATTTACTAACAACTCCTAGCAGAACCCAGATGATCTATTGCTCTGTGCACTTCTGTTGATCAAGAAACTATTTATTTATTATTTCTCTTAGCTGTTTGTCACTGGGTGAATGGGGCTGTATAATAGTATGTAAAATTAAACCCCTTTATATTTTTGAGTAAATTATTTGATTAATTTGTTGAGATGTTGTTGAGGGTGTTTTGCTCATTATATATTTATAGAGTGTGCGTGTATTCTCAACTTAAAAGCTAGCTACTTCTAATAATTCTGTACAGAGAGAAACAGTCTTTCAGTTTGTACAGACAAACAAATTGCAATATGTGCCAGATTTATGAATATATTTGTAAATGTTTGGGTTAATATGTAGCAATGCCTTTGGAAAAGGATGCTTTGCTCAGAGTCCTTAAACGAAAAAAGTGTTTGCTAGAAAAAAAAATTGTAATGCATTATATATATATATTTTTTTTAATCATTAAATTAATAATAATCATATTTAATAAATATATTTATTTATTTAATATAAATACAAGGTGTTTGATAGAAAATATTTTAATGTTTTTCTATAATAAGTAAATCAATAAATAAAACTTATAAAATGCATTAATCTTATTCATATTTCATTAATGTATTTAATTTATTTATTTAGAAATAATTTAATAAAAATAGAATAATAACAGAATTAAAAAAATAATATTTTAAATATTATTAAAAATACATATTTTTATAATAAATAAATGAACAAATATAATATAATATAATATAATATAATTACTTATTTTTATTTATTTATTTATTTAATGCTGTGGCACTGTGGGTATGTAAGTGTCGTTGCTTCATGTGCTCCCAGCTTTGAGTCTGATCTGGGTTATGTCACATATCTCATTCCCTCTCTCTCACTTTTACTTTGCTGTCTGCACTTTACGGTAGTATTAAAACAATGGCAGATAGCGTCCCAAAACACATAACAGTGTGTGTAAGCTAATACATCAAGGAAAAGAACATGGGCTGAGCATGAGCCAAAAACACATTCTCAGCTAATGATGATGATAATGCTGCATCTGGCCTCTAAAGTGAGACTCAGAATAAAAGCAAATGAGCAATCAGAGTTTTATCATCTCTGTCTTCATTACGACACCCTCATGTTTAATCTAGACGCCTGTTCTGGAATAAAAATCAGATCTCTTCTCTTCTTTTAGGCTCAGTGGAACGGACTGACCGGACAGATCATCATAAACAAGACGGACGGCCTGAGGAAAGACTTCGATCTCGACATCATCAGTCTGAAAGAGGACGGGATGGAAAAGGTAAAACTAGAAAATTATCCCGTTTGCATGATCTGCATCTGTCTAAACCAATATCTGTCTCACATGTCAAAACTGGGCTTTTGTTTTCTTTTCACGTTTATGCAAAGTGGTCGCTTTAACAAAGTATGGAAGAAGGTTTGTATTGAATGTCAGAAATGTGATGTTTAAGTCCCTTTTCCCCTTGCAAAACATACCACGGCACTGAATGATACTATGTTATTTACTACATTAAAAACAGTATTGCCATAATACTTTTTCCATCTTTAATGACCCTCAACCTGCTGACACCTCTTGTGCTGGTTTCTAGATATTATTGATGTCTTATATCCTCATGTTGGCAGATTCATGGCTTAGTTACGGATTATACTTAGTTTTACCACTTATTTATAATTGCATTAAATAAACTTAATTTATTTCCTTCTCTAATGCTGTCAAACTCTTAGCGGGTGGCTCCAAACCAAATGCAACATAAAGCAGCTAAGAGCTCTGCATCCATTTATGAAATATCACATCACTCATAGAGGCAACAATGCAGAGAGCTCATTTTATAAAACATCTGTTTATGAGCACTAATCGCACGCCAAGTGCTCAATTTGAGGACTCTCTACTAATGCATATTTTACAACGCTCTTCTTGACAACAGCTATCAGACAGAGGTGACGTAGCATAGCAAATGAAGCTACTATGGTGCCAAGAAACACACAGTGACCATCTCAGAGGAGTTACTGCTTGTGACGGCTTTCAGTGGCTTTACATTAATTGGTCATGTAAAAGAAGGCACTGATAGAGCACTTGCTTGTGCACAATAATATATGTGGTAGTTTACTCAAAATACAGTCTGTTCTCAGCACTATTCGAAAGTTAAATGCATTTTCTCTTCAATAAAGCACTATTCTTGTGCTCCACTAATGCAGCGAGTGCATTTATTCCTGTTTCCCCTTAATCCTTTTGTGTTGTTTTGTTTGCACCCTATTAGACCTAAAGCTAAAGTGAGTCATTTCTGTGCATTATCTATCTATCTATCATCTATCTATCTATCTATCTATCTATCTATCTATCTATCTATCTATCTATCTATCTATCTATCTATCTATCTATCTATCTATCTATCTATCTATCTATCTATCTATCTATCCACTATCTATCTATCTATCTCTCTATCTCTCTATCTATCTATCTATCTATCTTTTAACAATAACATGTTTTAAACCACAGACATATGAATATTTCTCTCTGGTAAATATTTTAATAAATACTGTGTCATCTTTTACTCATGCTCGTGTCACCCGTTTGACTCATGATGACATGAGGATGAGTAAATGACAGATATTTGATTCTGGGGTGTATTATTCTCTTAATCTGTCCTCTAGAAATGATTTGGTTATTTGTTTATGTGGTTCTGCATCTGTTTAGATCGGTGTGTGGAACTCAAACACCGGCCTTAACCTGACAGACAGCAATAAAGACAAAAACACCAACGTGACCGACTCCATGGCCAACCGCACGCTCATCGTCACCACAATTCTGGTAGGAATCAACCAATGCAGAACATCAGCAAGACCATCCACCTGCAACTAATGATACTTTTGCCCCTGTAGGAAAACCCATATGTGATGTACAAGAAGTCAGATAAGCCTCTGTATGGGAACGACCGGTTTGAAGGCTACTGTTTGGATCTCCTGAAGGAGTTGTCCAACATCCTGGGCTTCTCCTATGAAGTCAAACTGGTGTCTGATGGGAAATATGGAGCTCAGAATGACAAAGGAGAATGGAATGGCATGGTCCGAGAGCTGATCGATCATGCAAGTCCAACTTTCTAGGTTTAATTATAAGTTTTCTGGCTGATCTGTATGCTAGTTTCCTCATCGAGTCATTTTATGTGGTCTTAAAGAGTCAAGCGAGTTCCCGTGTAGCTATAAATTCTCACTGGCTTCATTACAGGTGGCAGATTTGGCCGTGGCACCACTCACCATTACTTATGTGCGAGAGAAAGTCATCGATTTTTCCAAGCCCTTCATGACTCTGGGAATCTCTATCCTCTACCACAAACCCAATGGCACCAATCCAGGCGTCTTCTCCTTCCTGAACCCGCTCTCTCCGGACATCTGGATGTACGTGCTGCTGGCCTGCCTCGGGGTCAGCTGTGTGCTGTTCGTCATTGCCAGGTAAAATCCATATCAACCCATTTTAACCTTTAGATTGGATTCAGTTCTTCCAGTTGGAACCGTTTCATGCTTTTATTATGTCTTGTTGGATTGCTGTTAATTAGCTCTTGCTTTACTGCCCAGCAGTAATAGCTCAAAAACACAGTCTTGGCCAGCTCATTTTAATAAAAATGCAAATGTGTTTTCATTTTGCAAATTTATATATATATATATATATATATATATATATATATATATATATATATATATATATATATATATATATATATATATATATATATATATATATATATATTATATATATATATATATCATTTTTTTTTTTTTTTTTTTTTTTTTTTCTTTTTGAACTTCTTTTTGAACATTTCAGTTAAAATAGGACTTTTAGTGAAGTTATGTTTTTTTGGCTGACACTCAAAAAACACATTTTGACAAAAAAAAAAAAAAAACAAAAACAACGCAACAGTTTGGACCAATGTTTTTATGTTATGACAACTTCTAATAAAATCATGTTCAACCAACAAATTACACTCAGTTAGAGGAACTTTGATTACTGTTCCAACTAATTTTAACATAAATAGCTATATAAATAGTTATTTCTTTATTTGTTTGCATAAATTAGTGTATTTAGGTTGATTCAATGATGTTAAATAATATTTTTGACTAAATAAATGTAGTTAATTGAAATGTTACCATTTAGGTTACCATTCTTTCAGTATAACACTTAATTTGTACATCTATTCTCCTTATGCAGTCTTATGCAAAGCATGCTGGGAACTAGAAACCAACAGTCCAATTTTCAAGTTATCAGGACAATTTTATTAAATTATAAAAAAAAAAAAAATCAGTGAACACAGAAATTTGAGATTAAATTACACACGATGTTAAGCTGATCAACATTGTGTCAGTTAGAACTCATTGAATAATCTTTGCTACTTAAAAGGTTTAATTAAATCAATAAGAATTTTAGAATTTGAAACTTAGAACTTAGGTTGTGGTAACAGATGCACTGAATTGACTTTATCAGCCACAGAATTTTTCCAGTTACTTGTGTTTGTGTGTATTTACAGTGAGTGTATGTTGTTGTGTTTGTGTCGTTCTGCAGGTTCACCCCGTATGAATGGTACAACCCTCATCCCTGCAACCCTGATTCAGATGTTGTTGAGAACAACTTCACCTTAATCAACAGTGTTTGGTTTGGTGTTGGAGCGCTTATGCAGCAAGGTATGAGATTTAACGCACATGATTTTCTACTTTAGAGTAATGTCCAAATGTGTTGAAATCTACAAAAATGTCTGTTAAACTCTGAAAATAGTGTCAGTGTGTGCTTTCACTTTCATTATGTTCGCTTGTTGAATAGACTTGGTAAAAGACACATATAGTTGACCTCGTGTGCTACAAAAGATCTTTCCAGATTATTGTGCAAATCATTCATTTGTGTCAGGATTATTAGAAAAAAAATTTGATTATCAGGAAGAAAAAAAGTCTGCAGTAGACATTTTAGATAAAGCAAGTAATATAAAACACTTGCATCTACTGGTTTTGTTTGTTTACTTATTTATTTTGAAGACCACGTTTATTCTCTTCATGCATTTTATTTTTTATTTTATTTTGATTTAATATTATGTTATATTATATTGTTTTTACTTTAAATTGTTATTTTATAAATTATTTTATTTTTTCTTTATTTAGAAGCCACAAGTTCATTCTCTTCAAGCATTTTATTTTATTTTTTTATTTTTTTTATAATATTATATTGTTTATTTTTAATAATGTTTTTATTTTATTAATTTTATTGTTTACTTTATTCTGCATTTTACTTTTATCTTAATTTTACCTTATTTTCACTTTGTTTGTTTTTTTATTTTTTTTGTTTTTTTTTTTTTTTTTTTTGTATTTGTAAGTATAAGTAAAATAATTGTAGTTGTTGTATATATATTATTATATATAATGTATATGTATATATCCTGGATTTTTCAGCATTTTTAAACATTCGTTTGTTAACTGGTTGAACATTTCTTGTGGTCAGGATCGGAGTTGATGCCCAAGGCTTTGTCCACCAGGATTGTAGGAGGTATCTGGTGGTTCTTTACCCTCATCATCATCTCGTCCTACACGGCTAACCTGGCCGCCTTCCTCACAGTGGAGCGAATGGATTCGCCCATAGACTCGGCCGATGATCTGGCCAAACAGACCAAGATTGAGTATGGTGCTGTGAGGGACGGGTCCACCATGACTTTCTTTAAGGTTAGGCAGCTCACTTTGATATTGTATTATTATTAGTCTCTACAAGCAAAAATTCAGTCTGTTTAACATTTCATGCAACATGTGGGTGTTTTGTGATACTGTACGTTCATTTGGCGTTGAATTTAGACAGGTGGTTTGAGGTTTGACGGGAGAACAGCAGTTACTCCTCCAGACACGAGACCTGTGATTTTACAAGCACAGAATGATGGGACACGGACCTCAGCCAGCGGGAAATACATGCACAGAGCGAATTAAAGCAGCTTATAGAGAAAGAGAGTGTTATGAGGACATCTGTCACAACAGCACTGATCTAAACCAGCAAAGCAAAGAAGGATTTCATGGCAGAAATAAGACATAAGCACAGGAAATCCTGTAGAAAGATGAATTTTGGCAGAAGAAACTCTGCTCATCCTCTAAAAACCCTTGAAATTTGCACTATTGCTGTAAATAATTTCAGATAGTTTTTGGAAGTAAAGATTATTAATATTCTCCTATAGAAAACAATAGTTTTGGCTCTTTATTTTGATTATAAAATGAATAGTTCTAGGATGCTGATTGGTGTACATCAACTATATCAGAAACAGCTTAGTTAACAGATCATCAGTAGATCTATTTATGAATCTTTAAGTATCTGATTAATAAAATAACATTTTATAAAAAATACTTAAATATAAAATTCAGCCTCTCCTGTCTTATTTCTTAATTAGATGATCAACATTCAAAACTGTAACAGTCAAGTCAAATCAAGTTTTTATTTATATAGCGCTTTATACAATACAGATTGTGTGCTGATAATAGAAAACAGTCAGTTTATCAATTAAAGTCAGTTCATGTCAATCCAGCTCAGTTCAGTTCTCTTTAAATAGCGTCTGCGCAATGAAGTCAACAATATTGCCAGAAATTGTTGATATACTCATAAAAACAAAGAAGGCTTTAAACGAAAGATTTTTAATGATTAATAGTTGTTATTTTTTATCGTGTTTTGCTGAAATTTTATAAAAGCAATAAACCACTAAATTTATTTTATTCATTTATTTTATGATTTAATTAAATTTAATAATTTTTATTAATTATTTTAAAATGAATTTTTATGTAGTTATTTTTTATTTTCATTTCATTTTATTTTAATATTTAATTTTTCATTTGATTTAATTGTATTATTTTATATTTTATATATATATATATATATATATATATATATATATTTTTTTTTTTTTTTTTTTTACTTCAGTAAAGTCTGACACACACCTTTAAGTGGCTACTTGCATTAATATAAACATTTTCATTTATGCATTTGACTTATGCTGCCAAAGCGACATTTTATTCAAGGTATATATGTGTTGAAAATTGGACCCATGAGCTCTACTATAACACAATCATACATCTTTTGCAGAAATCAAAGATCTCCACCTATGAGAAGATGTGGGCGTTCATGAGCAGCCGGAAGAACACGGCGCTGGTAAAGAATAACAGAGAGGGAATCCAGCGCGTGATGACCACAGATTACGCTCTTCTGATGGAGTCCACCAGCATCGAGTACATCAGCCAGAGAAACTGCAACCTCACGCAGATCGGAGGACTCATCGACTCAAAGGGCTACGGAGTCGGCACTCCTATTGGTTCGATTACATTAAACACGCATTTGTCATACATGTTCAAGTAATGCTGAGATACAGCTTTTGTTTGTAAAACTATTATTAAATGTTAAAATTAACATGAACAAAAACTACTGAATGCTTTAGAAGTATTGGTCATTGTTAGTTCATGCTAAGTAATGTAGTTAACTAATGTTAACAAGTGAAAAGTTATTGCAAAGTGTTACCAATAAATCTTTATAATTTTTTTTAGTTAAAAAGTTAGTTAGTTGTTAGTGTTTAAATTTGTATTTTTTTTTTCTTTCAGTATGAGGAACCATAATTCAGACCAGTGATGTTTTGCATTATTTTATCATATGTATTCATATGTGCACATATACCATAATATGGTGCTGATTACAGAAATGGAAAAATTAAATACTTTATCCTATTGTTTTGTTTTTTCGTAAACTTGAAAAAATAGAAGTACTCTTATTTTGAAAATATTTAGTAGTGACAAATTCTAGAAAAATTTACTATATTTATAATATAGTGTATATTATTTTATTTATTTGTTTGTTACTTATTTATGGTTTTAGTTTCAGTTTAATTGAACTATAATTACCCTGAATTAAACTAAACAAAAATCTGCTGAAATTAATTAATTGATGTTTATTTTATTTCAAGTAACAAAAATGTTTGTTTTTTTAACGGTTTCAGTTTGAGTTAATGATGGTAACTCTGGGTCTCTCTCAGGCTCCCCGTATCGTGACAAGGTGACCATCGCCATCCTGCAGTTACAGGAGGAGGGGAAGCTGCACATGATGAAGGAGAAGTGGTGGCGAGGAAACGGCTGTCCCGAGGAGGACAGTAAAGAGGCCAGCGCTCTGGGAGTGGAGAACATCGGAGGAATCTTCATCGTGCTGGCGGCCGGACTCGTCCTGTCTGTGTTCGTGGCCATCGGCGAGTTTATCTATAGGTCCAGGAAGAACCTGGACATCGAGGAGGTGAGCGTGGGACAGTGTGAATGGCATAATAAATACTGATGGAGCTGGTGGACAACGCAGGACTTCAGAGGACGTCAGTGGGAGTTTTATAATGTACTTTTGCTCCTCGACTTTATTAAATCCAAACACACACTGACGAAACATTACTTATATGATGTCAGCTGTGTGAGAACTGGTGGCGACTTTGGATACTGAGCAACATTTTTTTTTTTAAACATTTTTCATTTTCAGATGGACAAACAATAAGGCATCTGTCAGTGAGATATGAATCAAGACAGGAGTGTAAGTTTGCTGTTTAACTATTACTCCAGTTACTTTATTGTTGAGTAGTTCACTTCCATGTAGTTTGTATTTAGATTTAAAAGACCTCAACGTTTTATTCTTTACAGACATATTCCTTCTTAATCTAATTTATGATTTAATCTAAGGTATGTTTGTGAGTTTTATTATAGGTGATGTTTGTAATTTTTCATGTTAAAATGAGTCAGTTATACATCATTGATTCATAGGTTGATTTTCCAGAAGTGCAGACAACATTTTTTTTTTTTTTTTTTTTCGTTCTTTCTTTCTTTTTTTTTCTTTTTTTCTTTACATTTTTATTACAATTTCAATTTACAATTTATTGCAATAATGAGGAAGTCAGTGTGGTTTTCAGGTTAAAAAAGGATGCATTTATTTGGAAAATCTCTACATGGGTTAGATTTATGTATTTTTCAGTAAAAACATTTTTACAGTAATATCTTCACATGTATAACATTAAAATATCATCAGTTTCTCAAAATGGAACTTAGAGCAGTTTCTCAATAATGATGATTAATTTGTTATCTTTAAGGAACATTACTGTTTTAACATGCATGAAATGTCAAATAGTAGATGGAAAACCTGTTTGGAAACGTTTTTTGCATTTCAATTTGATGTAGAAATGACATACTTCACCTTTAAAGGCTCATTCTGACTGTCTTAGCCTTTCTCTTATGAAATGACTTATTTTATTTAATGACTGATGGTAACATGCAGTGTGTAATGCAAAACCCCATTTTTATGTCTATAATGCTGATTTAACATGCAGGACCAGCATTACATGAGTCCTAACCATACGTGAGGCGTTAATTCATTTTTCTGTCCTCATTAAAATTGTAAATGCAGAGCAAAGTGACAAAATCATAGCTGAACAGAGTAGTTTGTGGTTTTAGATGCAATGAGGGGGATTTTGAGAATGCGCAACACATCTAAATGTCATGGCTCTTATAGGACAAAACCTCCAATTATCAGACTGGTTACATTTTATTCAGTCTACAGGTGCAAGACTTTGTCTTCATGTTTTCATCATTTCTGCTTTTGTATTGTTTGACACTTATGAAAATGCATATAAATATTTTATCACTTTGAAATTATTTCTTTATGAGCAAAATATGTGTTTTCCTTGGTTTCTTGATTTATTATTTGCCTCTTGTAGATTGATAAGTGCTTTAATGATTTTTGGCATGCAAAGTTTTTTTCAGGGATGGACGTCCAGTCTTCTGCATCTGAAAATACCATGAGTATTTTATTATTGAAGCTCTTTGGTGATTGGCTTCTGTGGAGAAAACTGCATTGTGATGTCTTTTCCATTCCTTTTTTTAAAGGTTTGTTTTAAAGCTTTGTTTGAGAAACAAACTTAAATTTAAGTTGCTTTTGTCCCAAATACTTCAGCAGTCATTACATATGTGAACCACTTCTGTTTGGTAAGTGAAATTACGTGAAACCTTTCACTTTTGGGTGAACTATTGCTTTCAGAATAATTGAAAAATGGGTGACCATATGGAGCTACTGTGGAGCTTCTTTGATGGCTTGTCATCTCTCCACAGGTGTGGTAAAGTCCTTGTTGAAGCCTCTGATAGAGAATATACTCTAGTGAATGTGCTAGTCTTTGTCAGTTTTTCACTTCTCATGTTTCACAATTTCCATATTATTATGAACGCTGGCTTCAGGGCTCGACCCATCAAAAGAATAATCTCTGAACTCGTAAGAGACCTATGAAATGATTCCATGCAAATGAAGATCAGATCAGATGTCTCGTGTACAGTGTGTGTGATTTCTGCCTCCCTCCAAAGACGTTGGGGGTTTTACGTGAAAGAAACACTGAATGAAAAAAGACTTGCTTTCATTTTTCACCCTTTTCAGACCTTTTGAATTTGCCACGGGAAGAACCTGAAGGCGAATCAAAAACATCAACCTCTTCAAAACTGAGTACAAATTTACACACTTGTTTTCTCTCTGCTTTTGACTATTATTTATTCTGTCTGTGACAAAAAATAAATAAATAATTATTTAAAGAAATCAAGGACACATTGAGTGCAGATACAGATAATTGATCTAATGCAAACACGTTTAACCATTTTTCTTTGCTATAAGAAACCTTTTCGGGTTACAAAACACATTTTTCATAACTTGTCACCTTTGAAAGGAAATGATTTAGGATCATTTTCACACTTTTTTGGTCTAGTTAATGAACAAGGGAACAGTATGGAAGCTCATTTCCATCACAGAAGAAAAATATTAGGCTTTGGTAAATTATAATTAAGAGTTAAAAAGTCAAAATGACAAAAAATAATTATGAGATAAAGTAATTGACATAAATAGTCAAAATTATGACATTATGAGATAAAATGACTGATGACATCAATATTCCTAATTATGAAGTAAATTACAAATTATGAGATTGAAATTCTAAAGTATGACAGTCATGATTATGACATACTATGTCATTATTATGAAATAAAAATGTGAAATTATGAGAAAGTCAAAAGTGACCGAATTGTAATTAACATTGTGACAAAAAAAAAAATGTTATAATGACTTATCTTATAATTTTGATTTATCTTTGAATTCTGATTTACCACATCTTGTTTTTTTCTTATGTGGCAGAAATGGGCTTTAATAGAAGGGTATAGTTGTAGTGTAGGATGCTTTTTCCACAGAGTATCTCTTCTGCTGAATGAGTTTGAGCTGCACAGAAGCTTGAAAGGAGCTTTTGCATTAATCTGCGGTTGAGATGACAGTCTGAGGTTTGTATTTTTGATGAACTCTGGGATTGAGTTTAGAACTGCTTCATTTTTGTTCACTGGAGTGTAATCCTCTAACCCTGCTTTCTTAATCAAAACGGAGAGTTTTTAATCTAGCGTGGCACAGCGCAGGATTATGGATCTATGACCTTGTGCTGCAGCACAGCTGTTTCCTCCTCAAAGCAGCTCTCAGTTTAGTAGAGCTTGTAACATCTGGAATAATCAGACTCTTTGTATCTTTCTCTGCATGTGTGATTAACCTCTGTTATTAGTGCGTCTGCCCATCTCCTCTCTGCACGTTTAACAGCTTTAAATGGTTTTCTATGATAGGGAACAATATGGCCCCTTGAATGTAGTTTTTCCCTAAAATACTATGACAACAAAACCCCCCATACTAACAATATTAAACCTTAATAGATTGTTTTACATAAGTGGGGAGGAATGTAATTATTGTGACAAGTGGGTTCTTATTAACTGGAGAGTCACAATGGAGATTAATTTGTGAAATATTCAGCTCTTAGAAGTACATCATTCATTAACTAATATTATAAGTCATAAAGTATATAAAATATTATAAAATGCCAAATGTCATTGAAATTGACAAGGAAAAGAGATCAAACTAGCATTTCTATTTCCTTAATTTGTCAATAATAGTAAATGTTAATAGCTTTGCTAATTCTTTAAATGCATACACTGTTAGGGCAATTATAAAGGTTTTGTGCGTGTGTTTTCGTTCTCTCTCTCAATTTTTTTTTTTATTTTTTGATCAGCACACATCAATTGACACTGTACTAGAAAAAAATACTAAAATAATTTGCAGTTTTTTCTGCCCTCTGCTGGTAAGACAGAAGAAAAGGAATTCCTCCCCTCAGTAACCCTGAATCTAAAATGTGTTCACATACCTAAAATGCATAGACAATGTTTTAAAATATTACAATCTTATTTATGCAAAAGTGTAAGATCATTATAAAATCTATTTTATAATAATAAAAAATACCTTCAAAAAGAGAAAAATTAAATTACAAAGTCACAAATCACAGTGATCGCAGACATCTAAATACAGCCCTACAATAAAACACATAGACAGTCACACGAGTATGAGGCATTACTGCTGTCACATCACATCAGCAGATTCATTTCAGAAAAAAACAGCCAGAGATATTAGAGATATGAATGAGAAACTAATATATTAATGAGTCATGTATTAAAATGATTGATGGTTTCATGATTGAAAAAATGGTCAATGTAAGAATTAAACTCTTATTAAATACTATTTAAAGTACAGAGACTAAAGCGGAGCTGAATTATTACATTCTCCAATTACACGTATGAGGCCTGTTTTAAAAAAAAAAAAAAAAACCTTTAAATAAAAATATACTCACAATAGTATAGTTCTGCCAGTTTTAATGTGGCTCACTCTTTAGTTCAGAAAGTAGCTGGACTTGAGAACATCAGGTTCCCTTTCAAGGGAACTTCGAACTGCGTCCTCTAGGGGTCGCTATGGGGAACACCTCGTCGTGACCCGTGTCTGAAGCATACATTGAAAAAACACCAACGAGTTGGCCGGCGACAGCCTCTGAGGTCACTACCGGCGCGACTATAAAACAGGCACCGGGATAACATGTCATTCTCTTGTTCGTCTTCAAAACTGACCGTTTTGTTTGAAGCGTGCATCTGAAAGAACCGGTAAGAGTGCTCTTTCACTGTCTATCATGGCGACTACTAGCAAGCGTTTAGACAATGTGTGCATCCGTGTCGGCGTTATTTGACAAAAAAAAAAAAAAGGCAGCCATCTGCTTCCTGCGGTTCAGGACCCGCTGCTGCTGAGGCACGGAGGAGAATGAGCTTGTGATAATTTCAGGTGGATCTGTCTGAATGATTTAGAGAGCGACTTTCCCTTTCGCGCTCATAATGGCGGCGGACGAGAGAGAGCCTCGGGAGGATGATGTTATATCTTTAACACTTTCTGATACTGAGGTTAGTGCTCTGCTGGGTTTTTACCCAGGAAAAACAGGAGATATTTGAGGATGGTGAAGAAGATGAGGCTGAGCCTTCTCAATTCTCCTGCCCTGCGTATGTAGAGCTGTTGGTGTTTATGGATGGCGCCTCGATGAGCGTTATCTTTCCGACCATAGCCCTCCAGCTCAGGTGAGCCTTCCATTTCTGCCTGATCTCCATACAGAGATCGAAAGGAAATGAAAGAGGCCGTTTTACAGGAGAGGATGCCCCCTGTAGAAAGAGCTTTCATTCTGCGGGGGAGACATCCTCTCTTAATCTCCCTCCTTGCCATCTAAGCCCCTTCAAAAAATACATCTCACTTAAATGGCAAGGCATGCGCAGCAGCAGGTCAGGCTGTGGCTTTATTACACACGATGGTGGTGCTTCAAGCATATCAGACTGATCTGCTAAGAGACCTGGATAGAGGCGAATGCCTTTTTCCTGATTAGGTAGCTGAGCTGCGCCGCACCACAGGCCTCTCTCCGGGCTACCAAGCAGGCCGCCTCTGCCAAGCGCAGGACTACGGCGGCCATGGTGGTGGCGGAGAGACTTCTGTGGATGAACCTGGCAGACAATAGGGAAGAAAGAAAAGGCTTTCTTCTCGATGCTCAGGTTTCACCTTCTGAACTTTTCGGTATTTCTGTTGAGACGGTGATCGAGAAGTTCGGGGAGACGAAGGCACACTCCTCTGCTTTCAGATCCTTCGTTCCACGAAGGTCCAGGTCTGAGCCCGAAAAACATAGGGGTCCTGGCCTGTCTCGATCTGAGGATCAAAGACAGGCACAGAAGGGTAGTGTCACGACTCGCGCTCCTCCCCCACCTGCGGGCAGGGGTAAGAAGAATTGTGGGTCACAAGGAGGTAAGCAGAACCTAAGGGATGTGATCCAGGCGAGGCAGCGTTCTCGTCTGAGTCAGAGTGATACTGAAGTATCTACTCGTTCCCTTTAGGGATTTTTAACTTCTGCTTTTATCCTCCTCTTCCTAATTCCCCTGTAACCACCAGCTCTCCACCTGATCGAGGTTAGGTGGAAACCTCTAACGCATAACAGTCTCCTATGCTGGACCTATAATGCTTTTGGCTGGTTCTATGTTCATAGCAACCCCCTTACTTATGGTCCGGATTAAAAGGAGGCGCCCCTTGAGCGGGGCTCCAGCGCAGGAGGGCGGGAGTATAAAAATAACCCTTTCTGTGTATACTTGTGTGTAAATTGCTGGTGGTTATGTGTCTACTAATCAACTCTGTGAGTTTCCTTTGCAGTGCTCAGTTACAGTGTTTACTAAACACTCGTCAGCACGAGCCATCCGGCTTCATGTTCCGGTATTAGGCGGCTGAGATCACAGGTTTCTGCGGGAGCCTCCTTGATCATCAGGCCTGGCACAGCACTGCTGGGAATTTCATGGATGTCCAGCCAGGTCACCCTGAGGGGTCTCCACGTATTGGTAAGTGTGCACGCAAGACTCTGCACACTTTCTGAAATCCTGTATGGTAAGGGTTACGCGCTCCGCCTCATTCCCTTTCTTGAGATGATTAGACCTTGGTTCCTTGGGCTCCATTCAGCCAGTGTGTATTCATTTATACACTTCAAGCATCGCTTCCCTCAACATGAGGGGCTATCTGGGCGATTCTCGTGGTAGTTTTAGCAGCGCTCCCCTTTTCCAAGAATGGTCGCCTATGAGTGCGCTACTCTGGATTCAGGAGTTCTCCTCTCATATGAGACTGAGTTCACTGTTTTTCCCAGAGCGCTCCAACATTATTTCCACAGATCGAGTTGAAGACTCTCAAACATGCTGTTTGAGATGCACCATTCCATCTATGAGCTGCTCTATCAGAGTGCCACGAGAGCCCTTCCTTAGAACAGTATTTGAAAATTTTCTTTGCACACTTTCTGAAATCCACACTGTGGTAAGTTCGCACGCTAGTATTCTGCGTTCTTTCTAAAATCCTATATAGTGAGGGCTTCGCGCGGTTGCTTCGTGCCCTTTCTTGAGTTGGTTAAAAGCCCCGTTCATCTTGGGCGCCACTCCACCTATGTATCCTCAGATACCTATCTAAACAGGGTGTTGCTACTGGAGATCTGTTGAGACAGCTCCTTCAGCAAGCTTTTGCGGAAGCAAGCGGTAGCCCCTGTGTGACAGGCAAGACTTAGTATAAAATGCTAGGTTCCTAGCCGTATCCCTTTAAAGGAATCTTTCCTGATTCCAAGCCTTCAGCTCTACTCCGGGCCGAGGCCCTAACAATTAAGTTGGGTATGTAGCTTAGGCCTTTGGCCGTAAGGGGTACTGTCACAGACAGCCGTCTAAACATCCCAGGGGCAACTCCCATGGAAATGGTAGAGTTGGTACTTAGTGTTCGCCATGATTCTGGCCTGCACTCCCCTCAGCATGGCAGCATGGGTATACTGTTCCCCATAGCGACCCCTAGAGGACGCAGTTCGAAGTTCCCTTGAAAGGAAACATCTCAGGTACGAATGTAACCATGGTTCCCTGAGTAGGGAACGAGACACTGCGTGCTCTAGCTCCCTGCCATGCTTCGGACACAAGCTTCAGACGAAGAAGTGAATGACGTGTTATCCTGGTGCCTGTTTATAGTCGCGCCGGTAGTGACGTCAGAGGCTGTTGCCGGCCAATTCGTTGGTGTTTTTTCAATGTATGCTTCAGACACGGGTCACGACGAGGTGTTCCCCATAGCGACCCCTAGAGGACGCAGTTCGAAGTTCCCTTGAAAGGGAACCATGGTTACATTCGTAACCTGAGACGTTATTCTCAGACAAGCTAAGATGTTTCAGGTGTGAAGGGTTTGATTTCAGTGGAGTCACAGCAGCACAACCTTCATCTGTGACACCACAATTTTCTTAACCTGAAGACAATGACAAAATGTGAACTGTAGTTGAAGTGTCTGTAGTTTTTCATTGAAGTGGAGATACAATGACAAGCATTGCCACATACTGCTGCTGATTGAATGAGATTTACAAATGTTGATGCTCAGTGGTGCTGTTTGAAACTGTCATGTGGTTCAGGACTGGATTGACTGAACAGTTAAATAAGATTAATAACTGTGTCTGGTCTTTGTCAGCTTATAAACTGAATAGTAATATGGTGAACTGAATAGAGACATTCAAGGAGTAATGAGATAATTTGTACTGAGATTTAGTGTTTACTGAACATTTATTTTCCAAGCTGATTTTAGAATTTACATTAGAGGACATGTCTTACTGAGGACAAAAGTGTGTGTGACTATCAGAGAGATGATCTTACCACAGTTTCTCTAGTTTACAGTGAGAATCTTTAAGTCCAGTACAATGAAGCCTCACACCCAAATCTCATAGATTATACCAAGAAAGAACCAGTTCTCTCCCTCACAGACTTATTGGAAGTTTTGTTCATATTATACTTCGCTAAGTCAGGCAAAACCATACATCACTGCAGAATCAGTGCAGAGTGCAGTGACATTTCTGACCATCATTTTTTTACATAGGGACTGAAGGTAATCCCAGCATTGACAGGGGTCAGTCAGTAATTTAATTTCCGTCCGAAATGTGTTTTTTTATTATTATTATTAATTTATTTTTAATGGCTTGTTTTGTCATATTCAGTTCAGAGTAATAGGAAAAGATTATAATTCAGAGGTGCATACTAATGGTAGTAAATACACTAAGTAGATTGATATTTTGGCCTGTTTCTGAGAAGTTATTGAAGTAACAAAGAGGCAACATGGTTGTGTGTCTGTGTGTGTGTGTGTGTGTGTGTGAGAGAGAGAGAGAGAGAGAGAGAGAGAGAGAGAGAGAGATGTAGTCAGAAATGTATTTTATTTGTTATAGCATTTTTCAATTTTCAATAAAATGTAAGAGTAGTACAGTATAATCAGACAGTCATTAGTAATTTATATTTTATGAAATCTAAAGAAAGACTTTCTTATTAATCTTACTACATTCATTAATGTATAAGGGGATAAAAGTCCATAAAGGAATCAGAGGAGAAGTATTCAAGGGGATTGTTGGAGTGCAAATTTCCCTGCAAGTTGTGAAATGGTAAAAAAGGTTGCTGGGCCCCATCTATAAAAGGTAGTCGTAGCGGGAAACTGGAAATCCTAAAATAAAACACAGACAGTCATTTGTGTGATCAATTATAAAGACTGGTTATCTGTTTTTTTTTTTTTTTTTTTTTTTTACTCCATTATGCAAATGTATTTAGTGTCTTGTGAAAAAAAAACTGTCAAAGTTTATTCAGACTAAATATCACCATCAAGTAGGATTTTCGCAGTGGCCAAAATTTAGGCAAAAATAGGTTGCATCACAAAGAGCAGAATTAAAATGATCACTTATTAGGATACCTATTAAACAATTTACAGTGCAATGACTAAACTGAAGATGACTCCTATGTTACATTGCCTTCATGACAATATAGGTATGTTAATGTTCAACTACATGAATTTAAAATGAAAACATTATAATTTTTTTATTATATTCATTTGAAATACTACTTACTGCAGTGTCTCCAGTTTATAATGTGGAGAATTCTTTAGAGCAGTGAATAAATTCAATCCTGATTCTCCTACATTATTCCCAGACAGATCCAGTTCTCTCAGGTGTTCAGGGTTTGATATCAGAGCTGAAGCCAGAGCAGCACAACCTTCATATCTGAGACCACAATTACACAACCTGTAGAGAACAATGACACACTCTGCATTATCAAATTTCCACTGTATTACGATGTTATGGAGAGGCACATGCAGTACTGCAGTACTATGATATTTCTGACATGACTGAATCGAGTCCACCTTTTCCTATTTTTCCTGTGTTCCCATACATATCAGCTTGGAGAGGTGTTTATTTTACATAAAAATAAAGAAAATATTTGAAAAGTCAAACCAAAGTGGCCAACAGTTATTTAATAGACCTATTGTTGAATGACATTGCTATTTTGCATAATGTATCTTATTGTGAATTTTTTGCTGTAGTGATGACAACTGCTGTGGTGGTTCAGACACGCTGACCATGCCCCTATATTCCCTGCTTCAGACTACCAGAGAGATGATCATATACCTCAGTATCTCCAGTTTACAGTGATGATTTGCCAGTGCAGCAGAGATTAGCTTCATGCCTGAATCGTGAAGGTTATTCCCAGTCAGATCCAGTTCTCTCAGATGTGAGGGGTTTGATCTCAGAGCTGAAGCCAGAACAGCACAACCTTCATCTGTGACACCACAGTAACTCAATCTGTAGAGAACAATGACACACTCTTCACTCTCTAAGATCAGATCAATAAAACTTAATTTCCACCATCATCATACTGAGGAGAAGCTTACGTTTAACCATGGGAGGTCTCCAGGGACTTATTAAGACGGGGAACAGAATTATTTAAAAAGCTGGTTTTCGTGTAATTCACCAAATCTAAAATAAGATTTCTACTAGCCCTACATCTGAACTCAGTGGAGTCTCAAACTTAACATTCATACAGCAAAACGTTATCATAGTGGACTTAGATCTCTGACAGTTTCAGCTTCCCATCTGGTACCCCGCCAGAGATAATCAACCCAAAAATAAGGAGAATTTAAATATTAATAATAAATGAATAAATAATAAATAAGTCTCAAACCTGTTCTGCATGCACACTATACTTATCTAGGTATTGCCTAAAAATAAAGGACTGAGATTTAAATTATTCCCATTATAATTTAATATTATTCAATCATAAAAGTTGAACTTTGAGCAATCTTGATCATTACATTTGGATTAGATTCTAAATTTTGAAATGTGCTTTGGAGATATTTTATCTCACTGATCTAGGAATATCCTGATCTGAGATGTTTCCGGTGGTTTCCTATGTAGCTAAAATATGTTGTGTGCCAAAGATGGCTGCTGTGGTTAAACCATATCAAAAAAAATAATACAAAAAAATACAAAAATAATTTTGTAATACCAATGCATAAAGGTATTATAAATATAAAAATTATGATAGATAGATAGATAGATAGATAGATAGATAGATAGATAGATAGATAGACTTACTCAGCTTTTCTGGATTCTTTAATCACAGGCAGCAGCTTCTGAAGAATGAGATCAGCTTTATTTGCTCCAACAAACTCCTTCAACCTAAATTTATCCTGCTTCTTCTCTGATGTCAACAACACAAAAGCTACAGCTGACCACTGAGATGAAGAGAGTTTGGCTTCACTTATTCTTCCAGATCTCAGATAATGTTGCATTTCCTCCACTAGTGAATGATCACCCAGTTCATTCAGACAGTGGAACAGATTGATGGATTTCTCTGTAGAGTTAATGGTCCTGATCTTTTCCTTGATGTACTCAACTGTTTTCTCATTTCTGTCAGAGCTGCTTCTTGTCTGTTTCATGAGTCTTTGCAGAATACTCTGATTAGCATTCACTGACAGACCCAGAAGAAACCGCAGGAAAAGATCCAGATGTCCATTTTTACTCTGTAGAGCCTCATCCACAGCTCTCTGATGTACATCAGATAAATTGTATGTGAAAAACAATGACAATTCAGAGGACAGACAAGAGAAAAACTGTGAGCGGTTGTTTTTATAGGAGAGGTGCACATATAGAGCTGCTAGATGTTCCTGAACGCTCAGATGAACAAAGCAGAAGACTTTCCCCTGATACAAGCCCAACTCCTCTCTGAAGATCTGAGAGCACAATCCTGAGTACACTGATGCTTCTGTCACATCAATGCCACACTCTCTCAGGTCTTCCTCATAGAAGATCACATTGCCTTTTTCCAGTTGTTTGTATGCAAGTTTCCCCAGTTTGAGGATCATGTCTTCATCTGTCACCTTCTTCTCATAGTCCTTCTCATGTTTGATGTTGGTCTGAAGGAGCAGGAAGTGTGTGTACATCTGAGTGAGAGTCTTGGGAATCTCTCCACTCTCTGCTCGACTCAACATCTTCTTCAGAACAGCGGCTGAGATCCAGCAGAATAATGGGATGTGGCACATGATGAAGAGGCTCCTTGATGACTTCAGGTGTGAGATGATTCTATCGGCCAGACTCTGATCACTGATTCTCTTCCTGAAGTATTCCTCCTTCTGTGGATCATTGAAGCCTCATACCTCTGTCACTCGATGGACACACTCAGAGGGGACGAGATCAGCTGCTGCTGGTCTGGAGGTGATCCAGATGAGAGCAGAGGGAAGCAGATTCCCCACAATGAGGTTCGTCAGCAGCACATCCACTGAGGCTGATTCACTAACATCACACAACCTCACATCGCTCTGAAAATCCAGAGACAGACGACACTCGTCTAGACCATCAAAGATGAACAACACTTTATATTTGTTACTGGATATTTCCATTTCTTTTGTTTCAGGGGAAAAGACATGAAGAAGATCTGAAAGACTGAGTGTTTTGTCCTTCATCAGATTGATCTCTCTGAAAGGAAGTGGAAATATGAGCTGGACGTCCTGATTCTCTTTCCTTCAGCCCATTCCAGGATGAACTTCTGCACAGAGACTGTTTTTCCAATGCCAGCGACTCCCTTTGTCAGCACAGTTCTGATGGGTTTGTCTTGTCCAGGTAAAGCTCTAAAGATGTCACTACATTTGATCGGTGTGTCCTCTGTTGCTGCTCTCCTGGATTGTGTCTCAATCTGTCTCACCTCATGCTCATTACTGATCTCTCCACTCTCACTCTCTGTGATGTAGAGCTCTGTGTAGATCTCATTCAGGAGTGTTGGGTTTCCCTGCGGCGCTGTTCCCTCATAAAGGCACTGAAACTTATTCTTCAGATTTGATTTAAACGTGTTGAGGACTTCATGGCTGTAAAATTAATAATACCACATTATTGCACTTTAGTCATGATAACTCTTTGAATTATTTTAAATACTTTTTAAAGGCAGAGTTCAACTGAAATTGACAAACAAAATCATCTAGACTGTTGGAATATAATAAATATTATGCTCTTTATATTATGTAGTGAGGTGCACAATCTTACAAGCCACCAAGTCTAAATAGTAAAAGTCTTATGAGGTATAAAAAAAGCAAACAAATGTTGATCACTGACTTAAAAAAATAAAAAATAATCTGACAGGTTACCTGAAAACAGTTGATGTATCTGTTCTCCTGTGTGGATGTGCTACGACAACACTGAACATAAAAAAACATTATACATCAGATCAACTTACATTCTTACATATAGTGAAAAAAAGCAAAATACAGATCTAAACCAACACACATGACATTTAAACAAGATGAGCAAGCAAAAACACAATAGAATGTGATGAGCCTGCTAATGTGAAGAGACGCTTTCAAAACTGAAATATGTAAGAACTTCAGGAATCAATTTACCAAGGATGAACAGGAATCTACAGTCTCGGTGCACCACAAATACTGAGTCAATAAAAAAACGTAGAACTAAGGATTAGGAATGTGACGATACCAAAAACTGAGTACTTGGTACTGATACCACCAAAAGTACCAAAAGTAGCCTGGGTCACACACTACACAAGCTGACACCAACTCTGTCACCCAATGACTCTATCAGGTCCCCAAACCACGTTCTGCCATGAAAACAAATGTGAGAAGTTGAACAGGAATAACGTGAAACAAGTAAAACAGCAGTTGTTTATTTGAAAATGGAAAAAGAAAAGAAATTAGTGCTGCAAGCTGTTTGCGTGAGGATCTCTTCCGAAAAATTTCGCTCCATTTCTTGTGACCAAACGGTCCAAACTTTTCTCAAAGCCATGTTGCTGCTGCTGTTTTCTTCTGCTGACCTCAAAACATGCCTTGCTCTCTCATTGGCTGTAGCTAGTTTTCTCAAAGCCATGTTGCTGCTGCTGTTTCCCTTTCATGCGATGACGTCATTGCTATGGGAATATGGCATTATTTCCCTGTCAAATGTCGAGAGCGCATTATTTCTCTGCTCGCGCGCACTCTCAGATACACGTTGCTCTTGTAAGAATTTTCTCTGGGCTCGCTCAGAGAGCATGCCTGCACTTAAAACGTGTGCAGTGCAATCGCGAATCTCTCCTCTTCGCTTAAAGTAAGCGTGTATGTGCTTAGACTGTGTCCCATGCGTTCGCACATGGCCAAGTACTCTTCTCTTCGATTTCTTTCTCTTTGCTCTTGGCATAAACGCTGTCAAAACGGCAACAACCAATCAGAAATAGGATTCAACGACTGACCAATGAAAACGCGACATCGTACATGGAATCTTATTGGTTGATATTGAACCGCACATGGAACACATGGAATAAGTTCACTGCACTAATTAATGAATGCACGTTAAGCACGGACTCCACAGCTGACATTTGCCATGCGGTTTGGTTTTTGGTGCTTCATGCTACCAAACACAAGTCTGTCCAGCTAATAATTATTCTTTCACCTCCATTGCTGTTTTGAGCTGGAACAAATAGTGGACTCTGTGCTATGAGCTGGATTTGTGGAGTTTTGCAACAAACATTTGTCTTGCAACATGGATTTTTGCACTTTAGGCTACCAACACTATTTTCACAACTGGCCTAATCATTATTCTTCTCATCCTAACTGAGATGCACTGAGCTGAGCTACTGTGTGAATGAGTTCACATGTAAGAGTATCTCTTATGGCAAGCTATTAATGCTCACCATGGTCAGCCTACTTCATATGATTGATGTGGCGCTTTTGCTACCAGCACTCGCTTCACATGACTGGCTGCATTATGTGACTGCAGCATACATTATTGTGCACTAGAAATGTTGGGTGCTTCATGCTACCAAGCAGCGGTTTGCATGACTAATTACTCTGTTCTTTTCAGCTCAGCTGTTTCATTGAGCTGGAACTGTGTATGAATGTGGGCAACCTACAAGTTTGTTTGGCTCTCTATCAGCTGTTCCACCGCATGTTGCATTTCGGACTGATTTTGACTGTTCTCCGCGCCTTTGCTTTGGAGATGGAGAGGATAGCCCTAAAGTCATTGGTGCAGGGTCTATGTTGACATCCAAGTCACCACCCTGTGGTTGGTGCTGGCATGTCTGATTTTAGTATCCGTTCCTGTTTCAGAGGTTTTTCCCACAACTCAGGTGTCTCTGAGCCTCAAGAGGGAGGATAAGGCTGTCGTATGGTTACACCATCCAGCTTCTAGGGGGTTAATTTGATTTTCGTCACCTAACCTTGCGCTTGGAGGAAGCGATGTCAAGATGCTGACGCAGAAGTTCATCCTGTCTCTATCTGAACTGGAGATAGGTTTGTGACCATCGATCTAAGGATGTGTACTTCTGCATCCAGACCATCAAGAGACAAGTTCCTCCGGTTTGCTTTTGGAATAAAGCTTGCCAATACTGTATTCTTCCATTGAACTGGCCTCGAACACAAGGTGAATGGATGCGTCTCTGGCCCTGTTGTGGCGGGGTGTCTGAGTTTTGAGTTAACTTGACGATTGGCTGATATTAGCTCAATCACACAAACTGTTGCAGCGTTCTGGCACTCAAACAGTTCTTACCCAATTGAGTGGTTGGTCAAGGACTGACAACACGGCTGTGGTCTCATACATTGGTCAGGATTACGCCTCTCACCCCCTGTGCAGGTTGGTGAGATGTATTCTTCTTTGGATGCAGACCAGGTTCCTGTTGATCTGTCTAGTCCATTACCCTGTAGGGACCTGCCACAGGTTTATGTGGCTGCCATATCTGCTAAGCATTACCCATAGAGGTGTTTCAGCAGGATTTCACCCTCTGGTTTCCCGTTTCATGCAGGGACAAGATGGCTTAGGCCTTTCTGCCCAGCACAGATTCCTTTTTGGGACTTATTTTTCAGTTGGAAGGCCTGGCAGGCCATCCATTTGAGCCATTTAAGTCTGTCAGATACTGTAACTTAAAATCTTAAGCAGTTTTTTGGTAATCCTATCCTCTGTTAGAGGTATGAGGATCTGTAGGCTCTGTCAGCTCCTCTTGTATGGACTGGTTAAGTCTTACTGCTT
Organism: Cyprinus carpio; assembly: GCF_018340385.1. Lineage (NCBI taxonomy): Eukaryota > Metazoa > Chordata > Actinopteri > Cypriniformes > Cyprinidae > Cyprinus > Cyprinus carpio. Next base: position 25,089,559 of record NC_056586.1, on the reverse strand, counting down.
TCTAACCTCTTGCTCATTTTATGAGAGTAATGGCTTCTTTTCAGGCTCATTTTAAAGAGCCTTTGATGGGAGATTCCTGTGCTGTGGCAGGTTAGTCCTCTCCTAGCACTTTCATCAAGTTCTAATTGTCTGGATGTGAGGATGGTTCTTGGCTCCCGGGTCTCTTCCGCTTGAGCAGACTCTTTCCTTGGTCTTCCAGCGATCTTACGTCAGGCGTGATGGTATACCATTCCCATAGCAATGACGTCACCGCAGCATTGAAGTGAACCTATGAAAGGGATCTCAGTTACGTATGTATCCTTGGTTCCCTGGATAGGGAATGAGATGCTGCAATGCTTGCCATTCCGTACCTTCGATATCGCTTCCTTCATCATAGTGTAAAATCTGATGTAATAGAGCGCAGCAGCATGCTGCACAGCACGTATGTAACGTATGCTCTGGGTGGTGCTAAGCGCTATTGGCCAATAAATTGGCATGATGGTATAAGGGCTTCAGACATTCATCACATCGGAGGTGTTCCCATAGTGATGACGTCATTGCAGCATCTCGTTCCCTATTCAGGGAACCAAGGTTACATACGTTACAGATTTTTTCTTCCACTGACCTCAAAACATGCCTTGCTCTCTCATTGGCTGTAGCTCGTCGCAACAACTGACACCACATGATGTCGATTCGGCCGTCCGGTCCAGATATTTAGCATGCTATATATTTTTTTGGAGCCAGCAAGGCGTCAGTGAGCCTCTTTGTCTGCATTTACACATGGCATTAACATGCGACCTGTATCCGGATGTTGTCCACATACACATTGAAAAGACAAGTGTAAATGCACTTCTGATCGGAATGTTATCCGATCAGCGTGTCCTGGTCCAGAGGTAGTCGAGGACGCATTGTGATTGGATCTCAGTGTAATGTAAACACAATCCAGCCATTGTGTCTGCATTCGCAGGTGGACATCACGCAAAACGCAGTCCCCACTATCGCGAACTGACAGAAAAAAAGACGGAGAACACCCATCTGGGGACTGAGTCTCCTACACTTATTTTTGATTTGCAAAATGTCCCATGACTGAAAATGTTTTTCAAAAGAAAACCCAACACTTCAGGTTAACTTTCCACTGGGCCATTCTCTGCAGACTTACTTATATATTGTGCAGGAAAGACAGATCCGATCGGTTATCCAGATAGAAAAGTCCATTGATGTTGCCAAGTGTAAACTGCTTTATCGGATCATCAGTCAATCAGAACACGGCGCGTTTACACTTGGCAACAAATGGACTTTTCTATCTGATCACCCATTGACTTTCCCTCAATCAAAGTCCGACCTGTTAGCAAACTCATTGAGTTGCAAATAGATCTTAAAATCCTGTAGTGTGAACTTGCCATTACATGCCTCTGATTGGCCATTCTGTTCACATACTCAACAAACATACCTGTGATTGGCTACAATGTTGCAAAAACATGTAAATTGAAAGCTTTGATGTTCTTCTGAGCAGCCACCTGTCAGCAGGTCGCTACTACCGGCACTGTGGACTGCTGGTATTGCTATGTTTTTCAAAAAGTAAATATAAGACTTAGTCCTGAAGGATACAAAACATTATAAACTGTACCAGCAGGCAGCGTTTCCACCAGTGGAAAGTATTGGCTGATCCACTGAACAGTCCCTCTTCACAGGAACATGGCTGGGTTTTGGTAGATTCATCTTCATGCAGTGTTTTCTCTTTCTACCAACATCAGATTAAAAGAAAGGTTTAGGACATTTTAGTGAACAGCAAACATGGTCTCTACCATCAGCTCCATCTGCTATTTCTCATGTACAAACAATTTCAGTGTTTTTTTTTTCATACTGTGTATTTGACAAAATATATTACAAAATCCTTCTCTAAGGATTGAAGTGGTTAGTAATAAAATATAATTGTATTGTTTTCAGCTGGCCCGCACTGTACTGGATAATTCTATAATGTTTACATAAAACTGATACCATATGTTTGCAGAAATGTAGTACCTGCTGCTAGATGATGTGTTTCCATCATTAAAAAACAGTGGTGGGTTCATAGACTGATCACTCTTCATTGACACACAGCTGGGCTCTGCTGATTCTGTTCTCATAGGCTTGACTGAACTGAAACAGTGTAGAGATATAGCTTTATAAATCATTTTTAAGAATATTCAAGCGTAATGTCCTAAAGTCAGGGAGAACAGAAAGGTTACATATAAAGCAGAGGTGTAAAGCTGTATCCTGTACTAAATGCTTTTGTGTGAACAGCACCTTGAACATCAAAAGATTAGATATGAATGCCAGTTCATAATTCACATGATGAATTTACTGTCTGATTCCACAATGTAAACAAAATACTGATACCATGTGTTTGCAGAAATATTGGACTTGCAGCCAGGTAATGTGTTTCCATCATTAAAAAACAGTGGTGGATTCATAGACTGATCGCTCCTCATAGACACACAGCTGGGCTCTGCTGATCCTGTTCTCTTCTGCTGGACTGAACTGTAACAGTTTTGACACGCAGGTTTATGAATGAATATTAGCATATATTTTTACCATATCTGCTATATATTATTTTACTGATTTATCATTATGTGCCATTTTGAGTCGTTGAAGAGTACCTGATTCCTGGACAAAAGTCTCCATCACTGGATGTCTGTGCGTCATCCATATTGGAGCTGCAAAGGTGGATCAGATGAGTCTGATCTCTTACACACCCATCCACAAAATGATCTGCAGTTTATTCCACAGATACTACAGAAGAAAATAACACCAAAATCATCTTAGGTCATCACACACACACACACACATACATATATATATATATATATATATATATATATATATAAAACATTAACATGGCTAATTCAGCCATTTTTACTTAATGACTATATATATATATATAGTCATTAAGTAAAAATATATAACTGTAATATTAGTTAGTACTGTGATGTCAACTGTAATTTCCACCGGTTCTTGTTTTGTTGTATTGTTTGTCAAATAATCAGCCAGTTAGTTGTTTTGGTTCTCCCTATTACTTAGGTCTATAATTAATGTGTCATGATTATTTTACTTTTTATGTAACAAGTAATGTTTTTAATTAAGTTACCCTTGGAGAGCTATGCCTAACAACAGTTTATACTGATAAAAACATTTAATATGTAGATCTAGTAGCAGTATGTAGGAAAATAATCAAATAAAATAAATATTTAAGTAACAATGTAATAATGTAATAATGTAATTAAAAAAAAAGTGCCTAGATATATCCATTCAACAAATCCATCTGTAGGCTAAACATAAATATGATTAACACTGGTCAACACAGCCTTCTTCACTCAATTGAGCCACAACTGAGTTCTCATCTACACGTAGATATGTACAGTTTTGAAAACATTAAGCAATTTTGCAAGCGTTATGTAAACGAAAATTATCAAAATGAGAGACGACAGATGAAGTTTGGGAAAGGACGTAGCCCAAGCTTTTAAAACCGCACGTACCTGTACACTACAATCCTTGGCCTCAAGGCGTCTCGGACACCTAATTTATCGATTCATAAAAGAACTAAGTCTAGGCGTTTTAAATTAATGCATGGAGATAACGGTTTGAATTATTTCTGCACATATTTAGTGTATATTAGCACCGTTTGTTGTTTGTTTTTGGCATCTGATAGAGCAGTACTGCGACTAGGATTGCCAACTTCAGAAAAAGTCTGGGAAGGCTGCGTCCCGTAAATGGCCCGTATGGTCCCCCTTGGTGAAGGGAATTGCGTTAGCAGGTTATCCTATATTTGTAAAGTAGTACGTACAAGTACAAGAAAACTTCAGTCATGCTGTTGAGTCTATAAAAGGATAATCTTTAATACTCACTCTTTCTGGTACTTTGATAACGCGATGGAGTCCTTTAGGCACAAAATGGCCTCTGAAAAAAACACACTTTCACTTTCGTTTAATAAGTCAGGCAAAACCATTGTAGGAATAAGTCACTGCAGAATTAATAAAGGAGTGCATTATTTTACACAGGGACGAAGGGTAATTTCAGCAGATACAGGGGTCAGTCAGTAATTTGATTTCCGTGCGAAAATTAAAGCTGTTTGTTGATATTCTTTCTTTTCTTTCTTTCTTTCTTTTCTTTTTTTTTTTTTAAATGGCTTGTTTTGTTACATGAACGTAGTATGTATGACCCTCGATAGCCAGAAGGGGGCGATGTTTCATTACGTTTAAATTAAGTTTTTTGGGGGGCTGGGTTCAGTTTAATAGGAAAAGTTTATGATAATTCAGAAGGTGCATGATAATGGTAGTAAATGCAGTAATTAGATTTATTTATTATGCATGCACCATTTGTACCAGTCATATATCAGTGGTTTTAAAAGTTTTAAGGTATGGTAGCATGTTCAAAATGTTGTTGTGTTGTGGATAACAATGTGCTTAATGCTAACTTTGCACTTTACTCATTTTTTTTGTTGTGAACTGTTATTGGATATAAGATGGCACAAAATGATTTTTAGAGAAAACTGAAGGAGAAATAAAATGCTGTTTAGTTGTACAACATCTGCAGCTTACATTTAAAAACGAATGGTAATTATTATTTGACATGGAAATGGTGTTTCTTATATGACACTTTTAAAAAGACAGCATCCTTCATGATTATTACACTATTATATTCTCATTTCCATCTCTAAATTTTCATCAAGATCACATTAGTACAAACAGCGACATCTTGGCCAGTTTTAATACGCTGTTATGAGTAATAAGGAGGGCAGCACTGCTGTGTGTCAAGTCAGATTTATTTACACGGTGCCAATAGTTACTTTATTTGTCATACAGCCTGAAATCAAACACCATTCCAAATAACTTTTCCAGCTTTATTTACAATTTTGGTCTTACAACATCAAACCAACGTAAGTAATAATACAACAGTTCTGCAAATTTATAATAATTATAAAAAAAAAAAACTAGAATAACAGGGTTGGAAAAGTCATCAGTCCCTTGATTTTATTAATACTCACTGTAGCATGTCCAAATTATAATAGGGTATAATAATGGTAAAATTCACACATTGGTGCATACCTCAGTTTTGTGGTAATGGTTAAATACAATTTCGGTACAGCAAGACAATAAAGAATCTTGTCTTGACACAACAATTCTTATGAATTCTTACAATTTTATGAAGGTACTCATTTACATATCATTGCACTATATGCATATGACTTCTTGAACTAAATACTAAATACAACACTACTGAGAATTTTATCTGCACATTGTATAAAAAAAAAAAAGTAAAATAAGGCTGCTGCACCATAATAATTTATTTAAATCTAAGAGATTAATAATGCAGCTCTACTAATGCAATGCTAATGTTTCAGTGTGGCTCAAATACATTGAGCAGATCGATCAAATCTGTGTTCTCTTTACCACTGAGAATGCTTGCATATCTGGACTATTTTGAATTGAATTGCTATGTAATATTGAATACTATTCATTTGATTTTTTTTTTTTTTCAGTTAAATTTCCTGATTTTTTTCATACAGATTGTTGGCTTAATTTTCTCCTGGAGATTTGGATATGCATTTTGTTCTGGATATTGCACTTATAGTTGCAACCCTATCTTATAACGTGGATCATTCTTTAGATGAGAAATCAGATGCACTCCTAGTTTATTCCCAGACAGATCCAGTTCTCTCAGGTGTTCAGGGTTTGATCTCAGAGCTGAAGCCAAAGCAGCACAACCTTCATCTGTGACTCCACAATAACTCAACCTGTTGAGAACAATGACACACTATTAAATCTCTGTATTTATTCAGCCGGTTTGCCAAAAGCAAGTTCTCTGATTTTGCTATTGTGGAACATAGGAAATTTCAAATGTCAAATCATGAGTTTTTAATAATAGATTTTTATTTTTGTAGCTGACAGTCTTGAGGTTTTGTTCTGCATCATGTGGTCCTGTTTCCAATGCAGATAAGCTAGTAATAATGACCTTCTGTAATGCACTACTGTTCTACAGTTTCCATAAACTATGCTCAATGGGTCCAAAATGAACCATACATCACTATGATAAGATTACAGTCCTCTTCCTTGTCTTTATGGTAGCATAAACATCAGAAGGTTCTTAAGCTGATTTTAAACAATATATAAAGTAAAAATCACAGAAAAAGAGATATTACCTCAGTATATCCAGTTTACAGTGAGGATTCTCCAGTCCAGCAGAGAGCAGTGTCACACCAGTATCTCCCAGATGATTCCATGTCAGATTCAGTTCTCTCAGGTGTTCAGGGTTTGATCTCAAAGCTGAAGCCAGAGCAGCACAACCCAGCTGCGATAGCACAGTGCCCCAACCTGCAGAGAACAATGACACTGTTTGGATCATTTTTTTATGATGTCCCTGGTATTATTTTTAACTTACATGTGTACACACACACACACACTCTCACACAAGTTTACAGAATTTCATGTATAATCATATATATATATATGTACTATGTATATATAGACACTACTGTTCAAAATTTAGGAATAATTAAGATTTGTAAAATGTTTTAAAAGAAGATTAGCAAAGCAGCACTTATTTGATCAAAGTAACAACACAGTAAAAACAATAATATTGTGAAATATTATGACTATTTTATAGAACTGTTCTCTATTTGAATATGTATGTTAAAATGTAATTTATTCCTGAGATGGAAAAGCTGAATTTTCAGCAGCCTTTACTCCAGTCTTCAGTGTCACAGAAATCATATTTGGTCCAAAAACGCATCTAGCAATAGCCCTAATACCAAGACTCTGAATTAATCAAACTTAATTTGATGGTCTTACTTCAATATTTGCAGTTTACAGTGAGGATTCTCCAGTCCAGCACAGAGCAGTGTCACACCAGTATCCAGATGATTCCATGTCAGATCCAGTTCTCTCAGATGTGAGGGGTTTGATCTCAGAGCTGAAGCCAGAGCAGTACAACTTTCAGCTGTAAATCCACAATTCCTCAATCTGTAGAGAACAATGACACACAATTCATTCAGCTTTTAGAAAACCCCATATCCTGTATTACTTTAGGAGAAATTATCTTACTCGAGTGTTTTCACTTTACAGTGAGGATTTTCTAGTACAGTGGATAGAAGCTTCATGCCCGATTCTCCCAGATTACACTCACACAGATTCAAGTGTGAGGGATTTGATCTCAGAGCTGAAGCCAGAGCAGCACAACCTTCAGCTGTGACATACATATCATTGAACCTGTGAAGAGACCAATGACAAATATTTTCTCTGAAAATTCAATACAATATACAGTATGTGGAACAAATCTCATTCTTCTCACATCCTAATTCAGGACACACTAAATTCTTTTGTATGGGTGTCCCCTGAGTAGTGGTGTTTACTACGCGTTAAGATTTGGGGCCCCCCTACTGGCAGGCCCAGTGCAAGGAAGGCACAACTTGTTTTGGTCACTCCTGCTCCATTCGTTCATTTATTATTCACTATTTATTAATCCTTTATATTATTGCCTGTCCGATTTGACTTTTTTGGTTCATAAAATCCTTCAGTGGCAGTAGCAGCTGCCACTTGCCACTCAGTGCCACCGCTGTATGCGACTGCTTTTGTACCTGTCATGCGACCCGTCAGCACTAGCAAAAAGGTGATGCGACGCTTAGGTGCTGCGTGCTCCATTATGGATTTAAAGGGAGGAATAAAGCATAAGATAAGGTGGTTAATAAGTGTAGAATTGCACGGTCTGTATGCTTAGGTGCATCAACTGGACAGTAAACAGTGTGAAATGTTGAGGCAGGGGCAACGCTTTCGGTCATGCATGCTTAATTATGGATTAAAAGAAAGTAATAAAACACAAGGTAAGGTGGCATATAAGTAAATAAGGGTACAATTAGCTTTTTGGTTATGTGTGTCGGAGTGTAAACAATGGGAGATGTTTTGGCAGGTGTGATGCTTTGGTGCTCTGTGCGCCCTTATGGCTTAAAAGAGATGAATAAAATATAATCTATAGTGGTAAATAAGTAAATGTAGAATTGCACTGTCTGTTTGGTCACTGTGGAAGGTCCGTGGCAGCCTGAGCATATAAATGAGTATAAATTACAGCTTTATTCAAGCAGTCGTGGAAAGTCTGTGACAGCTGCCAGCCAGGAACAGTAGCATCTGCCACAGAAATGCATTTAAGAGTAGCATACCCGTCATACCACTCAGTAAAAGAAATGTAACTGCAAAAAAAGAGGTGTTTAATAAGATACTTTGTTTATGTGCTTTTTTCAAATAATTATGCTGTAAAACCCATCCAAATAAAACAATGACTTGAAATGTCTACTTTAAAGAAATAAAAATCAAAGTAATTACACCACTGCAACAAACACACACATAACAAAGTAGAAGCACAAAAACAGTATATATGACATCTCTTTATATTAGCCTATCTCACATTTTTAGGCATCTCTGAAAGCGCAATATATCTCTGCTGTTCCTGAAATTACAGAAATCATCATGTTCATTAATAAAGCATGATTTACTACATACAGTATCTTCACTTTTGGGTCTTCTTTTCTGCTTAAAGCTCGTGAGAGTTGCATTTAAGGAACATTTACAAACCTCACAGGTTGAAAGATCCATTAAGGAAACGCAAACCTTGGTCGCAACATTCCACTGCGCCTTCATGTTGCTTGTTTAGGGGCATATTTTAGTTTTACTTAGTATTATTCTGCTTTTTTATTGCTTTAGGACTTGACTTTCTGATATTCCTCATTTTCAAGAATCAGACTACTTTTTATCTTGAATATTGATTAAAAAAATGTCATTAAGAAGATTAATGATATCTGCTACATTTGGTTCTGTTTACCCTAAGGAGGGGAGGGTTGTTGCTGCTCTCTCCTCTGCTCAGGCTGCACAGATGGGCATGGAGTCTTTGCCCCAGAACAGAACCATACCACCAATCCAAATTGTATGCTAAGTGTCAGTCATCTTTGACGATATTGGTCTTGACAGAAATGCTTTTGTTGGTTAAATCTAAAAACCAAATGAAAAATATCTGGAATTAAAGGGGTCATGACATGAGAAATCAAATTTGCCTTGATTTTTTGACATATAAGTGGTCTTTGTACCAAAACATACTGCAAATTTCATAAATGAAAAAGTCCTCCCTCATTATAAACAAAGCATTTGTAATGTCACATGGACAAATATATTTGCTGTGACTGCCCTCCAGAGCAAGGCATTGACTAATAGTTATACATCATCTCACCCAAAGCCCCACCCACTTGACACGCCTACACCGGATGCAAGCGCCAAGTCAAAAGCCAATAGAAGCCAATTATAAACTGACTTTGTCTACACTGAATTGAGTATTGAGATGCGCATTCATTTTCTGATGTTCTTCAAGCACTTGAGTCTGCTGACAACAGAACAAATGAAAGAGTAAAAGAATGCTGGGATTGAGATGAAGGACTGTGTGTTTGTTCAGAGCATTTTTGTAAATGGGGCACAGTGTAATAGAGACGTTGGCAAAGAAAACTGTCATTGAAACAGGAAGCAGCCAACTGTTTTTGTGGTGCAACTGTGAACAATTTTATAATACTCTTTCTGCAACTTTATTGTAACAATACTAACAAAAAATAGACAATTTTTTAAGCCTAAACTGATATATAAGTGTCGCTTAATTACAATGACACAGGAAAAAACATGTCATGTGTCAGTCTCACCTAAGTGTCTCAAGTTTATAGTATGGATTCTTCTGAAGATCGGTGAGCAGCTTGATGCCTTTCTGCAGTTTATTTCCATTAGATTGAGTTTCTCTCAGGTGTAAGGGGTTTGATCTCAGAGCTGAAGCCAGAACAGCACAACCCTTATCTGTGACACCACAACACATCAACCTGCAAACAACGATGATATATGAACTTTCATAAGAAAAGTTCATTAAAAGAAACCCTTCAAATCTACACTAAATGTCTCTAGAGCTGAATTAAAAACTTTTCAAATGGAATTAGATTTTCAAGAGGACATGTCAGGCTGCACTGGAATTTAAAGAAAAAACTCTCTTTAGTGTATTATGTTAGTTCTGTCTAAAATCAAGTATGAGATTCTTACTCTAGTTTTCTCTTTCTCCAGTTTACAGGATGATTCTTTAGTCCAGCACAAAACAGCTCTACTCCATAATTTCCCAGATAATTCCCAGACAGATCCAGATCTCTCAGACACGAACAGTTTGAGCTGAGCACTGAAGCCAGATGAGTGAAGCTTATCTCTGTTAAATTTACGGTCATCAAGCCTGACAAAATGAAAATTATGACACATTTATAACCACAATAAACAATAAAAAGGGTTTGTTCAGCATGCTCTTTGTGTAAAACTAATCAAAAAGTGTGGCCTCTAAGTATATAGGTGGTTTTTTTAACTATTGGCACATTTGGCCCACTTTAGTGGACAACATAAATAGTGTGATTTCATTTTCACCACATCTTAAATTAATTCATTTTTAATAGCATTCTGTTATAGAAATGATGGGAATAAAAAGGAAATTAAATGGCTGACAGTAAGCATGATATTTAATGAAATGGTTTATTTAAATCTTTGTTAGACAAACATAATTTTAAAAAGTTTTGAAAGTCGGGTCGGGGACAAAGGTACGATAATATTTTATAAAAGGCATTAACTGAGATGTAGATCAAACCTAATATATAATATTTCAGTTGTATCTGATAATATGTAGAAGCATATTATCAGTGACATACAGTAAATACATAAACAAAGTATGAGCCCCCCCAAATAACATAACATATTAATTTGTGAAATACCATTGTTTCATTGAGAGCTTAAGACACTGCGTGGCAGTGTTGTAAACATGGTAATTGAAAGTGTAATGATTTTCCCAGGGTTACTTACTGAGCTGATCTTGATGCGATTAATCACAGGTAGAAGTGTCTAACATTGAAGGGAAGAAAAAGGAAGAACCCTTCACTCTTCTGGAGTCACATGTGTGATCCTGTATATTTGCTTAGACAAACACATATCCATCTCCTGTTCTGAAAGTCAGCAAACACAAAAACCAGAGCTGACCGCTGAGAAAGTGAGAGCTCAATTTCTTTTACTTTACCAGATTTGAGATAGTGTTGAATTTCCTCCATGATGGGAGAATGGTCACAACAAAAGTCACCCAGTTCATTTAAACAGTGGAAAGATTTGATTGCATCTCTGGAGATGTACATTTCCTGATAATCGTATTGATATATTTAACAGTTTCCTCTTTGTTGTAAGGAAGCAGGTTTCTATTGTGTATCTTTTAGATCCCGTAAGAGAGCCTGATTAGACTCCCACACTGACAGACCATGAGAAAACGAAAAGGAAAGGAAGGTCCATCAAATGTCCATTTTTTGCTGTGTAAGCGCTCATTCACAGCTCTCTGATGCACAGGCAGGAAAATGGAATATATTGCCTTGAATATTTACGAGAACTTTTTGAGTTTTATTCATCATCTACATCTCCATATATACAGGTCAGAAACTTTAAGATTTTTTTTGCCAAAATAGGTCAAATGCATTTATGTTTGGTTTTTATACAGGAAAGGATGCACATACTAGAGCCGCTAGCTGTTCCTGAACACTCAGATTGAAGCAACAGCAGAAGACTTTCCCCTGATACAAGCCCAACTCCTCTCTGAAGATCTGCGTGCACCATCATGGCGTACACTCTGCATGCTTCTGTCACATCAAATGCCACACTCTCTCAGGTCTTCCCCTCATAGAAAGATCAGGTTGCCCTGTTTCCAAAGTGCTTCATATATGCAAGTTTCCCATCCTTGGAAACCCTTTCTTCCAGTCTGTTCCTGTATTCTCATTGTACTTTGTGTCTTTGATGCTGATATCTGTGGCCGTCAGGAGAGTGGTGTGTACATAATTGGAGTGAGAGTCTTGGGAGAATCTCATGCCACTCCTAATAAGATCGACTCTCAACATCTTCTCCAGAAAACAGCGGCTGAGGGATCCAGCAGAACACTGGGATGTGGCAACATGATGAAGATGCTCCTTGATGACTTCAGGGTGGGCAGATGAGTCCTATCGGCCAGGACTTGATCACTGATTCTCTCTCCTGAAGTATTCCTCCTTGCTGTGGATCATTGAAGCCTCGTACCTCTGTCACTCCGATGGACCACACTCAGAAGGGGCTTTTTCTTTTTTTTTTTTTTTGAGATCAGCTGCTGCTGGTCTGGCAGTTGATTCCAGATGAGAGCAGAGGGAAGCAGATTCCCCACAATGAGTTGTCAGCAGCATGTCCAAGTGAAGAGGGTCTCTTTAGGTCGACGATACTCTGTAAGAGGGAAAGTCTCACGGGTTCGTATGAAAGGTTAAGGGAACGCGTACCCCTCCCTCACGAGACCGAAGTCAAAGATAGAAACCATTCGACTAGTCTGTAAGGATCTTGGAGCGATTCATCACTGAAATACTGTACTTTCCACACATGTCTGTTTGTGCAGGGCGAAACAGACCTGAAGAAAGGATCTGAAAGAGTGAGGGTCTTTGGTCCCTTGTCATCAGATTGATCTCTCTGAATAGGAAGGTGGAATATGATGAGCGGGACGTCCGGATTCCTATTTCACCATTCAGCCCAGTCCAGGTGCCTTCTGCACACGAGACTGGTTTTTTCAATTGCCAGCACTCCCTGTATGTGTCAGCACAGTAATGCGAACGCCCGATGGAAGTAGGGAAGCGAGTCTGTTTTGTCCTTGTACAAGGGTAAAAGCTCTGAAAGTGCAAGGACTATTATGATCGGTGTCGTATCCTAGGTCTGTTGTGCTATTACACCCTTACGGATTGTGTCTTCAATCTGTCTACATCGTGATCTATAAGGAGTATTTACTGATCTTCCACTCTGGCACTATCTGGGAGGTTAGATGTCTCTGTGTAATGTCGATCATTCAGCAGTGTTGCGGTTCCTGCGTCGAGTTCCCATCATACAGGATCTCACTCTAAACTTCTTATCTCAGCGAGAAGTTGTTGTCTAAATGTGTGAGGACTTCAGGAGCTTGAAATTAAGAAATACCACATATAATGTGATGTCAAAGAGGTACAGTTTATTAAAAAGATCAAGAGCTAGACGTCTAAGAAGGGAAATCTTTCAATACGATCATGTCACTGAGTAAAAATGGTAATAGTAATGAAATCCTTTGCAGCATGAAAAACCTTGATATTTTACCTGTTCAGCAGGACACAGCTTCCTCCACAAAGTCCTGTGGTTGAGTCACAGACTCATCAATGTCATTTCTTGACAACTGGTCTGTTACAGCTGGTTTGGATCGCAGGACTTCGCCTTAAACAACATTGAGTAAACTAAAGATCCATAATATGACATTAAATTCTGTTTTAAAAACTAAGTGTAATTCTGTTAAACCATTTAGTGGTGAGTATGATAGAACATATTGAAGTTGATAGTTTGAGGGTTGAGAAAATGCCGATAAGAAACAATCCCACACCACACACCCACACACGCCAACACACACACAACAACACAACACCACACACACATATCCTATCTAATCAAGTATTACTTGGCAAGCATCTCAATGGAATTAACACAAAAAATTGGCGCGCAAAAAAATAAAACGTACCTTTCATGTGGCGCTTTTATTCCTAACTTCAAAGAAAACATGCATAAATAGTAGATTGTTAGAAAATTGAATGTCATTATTTTATGAAAAATTCGTCCTGATCAAAAAGAACACACAATAATTGTTTATTAGATGTAAAGATATTCCTTTGTTGTTCAAACACTACATAAACCACTAAATAACAAATAAAAATCCAAAGGTCATTTTTCCGTGCCATTTTTGTGCATAACTTATTAAAACACACATAGATCGTGACTATTATCGTGATTTAAAAGAGCCCAAATCACCAAATAAAACAAGAAGGAATTGTTGGGGCTTACTAAAATGAGCGAGGCATTACTTCAAGTTCAACTGTCAAATTAAATCACTGCAGATCACATGTTGGGGAACATTAACAAAAAATAATCATTCTTCTTCACTACCTTACGTCACCTCCGAGATATTTGAAGTCAAATAAGACAGATATGAAAATTTCCCTTGGCACACAGAGATTTTCATAAACTTTTATCAGCTATTTCTCAGCAGGGACTGTTCAAAGTAAAACAAAAAAAAAAATTCCTAAAAATACAGACAAGTTTTCTATCAAAATTGAAACCTACTTATGACTCTCCTGATACGTTTGGAGTTCTGAGATATATTTTTTGTGTATGTCACTCAGAAAAAAAACACACACTTTTCAGGGAAGCAAAATGCCTCAGGGCTTAAGGGTTAATTTCATTATTAATCTAATGATATTATTAAGCTACTAATTTTTATCAGACGCATTTAATTGGGATATACTGTGCTGCCATTTTTTATGCAAAACCATTAAGAGACCACAAGAGGTCATCCGGATACCATAAACAACTGTGTAACTGTTACTCTGCCTTGGGTCTCCAGCCTTCATTTATGGTGGATGAGCCACAGTAGCAAGTCACTCTTCTGGACACACAAGCTGGGTCATCTGCTGATCTGAGCTTCCTGCTGGATGTGAACTGTAAACAGAACAGAGGGTAATATTAATCTTGAATATTCATCCTTTCTGATGCGAACCCCTGAGCAGGCCCCATGGAATCTGCATCTGTAACGCTCAGGCACAATGGACATTACTATAAGTTACATATTATCCCACCTAGGCTGTTTGCTTAATTAAGTATTTTGGCTAATTTGAGCAAGGTGATTTACTAACTAGAGTGCCAATCTCTCAGTTCTGTACTTGATTATTGAAGTTGGTGGGGCCCGGGTTTTCATATTGTTTTTGCTAACATTGTTACGGAGATCATCCAGCGATAAAGGATTAGTTCCATCAGAATAAAACCCTGATGTCATCCAAAATGTTGAATGTCTTCTTCTTCAGTTGCATAGCAATTTAAGTTTTTTGAGGAAACATTGCAGGATTTTTCTCCAATATGGAGTCAGTGGTGGCCAAACAGGCTGAAGGTCCAAACTGCAGTTTCAAGCACGATTCAAAGGGTTCTACACGTCCCAGCTAGAAGTAAGGTCTTGTCTAGCCAAATCGGTTTTTTGTGGTAGGTGTCACAGTATTTAACTGGTGTTGAACATAGGAGGCACCAGGAGGTCACTGCGTTTCTGTTTGAGTCACACGGCTTTGTGTTTTGTTGGTGCATGTGCTCTCCGGTCTACTGTCGACACGCCCATCTTGTTTACCTCACATTATTGTTTCAGTGCTCTACCTGGTCTCCGCGTCCCTCCGCTCGTATGTCTCCCTATTTATTCTCATTGTGTTGCAGGCTGGGCTGGTTGTTGTTAGATGTCGTTGGTTTTGTGTTCGTAGTTACACCTTTTTATGTGCTTTCTCGGTTGGTACTGCTCTGTCCGTTCTGCCTGCAGGTTGTGCCTTATTCCTGGCCTGGTTAGCCTGTTTTCCCCTTGGGGTAGTTGTTGCTAGTTTGTTTGTGTTTATTATTACACTAAAGCCCATTTCTTCCGCACACTATAGTCCTCGCCCGTCGCCCAGACAGGAAGGCTGGGAAAACCACGGGTGTGAGCCCTGTGTGAAGCTGGATGAAACTGCCAGTTTGACCTTCAGCCTGTTGGCACACTGAAGAAAATTATATGGAGTAAAATACATGTTTTCCTCAAAAGGCCTTATTTTTTTGAAGAAAGGCAGCCGATGATTACAGCTGTATTGGCATGACAATAGAAGGGGCGTGAAGTTAAATATCAGGAAGGTGAACCTCAAATGACTTCAGTGGTAATGCCATAAGCACGATGGGCTACAGTTACTCGTGCCTTGTGTCTGCTCAATTCATTCATTTCTGGTGGATGAGGAGGGGGGGGGGGGCGAGGTGGGGGGAGGGGGGGAGGGGGGGGGTGGAGGGGGGGGGGGGGGGGGCGGGGCCATAGAGCAGTCCACTCTTCATGGACACACAGTGGGCATATTGCATAATCTGAGTCTCCATGCTGGATTTGGAACTGTAACAGAACGGAGGTGTCTATTTACTTCTTTGTATAGTATTCGTATGAGATGTTATGTAGGTAAAGCTGGTACGCATAAGCAAAAACAAATGTAGAGACATCCAAATCAGATAATAAATTACCAATTAGGTGTTTCTCCAAAAAAATCAAACCATAATGTATAAATGAAACAATTTTATATACCGAAATTAAAAGTAACAACCTGAGTTCCTCGCGTGTCCCACCCTAAATTCAGGGGAGAGCAAATAGAGCAGTCACCTTCATGGGACACCAGCTGTGTTCTGGTGAATCTGATCTCTCCTGCTGCACTGCAACTGTAATACAGCAAAAAGAGGCTTGGTTGACATCAAACTGAAAATTAAAGTGTTTCAGCGGCAAAGCAAACAGTTATTTTTGAGGTCCACTGACGAGGGGTTCACAAAAGCGACCAGAAATTGATTAATGTAAATAGTGGTCAGTTTTTATTTCCATGTTGTCTCCCTTTAATGTGAGACGTACCTGGCATCCCGCGAGAACCCAAAAAATCTCACCCCATATTGTTTTTTGACTTGATTCATTCTGTCCTCAAGGAGCTGCACTGTGCGTCTTGATTACTCGTTCTGACTCTGGCTGCGGCATAACAGAATCCGATTTACACACATTAAACTAGAAATGTAGGTACAATAAATGCTTATGAACCAGTTTAAAATGTTGCCTGAGGGTAAAGTGAATTTAGTCAGAACATCTTTCATTATACCAGTCAGGGTTTTTGTTAAAGGCACCCCAAGAAAAAGCTTACATCTTTAAAAAATCAAGGTGCTCTCGTGCCATGCGAAGAACCTGTCCTGTTAGGAGTATTAGCGTTTGTATTTTGTACTAATGGTTCGAGAAAGAGCCTTTAACCATTGAAGAACTTTTCTGGTCATCAAAAGGCTCTTGGGATGAAAGGGGGGGACAAGGTTCTTCAGATTATTATAAATGCGTAAGAAAAAGAGATGGTTCTCAAGATCCTAAAAGTGAGAGCTCAATTTCTTTTACTTTACAGATTTGAGATTAGTGTTGAATTTCCTTTCCTTCCTCTCCATGGAGAATGGTCACCCAGTTCATTTAAACAGTGGAAAAGATTGATTGATTTCTCTGGAGATGGACTTTTCCTGATCATTTTATTGATATATTTAACAGTTTCCTCTTTGTTGTAGATGCAGGTTTCTTTCTGTATCTTTAGATCCCGTAAGAGAGCCTGATTAGACTCCACTGACAGACCCAATAGAAAACGAAGGAAAAGGTCCAAATGACCGTTTTTGCTGTGTAAAGCCTCATTAACAGCTCTCTGATGCAGCTCAGAAAGTGAATATATTGACATTGAATATTTAGAGAACTTTGAGTTATATTCATCATGTACAGTTCTCTTATACAGGTCAGAAACTTGAAGATTTTTTTTGGCCAAAATTTGTTCAAATGCATTTATGTTGTGGTTTGTACAGGAGAGGTGCACATACAGAGCCGCTAGATGCTCCTGAATGCTCAGATGAACAAAGCAGAAGACTTTCCCCTGATACAAGCCCAACTCCTCTCTGAAGATCTGAGTGCACAATCCTGAGTACACTGATGCTTCTGTCACATCAATGCCACACTCTCTCAGGTCTTCTCGTAGAAGATCAGGTTGCCTTTTTCCAGTTGCTCATATGCAAGTTTCCCCATTTTGAAAACCATTTCTTCGTCTGTATCCTTCTTCTCATTGTACTTTGTGTCTTTGATGTTAATCTGTGCCGTCAGGAAGTGTGTGTACATCTGAGTGAGAGTCTTGGGAATCTCTCCACTCTCTGCTCGACTCAACATCTTCTTCAGAACAGCGGCTGAGATCCAGCAGAACACTGGGATGTGGCACATGATGAAGAGGCTCCTTGATGACTTCAGGTGTGAGATGATCCTATCGGCCAGACTCTGATCACTGATTCTCTTCCTGAAGTATTCCTCCTTCTGTGGGTCATGAAGCCTCGTACCTCTGTCACTCGATGGACACACTCAGAGGGGACGAGATCAGCTGCTGCTGGTCTGGAGGTGATCCAGATGAGAGCAGAGGGAAGCAGATTCCCCACAATGAGGTTCGTCAGCAGCATGTCCACTGATGTCTCTTTGGTCGCATCCTGTAGAGTCTCACTGGTTTGAAAGTTTAAGGGAAAACGGTACTCATCCAGACCATCAAAGATGAACATCACTTCATATTCATCACTGAAAATGTCTATTTCTTTTGTTTCAGGGAAAAAGACGTGAAGAAGATCTGAAAGACTGAGTGTTTTGTCCTTCATCAGATTGATCTCTCTGAAAGGAAGTGGAAATACGAGCTGGACGTCTTGATTATCTTTCCCTTCAGCCCAGTCCAGGATGAACTTCTGCACAGAGACTGTTTTTCCAATGCCAGCGACTCCCTTTGTCAGCACAGTTCTGATGGGTTTTGTCTTGTCGGGAAAAGCTCTAAAGATGTCACTACATTTGATCGGTGTGTCCTCTGTTGCTGATCTCCTGGATTGTGTCTCAATCTGTCTCACCTCGTGCTCATTACTGATCTCTCCACTCTCACTCTCTGTGATGTAGAGCTCTGTGTAGATCTCATTCAGGAGTGTTGGGTTTTCCAGGAAGGTAGGTTTCTCATACAGACACTCAAACTTCTTCATCAGATTTGATCTAAATGTGTTGAGGACTTCATGACTGTAAAATTAAAATACCACATTATAATGTGAGTCAAAGAGTTACATGTATTAAAAAAAGAGCAGACGTCTAATGAAGGGAAATCTTTCAATTACTGATCATGTCACTGATAATAAATGATATAATGAATCTTTGCAGCATGAAAACTTGTATTTTACCTGTCAGCAGGACACAAGCTTTCATCAAAGTCCTGTGGTTGATTCACAGACTCATCATATTTCATTTTCTTACAGACTGGTTCTGTTACAGCTGGTCTGGATCGCAGGATTCGCCTTAAACAACATGAAGTAAATAAATAATCAAATAATATGACATTAAATTCTGTTTTAAAACTAAGTAATTCTGTAAACCATTTAGTTGTTGTGATTATCATAGAAAAATATTAAAGTGATAGTTTTGAGTGTTGAGAAAATGCTGATAAACACACACACACACACACACACACACACACACACACACACACACACACACACACATATCCCACAGTATCATAATCAAATTACTTGGCAGCCTCTAAATGGAATAACACAAAAAAATGGCGCAGTAAAAAAAACAACTGTACCTTTCATGTGGCGCTTTTATTCATAACTTCAAGAAACATGCATACAGTAGTAGATTGTGGAAAATTGAATGTCATTATTTTCAGAAAATTCTCCTGATTAAAAAGAACACACAATAATTTGTTTATTAGATCTAAAGATATTCCTTTTGTTGTTCTAACACACATAAAACCACTAAATAAATAAATAAAAATCCAAAGGTAATTTTCACGTGCCATTTTTATGCATAACTTTATAAAACACACATAGATCGTGAATATTCTCTTGATTTAAAAGAGCCCAAATTCACCATAATAAAACAAGCACAATTGTTTGGGGCTTTGACTAAATTTGAGCGAGGCATTACTTCAATTTCAAAACTGTCAAATTAAATCACTTGCAGTTGGGGAACATTAACAAAAAAATCATTCTTCTTCTACCTTACGTCACTCCTGAGATATTGAATGTCAAATAAGACAGATATGAAAAATTTTCCTTGAGCACACAGATTTTTCATAAACTTTTATCAGCTATTTCTCAGCAGGAGAATGTCCAAATGTAAAAAAAAAAAAAAAAAATCCTAAAAATACAGAAAGCTTTCTATCAAATGAAACCTACCTTATGACTCTCCTTGCTACTGTTTTGGAGTTCTGAGATATTATTTTTGTGTATGTCACTCAGAAAAAAAACACTTTTCAGGGAAGCAAAAATACCTTCAGGGCTTAAAGGGTTAATGTGATATGATTATTATTAACTAATTATTTTTATAAATAAATGCAAACATTTAATAAATATTGGTGGGGTGGGGGGTGGGGGTTATATTACTGGTGCTGCAATTTTATGAAACCATTAAGAGTCCACAAGAGGTCATAGTAATACCATAAGCAACTGTGTACCTGTTACTCTGCCTTGTGTCTCCAGCCTTCATTTCTGGTGGATGAGCCATAGAGCAGTCACTCTTCATGGACACACAGCTGGGCTCTGCTGAATCTGAGCTCTCCTGCTGGATTGAACTGTAACAGAACAGAGGTTACATATTAATCTTTGAATATTCATCCTTTCTGATGAGAACCCATGAGCAGGCCCACATGGAATCTGCATCTGTAAAGCTCAGCACAACAGGACATTACTATAAGTTTTACATATTTCCCACCCAGTGCGTGTTTGCTTATTAATTATTTTGGCTAATTTGATCATACTTTTAGTTACTAATTAGAGTGCAATACTCTCAGTTCTGTAACTATTGATTGAATGTTGGTGGGAAGGGGGGTTTTCATATTGTTTTTGCTACCATTTTAAGAGATCATCAGCGATAAAGGATTAGTTCACCTCCAGAATAAAACCCCGATGTCATTCAAAATGTTAATGTCTTTCTTTCTTCAGTTGCATAGAAATTAAGTTTTTTGAGGAAAACATTGCAGGATTTTTCTCCATATAATGGACTTCAGTGGTGGCCAACAGGCTGAAGGTCCAAACTGCAGTTTCAGTGCAGCTTCAAAGGGTTCTACACGATCCCAGCCTAGGAATAAGGGTCTTGTCTAGCCAAATCGTAGGGTAGTGTCACAGTATTTAACTGGTGTGCCCTAGATGGCCACCAGAGTTCACAGTGTCTTCTGTTTGAGCACATGGCTTTTTGTGTTTTTGTTGGTGCCATGTGCTCTCCTGTCTACTGTCTGACACCGCCCATCTTGTTACCTCATTATTGTTTCAGTTGCTCTACCTGTGTCTCCCTCGTTACCCTCCTCGTATGTCTCCCTATTTATTCTCCTTGTGTCTGCAGGCCTGGGCTGGTTTGTTGTTAGATGTCGTTGTTTTATGTGTCGTATTTACCTGTGTGCTTTCTGTTTGGTACTGCTCTGTCCGTTTCTGCCTTGCGGTGTTGTGCCATATTCCTGGCCTGCTTGCCTGTTTTCCCCCTTGGGGTAGTTTTTGATAGTTTTGTTGTGTTCATTATTAATAAAGCCTCATTTCTTCCTGCACATTGAGTCCTCGCCTCATCCGAACCATGACAGGAAGGCTGGAAAAACCACTGGTGTTGAGCCCTTTGAAGCTGGACTGAAACTGCAGTTTGGACCTTCAGCCTGTTGGCCACCACTGAAGTCCATTTATATGGAGAAAAATCCATGTTTTCCTCAAAAGCCTTAATTTCTTTTTGAAGAAAGGCAGACATGAACATTTTGGATGACATGGGGGTGAGTAAATTATCAGGAAGGTGAACTAATCCTTTAGTGGTAATGCCATAAGCAGATGTGTACCTGTTACTCTGCCTTGTGTCTCCAGCCTTCATTTCTGGTGGATGAGCCATAGAGCAGTCACTCTTCATGGACACACAGCTGGGCTCTGCTGAATCTGAGCTCTCCTGCTGGATTGAACTGTAACAGAACGGAGGTTCTATTTAATTCTTTGTATCGTATTCGTATGAGATTTTATGTAGTAAAGCTGTAACCTAAGCAAAACAATGTAGAGACATCAAATCAAAATAATAATTACCAAGAGGTTTTTCTGCAAAAAAATCAAACCATAATGTATTAAATGTAATACAATTATTATATACCGAAATTAAAAGTAACACCTGAGTTTCATCGCTGTGTCTCCACCCTTAAATTCAGGTGGATGAGCCATAGAGCAGTCACTCTTCATGGACACACAGCTGTGTTCTGGTGAATCTGATCTCTCCTGATGCACTGAACTGTAATACAGCAAACAAGAGGGCTTGTGACATCAACTGAAAATTAAAGTTGTTTCAGAGGCAAAGCAACATTTTATTTTGAGGTCCACTGCCGAGTGGTTCACAAAAGGACCAGAAAATTGTATTAATGTAAAAGTGGTCAGTTTTGATTTCATGTTGTCTTTAATGAGAGTACCTGCATCCCGGAGAAAAATCTCCATCTTTGGTTTTTTGTACTTGACTCATTCTGTCCTCACGGAGCTGCACTGGTGCGTCTGATCTCCTCTACTGACTCTGACTGGAAATAACAGAAATACCGATTTACACACATTAAACTAGAAATGTAGGTACAATAAATGCTTATGAACCAGTTTCCTCTACTGACTCTGGAAATTGAAGAAGTGAATTTAGTCAGAACATCTTTCATTATACCAGTCAGGGTTTTTGTTAAAGGCACAGGGAAAAGCTACACTCTTAAAAATAAAGGTGCTTCGCGATGCCATAGAAGAACCCTTTTTATTTATTATTTTTTTTTTTATTTTGTCTAAGTTTTTTGAGGAGGATTTTTTATCTTATGAAGATTTTTTTTTTTTAAAAGGCTCTTTGTGATGAAAGAAGGTTCTTCAGATTATAAAAAGGTAAGAAAGAGATGATTCTTCAAAGATCCTTTGACAGAATGGTTCTTCTATGGCACCACTTGAAGAACCTTTTCAAAACACCTTTATTTTTAAGAGTGTAAAGTGAAAATGTTAACCAATTAGTCAAGTATATTTCACTTATGACTGTAATTGGACCGAGCAAGGATGCTCAAGAGTAGTTTTTACGTTTTGCTGCTTTTTTGCTTGATCTTTTTCTATTAAAGGCAGAGGGCTGGTTAGTTGCCCCACCACGATTACTTTTGTATGATCCATTTAGCTTTAGCTTTACCAGCTGTGGTTTGAGGAACGGTCACACCCTCATTTACAAAACAGTTGGACTACAATAGAATGGCAAATTGTCATTAAACCAGAATTAACAATAATGTCGACGGCTTCCTAAGTATGACTAGCATATAGATAGATAGATAGATAGATAGATAGATAGATAGATAGATAGATAGATAGATAGATAGATAGATAGATAGATACAACTGATTTATTATATAGATCACTCTTTTCTATTATATAGATCACTGAGTGTTATTCACAACGGGTTTATTGTTTCAGTTATAATACTCCAAACAATGCAGTACAACAAAAAAAGAAAAATCGTAGTTTTGAGTGAAAAATAGCAATCTGCTTTCGCGATTGATTTAATCTGACACAGATTTAAGGTTATGACATTTTACAATTGGTGTTTATCTACTAAATATAAACATCACGCGAGCTTCTGTGTATTTAAAAAATGACATTTCATACTTACTTTTTTAATGCGACAACGTGACGCAGTTTGAGATTAAATGGCTCAATTACTTTCACTTTGTAATGTCAACATGGAAGAAACCAAATTAGAGAAAACGGGATTCTGTATTAACGCCTCGCATTGATACACATCGGTGAGATGATGGGATATTTTCATAGGATATTAAAAATAGTCTCTTTAAGGACATTGTTTGGTAAATTCTGAAGAACAGTCTCCGCAGTCGTTTCAGCAGTACGCGATCTATTTGGCATGAAAGTTTAGTGACCCATTGTTAGACTTGAAAACTACACTTCCCCAAGCAGTGTTTTATCTGTTTAAATATATATCACGTGAAATAAAGATCTTGGCCTTATGATATAGATATATATTTTAGATAGCTATATGTGTGATGATCTACCCAACAATTATTGAAAATTTATAAAATGTTTCTAAATTAAATTTCTGATTTCTGAACTTTCACTGCTGTCAACTGTTCTATCACTGAAATGATGTCTTCAAACTATAATTTATGTCATTAAAAAAAGGAAACAATTTTGGAAAAACTCGTTTGTTCTCTAAAATGCCTGAGGTTGGTGGCAACATTTTCTTATCTTATTTTTAAAATAAGAAGAAATACTTTGTAACAAGATCAAATGTCTGGAATGGAGTTCTGGAATTACCTTTCAAGAAAAACTAATTTAAAAGACTCAATAAAATGTTTAAACCTATTATAAACTAACTCAAATCATACATCATAATAAATAAATTGAATAATTAATAAATGGCCTAGTGCAATAACAATCATGTTACTCCTTTTTATACTTTACCTCTCTTATCAAAACAAATTATGCATGAAATATTTAAGTAGGCTACTGTACGTTTGTTTTATTGTCCTGCGGTGCATCACTAGACTGCATGTTCTCATTATAACCAGAAGAGGGCGATATTGACTTTTCAAATAGTTTAACAGAACGTGCCTGGATCTTTCTTAAAGGTGCCATGTGTAAAAATTGAGGTAAAAATATCCAAAAAATGACCTACACGCATCAAAAGAATGAGAAGAAATAAGGGCGATGATGTCATTAAAAAAATGTCAAGTTATAGTGCTGCAGAGATATCAACCTTAATTAGCATTAGCATTACTAGCCACGGCCCGACAGGTGTCGTAATACCAGTTTCGGCCATGGGAGGCGATATGCGGGCAACATAATCACCAGCCAACCTGCAATACACGAATAACTCGCACGGCTTGTGGGCGTACTGGAACCTGATGTTCGGAATCACAAATCAAATCCGATAAGAAAAGGAGCCGAAACAGAGTAAACATCGGCACTGCTTTCCATCGCTGGAGACAAATGATGGACTTGAAAGAAATGAGCTTCGACTCCGAACTTGCAACATTTCTTTTGGATTGGTAAGTAAGATGCTGTTAGTATTTCGTTAGAAGTTTGTTTTATATGTTTGCGCATTTTTTTCGGGAAGTTATAACATAGAAATGTATCGAAGGCTGTTCGATAAACGTGCTAATGTTAGCGATGGCTAACCGTAGCTGCGTTTGATAGTAAGCTAGCTATAACTTACCCACAGATCCGATCCGGTTTTCACCTGTTATCTACCAAAGCCCGTCTCTACCAAGCTGATGCTAAAATGTAACATTACCTAAGAAGCTTGAAATGTCTTCGATGATAATGAACCCGAGAGAGAGAGAGAGAGAGAGAGAGAGAGAGAGAGAGCCGCCCCGGCCGCGCGCGCGCTCACTCACTATATTCAGAGCGGTCAAGTTTTTGAAAGCGTGTGAAAAGAGTCAATTGCGTGTGTCTCACGGTGAATGCTTGAGAGTTGGCAGCTCTGGTTACGTTGGTTGGCGCTAGCTTGGTCAACATCAGCTGTCTGATGTTGACCAATGATGTTGACAGAATGCTGTCTGTCAAATTAATTTAATTCAAATAATGTGTATATACAATTCAAAATGTAATATGAACAAAACGAATATGAACATATTCACTGGTAAAAGGTGAAGGGGAGTAGCTTGAAGATGTCATGTTTCAAAATCACTTGACATCACCCAACGTTCCTCTGGAGGCAAAACGTCCTTTAGGCTTCGGCTATGGCTCTAGGGTTGTTGTGAAGGTAGGGGCGGAGCACAGAGACTATGCCGTTTCTCGTTTGTTACTCTAGAGTAGACCAATTCACTTTATTGAGGCATACTGCCCCCATCTGGTATGGAATGTGGAGTATGACTTGATTTTTTTGCCAGACATTACACATGGCTCCTTTAATGACTGGTACAGATAACATGAAATAGAAAAGGTGCAGAATTGGAGCAGTCCATCTGAATTTCTTTTTCACGTTATATTTAAATATCATATCATTTTATCAAATGCACAGATAGAATACTATGGGAAGCCAAACAACCCAAAAGTGGGACGAAACAGCGCGGTATTAAAGTGTTCGCGCAGCGCTGACCGGTCATCGGCACGGCTTAATGGACCGAGCTGTGCGACCGACTCGACAGCGCCGAGAGGATGTGTTTAAGGCCCTGGGTCCACCAAAGCGTTTTTAGCCAGCTGAAAACACCAGGCGCTCTGCTGAAAACGCCCACCTGTGAGCGCTTGAGAGCGCTTTTTGTGGCGCATCCTTTGTTTCAGTTGAGACGCTTTGGTTGCTATGATACGGAATTTCCGCTAAAGTTAAACTGTTACTTGTATCTGATTTGGTAGATAATTTGTTTCTGACTAAAATACTGTGGATGCTCAGAAACCAGCAATATTAATTTATTTTCGTTGTTGCGCTTGTTGACACGTCGTTGTAACAAAATGACAGTTGTGGCAGTTGATTGAAGCGTTTTATCCAAAGTTGAACATTCTTCAACTCTCGGAGCGAGAAAAAAACGCGCTCCTGGCGTTTTAAAAAACGCGGCGCTCCCATTGAGAACAACTGAAAAAATACGCTAGCTGCGGGGAAAAACGCTTTGGTGGACACAGGGCCTAACAGCGACACCGACATGACAGCACGGCGCGAACATTACTCTTCTTCTAATAACGTTTTATGGCGGATGGCAAACCAACTTTTTGTGCATTCACCGCCACCAACTGGACTGGGGTGAAGCACTAATAAGTAACGAATATATACATATTTATATGTATTCGTTGCTTATTAGTGCTTCACACTCCAGTAAATACAACTTAACCACTGGTTTCTAGTTTTGTCCTCTTTTAGAAGGCCAAACAAAGTATTTTCGCTTTCACAACGAAACAGCGTCTCCACGACATGGCAGCGGCGGCAACAGCGAAAATAAAAGCCTTCTTTCTTTGTGTGAACATTTGGGCAGTGTTATGCAAATCTTCCCACACCGTGACGTAGATATGTGGGGGCGTGGTTAAACGAGGCGTTTTAGGAGGGCGTGGACAAGTCTTAACTTTTATAAAAAATATCTGTTTGGATTTGAGACTTTAGTCTTTGCAATTTTACAGATCTTCTATAATCCAAGAGCTTGTAACACTCCAAAGAGAAAGAAAAACTTGAAATTGCATCGTTTCCCCTTTAATGGTATTATGTTTCTACTTGTATTTATTAAAATTTTCCTTAAAGTTTTACTGTGGCTCAGTGGTAGAGCATTGCATTAGCAGTACAAAAGGTTGTGGGTTCGATTCCCATGAAACACACATACTGGTAAAAAATGTATAGTCTAAATGCACTGTAAGTTGCTTTAGATAAAAGCGTCTGCTAAATGCATTAATGTAAAATTTTCTTTGTAAACTGCTCACCCTTATTCTGTAGTCCGTCCTTCAACTTATTCCTTTCAACAGTATATTTCTTACAGTACATTATAACATGTTCAACTGTTTCATAAACATCACATACCTCACATAGACCTGTTGGATGTTTGCTTGTTAAGCACAATGTACTGTTCGAGCTTGTTTGCCTCAACCTGAACCTTGTAATTATGTTCTCCTCAGTTCCACTCCAACATGATACTCTGCCCTTACCCACTGTTTACTGTATTTTTTCTCCGTTCTTTTTTTTATTGAACACATATAAAGGTAAATACACACATTTACAGTTCAAAACATATTAGAACAACAAGCGATATAAACAATATACAAAGAACCATGATAATAACAAAACAGGGATGTGTCCAAGAGGAGGGAAGAGAATCTGTGCAAGAACACCACTGGGGATGGCAACCATTATGGCAAAGTCTTGTGGGTGGACAGGTATACAGGTATACCTGGCCAAATAATAATGTGTAACTCAGTTCATTTCATTTTCAACTACAATTTGTTTATACCTCTTTATGCCTGTCATGACTTTTCTGTTGGTTGTATTTTCATTTTTTTAATTTTCTTTTATTGGTGCCACCCCAGCAGCCACAGCTTCAAGGATCTCCTGTATCTCACGAACTGACCATTTCTCTGCTGATCTGAAGACATTTGAAAGAGACTGGTCTGGGCAGTGCTTAATAAACATAATACTGATCTCATGACTTGAATCGCATATGTGCCGACCTTGTCTCTCTAAGCATACCTTCACAACATCCACTGTCTTGTTCAGCCTGATCCAATACTCCATTGCATCTTTGTATGACATCGTTAAAGTACTGTGAAAATCGGCTAGGGCATACTAGAGTAGGTGATTTTGCTGAAATGCTGTTTTAAAATGTCAAAAACCAAGTGCAAATTATTGGTGCAGTCAACAGATGTGTAATTACATAAATTAATTCTCACTATATCACCTGCTTTCCCCATAAGCCTATCCAATATCTCCTGTGACTGCTCATGAATGGGAATAGCACGATACAGAGACATGAGATTTTTCCACTCTTTACAATTGATAAGGTTAAGCAAAAATGCCTGTTGACTGATGATACATTATGGTATTATTTTAACAGTGATGTATCAAATGTTACAGTAACATCTATAATGTGAATTCATGTTTGACAACGACATCAAGCACTCTTATTATGAAGCAGTCTTGTAATACATGTGAACACAGCAAGCAAGTTTGTATGGAAAAGGCATTAATATTATAAGTTTTTAAACACAATGTTGTCAGTGTTATACAACAATTTAAATCAACCCATTATTCACACTTTACTATGAGCAGTTTATGGTGCACGTGCTAAAGATATTTTGTATATTTATAAGCTGTTCTTCAGCTTCAGCTCCACAATAGTATTTAAACTTCATTAAATATGAGACAAATTCAAATTCTGCTGTAACTGCAATATTTTCATTGTGTGTGTGTGAGAAAGTGAGGGACCTGCTTTCAGATTTCATATAGTGTGGTCAGAAATTTATTTTATCATGTACACAATATTTGATACAATTAACAGAGTTACCAATATTCCACATGTATTAAAGTCACTAGTATTTATGAAAACATTTCTTAAAAAGCCATAATTATTCATATAAATATTATACTACAGGGCTTGATTTCAGTTATTTCAGAGGTCCTTACAGCCTACAACAGCAAAAGAATCAAAAGCCACGAGGACACCAGCCAAGCAAATACATATACATAGTACACAACAGGATAGAAAAATAAATTATTTCCATGTTTTTGCCACAAAATTACATTTTCACATACTCTCTTTCTCCCGGTTCCTCTCCCTCTCCCATACAAACTCACACACACAGAAACATACTGTATATTGTGTTTATCAAATGGACAAAATGGTTGAAACAAATGACAGACATCTTGCTTTTATCTTTTTTTAGACACTATTATGACATACAGAAAACATAAAAAAAAAAAAAAAATTAAACGGATTTTTATACAGTTCCACCACATCTATACCAAAATATATATTACGAGATACTGTGCCTCTCATTGTTTGCATAATGCACAGGACAAGGACAATTTAAGTTCGTAGATCTCTTTATTAATCAGCTAGCACCTTGGAAATGTGTGATATAGTATTTGAATTGTCAGTTTATGTGCATACAATTAATAAAAGCAGATTTAAAATGAATTCATAACTATGTTTGAATTTAACCGCAATATGCTAATATCTCTATTAGAGATATCTTCAGTGAGCTTGTTGTGAAGTCTTGTTCACAATCCACCTGGATTTCTCTGTGAGCATGTGAACACTAGGGTTGCCACAATTCTCATTATAATATTGAACCATTCTGCACGACATCCACACGTTTATCACGCGTCATTCCGTGCTTGAATTGCCTTTTTTGTTTTGCATTTAAATAATTTCTGTGCGTTTCATTTCTCTCCAAATTGGCTCTGTTTGATTGCACCTGTGAGGTTACGCACTGAGATGAGGAAATGCCTCCCCGCAAATAAATATCCAATCACTATGCACTAAAGTTACCACTGTTTCAAATCTGTGGTGTGGGGACCAGTGATTTTTCAGGTATTGGATATGGGCTTTTGCCACCTTATGAAAGCACTCAATCTGCGTTCCAGCCTACAGTCTCAAACATTTTTCAGCACTGAGGTAATTTCCGACCTTTATGAAAAGACAGGCAACAGTATCATAGAAAAATTGGCTAAACCACAGAAGTTCCCCCATGAAGCAAAAGTTCAACACTGGCACCTCTGTGTTCCAGGAACCTCTGTTACAAGTGAGAGAATTTTGACAGGCTTATCTTAATACAGAAAATCCTCAAAATACAGGAACAGATAAGCTAGCTGACCTGAGTGATGTTGCACTTTACATTTTGAATGAAGGCTACTGTACAGGAAAATTAAATTGAGATGGTTAATTTATGTTTACCAAAGTACGTTTAATTAAAATAGTCAATTTATATTTAAATGTATGTTTATTTTTCAAATTTTAGAATTATTTTGTTCCCCAGTTTATATATGGGCTCCCAGCAGCTGTGAGATGCCAGGGTTAAGAAGCACTTTTTGTTCTGGAAGTGGTCATTTATATATATATTTGCTTTTAAGTGAATTAAAGATAAAAATAAAAATAAAAAAATCTCCTCAACCTCTGTCGCCAAAGCATAGAATAACAAAAAATGTGCCAAGCCACCATAACCGAACAAAACTGAAAACCGTGGTTAAAAAACCGAGATATGTATCGAACCATTTGCTAACTGTATAGTTGCATCCCTAGTGAACACACATCTTACAGAGCAATTGCATGTTTCTGTATTTTAAACACAAGCTCTTTCTGAATCAATAGACCCATTAGCTGGGATTTTCTGTGGTCAAATCATGGTGCATTTTCTACTGAAGTATTCACATCAGTTACTGTACATTAAAATGCGCAAAATTAAACAATGTACAGCGTAGAGACTAAACTGAAGATGAATTGAAGACTCTTGTTACAGTCCTTTTTCATGAAAATATAGACATACAACTATATATTTTAATTATCATTACTTACAGCAGTGACTCTAGTTTATAAAGTGAAGACTTCAATAGATTAGTAAGCAGTTCACGTCCTGGTTTTCGTAGTTCTTTCACATTCAGATTCAGTTCTCTCAGGTGTGAGGGGTTTGATCTCAGAGCTGAACCCAGAGCAGCACAACCTTTTGTTGAGATACCACAATATTTCAACCTGTAGAAAACAATGAACACACTGTTCACACAACACACAGAACACACAAAGAACACACTGTTTTTGGGAATAGAGATGAGCAGTACTGCTGCTACTAGTTAGCTTTGGAAAAAATAGTCAGCTAGTCAGTTGAATTTGTATCCAGTTAAATGTTTCATAACTAAACTAATTAAGCTACATAGTTACTTTGTATGGAAAGAAGAATGTTAGCTACTGAAGCATTAAAAAGTGCCGTTCTCTCACAGTCTTGTCTGGGAGTGTATTTTTTCTCTCTTTTTCACACACACACACACACACACACACACACACACACACACACACACACACACACACACACACACACACACACACACACACAAACAGTATGGAGCCCCAGACCTGACATACAGGGAAAAAATATTCATATCATGGCCACGAATTAACAATTTGTTCCAACGATTTACTGTACTAATTCGTACCCTCATTTAAAGTAAATTGTGAGCACATTTTACTAATTTGTTGCCTCATTTTAGTGAAATCGTGGGTAGGTTTTACTTACTTCTGTCCACAATTTCATAAACATCATTCTTTTTTGCATAGTGTGAAATGCGATATACAAATAAACTTGAGTCCCTTACCTTAATAAATAACAAACTGTGTTGAAATTGAATATGAGGACAGAAGAAGACTGAAAAACATTATATATTTCTGAAGCCTATGAACACACGGTGTGACCAGTAAAATTCACTAATAAATGCTTCTATAGCCAGACCGTAAAACAGAAAGCTGACATATAGTTTAATCCATGTTTATGGGCTCATATATCCCTCATTCGGCAAGAATCCAAGTATTTCCATATTCACAAAATAACACTTTTGACAGGAGACATTAATTACTTACACTAGTGTAGTTCAAAAAGCTGTATGACATTTTCTGAACGCAAAAAGAGAATTTAGAAGAAACACACTTCTGAGTTTTTTTCTTTTTTGAAACATTAAATGTTTCTAGTGTGTTTGCTTTTTGGCTCTGAATACAAACTTCTTTGTTTCTACAGCTATTTTGTTATAGTCAGCTCACTCTTTCTCTTCTACATTACTTTAATCTTAAATCTTAAAAAAAGAGATTGAGTACCAGAGCATGTGTGATTCTCACCCGAGTTTCTCCAGTTTACAGTCAGGATTCTTGAGTCCAGAAGAGAGACGCATCACACCAGAATCTTCTAGGTCATTGTCAGACAGATCCAGTTCTCTCAGGTGTGAGGTGTTTGATCTCAGAACTGAAGCCAGATGATCACAACCTTCATCTGTGAATCTACAATTATTTAACCTGTAGAGAACAACGACACTTTTCACTTACTTATATCAGACGGCACAGATCAGATTGTTCCTAGGCACATAAAACAGTGGCAATATATAGACACCATGACATGCAGTGTTTGCATTTGTAGGCCTATTTTTTTTAAAAAAAAAGCTTTTGTACCAATCTGCACCAATTACACAAATTACATATTTTGGATTCAGAACATTGGATTTGGCAGAAAGATGATGAGTTTGAGGCTACTGCTGGGTGATAAAACAATAATGATAATTATCAAGATATAATTTTGCTTGCTAAAACAATAACACAATTTCGATAAATGTTCAACATAATGTTTATGCACCAGAAGTGGAACGAAACAGTGCTTCTTATTTGAACCATGCCACATGGACCATTTATCTGCTCAGCTCAAAATACGCCTTTTTTTCACACACACGTTTGAAAAGCGGAGGTATCAAATAGTGGCATAAAAAACTTCCGCTGCAGCCTGAAGCAATAGCTGTGCCCATAGCACGGGACTTTTGTGATTTATGTAAAATTCAGCACAGATACATCTACTAAAGACACCACACAGTTTACAATCATTAAATTGAGAATTGTGACATCAAGGATGATTGTTTCATGATATTCTGACTTAAAGGGGAGCAATATATGGGGGAGCATACACAATGTGTATGTGCAATACTTTAGAGTCAAATGGTCTAATTTTCATGCACTTACTTTACGATGCAATCCTCAATAATTACATCGAATTAAAGTTGTTCAAATAAAAGAATATTTCCAGGCGTTATTTTTATTAAAAAATAACTAATGTCCTCCGTGACTTGAGTGCAATGATTGAATGGCATTATACTGTATACAAAAAAAGGAAGTTAATGCAAGAATAAACAAAATAATTTTAAAAATAAATTTACATCAGTCTGATTATTCCTCTGAGAGTAACTTGAGCAGCGTGCTGCTATTCATTAATCTCATGACTTGCAACAGTGACAGTGCTAACAATCGCTTTCGATCAAATAATGTTACACATTAAATTTAAGGATGACATACATTGTAGGGCATTAGTACAAATAAACAGTTATAAATATTGAAGTTTATTGTGAAGTTCCCCTAAATTAGTTAAATTTTTTTTCACAAAACTGGAATCTGTCCATTGACAATAATGCAAGTGGAAATTCCTTTACGCTACTTATCAGAGCCGGATGTGATGACATGCGGACTGTGATAAAGGCCTATTCAAAAATTACTGTATTTGCATTATTGTAAGGGGTAGGTTTAGGATTGGGGTAGGTGTACATTAATAAAACACAATCTAAAAGGTGGCAAATTAAATTTATTGTTATTTTTTTTTTAGCAGCACCTGTATCCTTTCTAGCCACAACCGATTCAAACGGCAAGAGCAGATGTGTTTACAGTCAGAAGGCTTTTCAGTCTACAGATTTACTGTAGTTACACTAACTGCACCATGGTATTGTGGCCCACATTTCTGCCACAATACCACGGTGCAGTTAGTGTTACTACAGTTACTCTGTAATAGTGAGATAAGGGAACGAGCGTTGTGTTGCTTGACGCTAATGGGGAAACTCCTGTTTACTGTTACTTTGTTAGCTTATTTTTCTTAGCAGTTAGCTTTGTTGTCCCGTACCAAAGTCTGAACCAGGCCCCTGAAACGAGGTGGTCTGTGATTGAACTGGAGCGAGTAACCTCGTTCTATGACTTTTTGGATCCAGATGGACACACCAGGAATGGCTTTCCAAGCCAAAAGCCGGATGGTAAGTGGTTCCATTCTTACTAATGGCAGTTCGGCGTGTAGGGACGGGGAACTAGCATTCGTGATTGCAAGGAGAGGAGAAATGCTCTTTTGAGTGTGTGGGTCCACTATCACAGCGGTAGTTTGCTGGGGCTCATGCTGAACTTGCAGGATGTGCCCGGCTAAAATCCTCCACCACTCAAAAGTCTTCGAGGAAGTGGGGAATGATGATTCTTTGAGGGAGTTCTGGCCTTGGCGAAAACTGACCCTCTCCTGTTCCTCTCAAAGTGTTTCGCAGTGGGAGCAGCCTTCCCCTGTGAGCGCGTGGCCCAGATGCATTCCAATCTGATGCTGTCAGTGATAACAGTCTATGACAGCATTCATTGCAGACGAAGGATGCTAATCCTTCACATGTATGCACACAAAGTGCTGCAGAAAGAGTGAAGCACACTGGTTTATTTCTACACAAACATTAACAAATCAGGCTTCAGTAACAGAGTAGACAGGGGTTTCTCCATTAGCAGCAAGCAAGTTCCTGTTCGATAGGGAACACGTATGTATCAGTATATTAGATCCGTGCATTTGTTGTTTTTGTCTTAAGTGAGAGTGAAAAGTTGTGATGTATGTTTCATTTTTGTTAGTTATGTGTGTTTTTGGTTTTTTTTTATTTTGTAACTTTAATAGGAATAAATCTATATTAACACAGTGAAGACTGCAGTGATTTTTTACATAACATACAATTTAAGTAGTGCTTCTTATTTCTAGTGCTTGAAGTTTATCATGTAGGTCTATTTCATTTGTGTCTTTGTTCTATTGTTAGCAGTTTTGTCACTGACTGTTTAAATGTCTTAAGTTTGAGTTTATTTATTAGATTTTTTTATTAGTTCTTTTCACATTGAAAATGATAATTATGAAATTTCAATGGCATCAAAACTTTTGATATCATGAAAACATTACTTAAAGCAACGTTACCTTGAAATAAAACTAGTCATATCATGATTTAAGTTTTTAGTAATATCGCCCACCCCTCGCTGACAGGCGTGAAGGTACACAGACATAGTCTCAGAAAAAATGGCTGCAGGAATCTCATTAATCTCACTGCAGGTTAACAGGTTAAATCATAAAAAAGAGAGAATTTGTCTGAGTACCAGATCATGTGTGATTCTCACCTAAGTATCTCCAATTTACACTCAGGATTCAAGAGTCCAGTAGAGAGTATCTCCACACCAGAATCTTCTAGCTCATTGTCAGCCAGATCCAGTTCTCTCAGGTGTGAGGTGTTTGATCTCAGAGCTGAAGCCAGAGCAGCACAACCTTTACCTGTGATTCCACAATTATACAACCTGTAGAGAACAATGACACACTCTTCACTCTTTTAGATCAGAACACACAGATCAGATCAACAAAAACTACAATTTGCAATGAAATGGAAGTAGCAATAGATCTTTTTTTCCATATTGTGATGTACATCTGAGTGAATAAAGAATAAGTGTTGGGAGGGCACTTGGTTTATCCATCAGCTGTTGATTGTATTTTGAGATTTGGGGGCAGATGAATGTGAGCTTGCAGGAGTGGGGTTTAAGCATACTAATGATTGGAGAAGGCCTGCATGCATCAACAAAGAATAGTGGTCACCAGAATGAAGTAGTAATATTGTTAATTGCATTGAGATTCAATAATATCTTTTAGGGATGTCAACGATTAATCAACAGTTGATTAAATCAATTAAAGCTATTGATGGTCGATTAAGCAATTTAATTTTGGGTTGCGTGCGGCTCATACGTAAAACATGTGCAAGTGGCTGTGAGTGACGGTGACAGGGCTGGATCTTTTTGGGAAAATAATTCACTAATGTAAAAATTACACTTTTAATGTGATTGAGTACATTAAAATAGACTAAATTCGTGACCAACCAGCAAAATATAACACAGAGCTGTGTATGGCTTTAAATGTATGGGCTTGAACGGCATCAATCCAAATGCATGGTTGCAATGTAATATTTGCCTGCTAGCCAATTATTTCTCTTATAAATGAAGCTTTGTACCTCACTTGTGTCATAATATTCACAAAAACATGTTGCACATGAGAAACAGTGTTTGTTTTGCTGTAGCACTGCCAGTGGTTGGAAGCGGTTCACTGACTGCGCGGCACAGCCCCACACACCGTAGTCACATTTGGGATCATTTTTATTTTAAATAGCCATAACTGTGTTTAAAATACAACAACAGCACCATGAAACCATTTTAAAAGGCACATTACAGGATATGAAACAGCCAACAAAGTAAAATACTCCCAAAAGTAACTACGGCACACTCTACATTTTATCACATGATCATAATCACATCAATTCATTGAACATTCCTGCTACTAGCCTTTTATTTAGACTAAAAACCCCTTTCATTTGGGTGAGGAAGCTGCTGTTTTGAGTGGCATTTGCACTTCCTGTCATACCGGTGACTATATGCCACTGCAACAGATTAATTTTTCAGTATTAAGGTTAACGATTAATCGATTAATTGATTGTTAATTTAAATGACTATCAATCATGGGACTGATTGAAAATTGACATCCCTAATATCTTTTGTTAAAAAAATCCTGTCCTGTATGTATGTATGACAGTATTTCAATTTAAAAGCCTTAATCAGACCAAATAGACTGGATTTTTACAAGGCTTAATTTTAGTCCCAGTCCAGCCCTGCATATGTGTCTTGAAAGCTTGAAGGTTTTCCCAGTCACTGCCATCATATAAAAAAGCACAAACAGGACATTATTTATTCCTTTTGTGTTCCGAAAAGATAGCCTCATGAGATTTATGCAGTGCTTTCTTATCTCATCACCCTTTCTCTTCTACATTACTTCCTTAAATCTTAAAAAAAAAGAGAGAGAAAGAGAGAATTTGTTTGACTACCAGACCATGTGTGATTCTCACCTGAGTATCTCCAGTTTAAGGTGAGGATTCTTGAGTCCAGAAGAGAGATACTTCACACCAGAATCTCCTAGTATATTCTCAGCCAGATCCAGTTCTCTCAGGTGTTCAGGGTTTGATCTCAGAGCTGAAGCCAGAGCAGCACAACCTTCATCTGCTAGACCACAACCACTCAACCTGTAAAAACAATGACACTCTTTACTCTCTCAGATCAGAACACACAGATCAGATCGTTCCCAGGCATGTAACATCATAATATCAGTATATACACATCACATGCTGTGTTTGCATTTGTACTTGTATTTGTTAAACGATTGTACCAATCTGCACCAGTTACACTAATGAAATATTTTGGATTCAGAACAGTGATTTGATGAGTTTGCAGCACTAACTTTTCATTTTTAAATCACATATTTTGTTGATTATCCCACATTATCTGCTTTTGTTTCACTAAAAGATCATTTGTGAGCCTCATGGCCAGCGTTTTGGCACACAGCAACATATATATATATATATCTTTAAAAAAGAGAATGTGTCTGACTGTGTGATTCTCACCTGAGTATCTCTAATTTACAGTCAGGAATCTCGAGTCCAGAAGAGAGACGCATCACACCAGAATCTCCTAGTTCATTGTCAGACAGATTCAGTTCTCTCAGTTGTGAGGAGTTTGATCTCAGAACTGAAGCCAGAGCAGCACAACCTTCATCTGTGACACCACACTTACACAAACTGTAGAGAACAATGACACACTCTTCACTCTCTCATATCAGAACACACAGATTACATCAACAAAAACTACAAGTCTTTTGTCTAAATGGAAGTAGTGACAGATCTTTTTATTTTCATATAAAGAAGGTCCAGTTACAACATTCTGATTAAACATTACTAGGTCAAAAATCTAAATAAATAAATATGTAATTTCTCCTGCATACATCAGTATTTATGTTTTTAATCACACTGTGGATTGGTTGGCTCAGGATCATAATTAAATTTTCAGTACCTCCTAAGGTACTAATATACATAAGCTACAAATATATATAATTTGCAGAGGTGTAAAGAGTACCTAAAAATCATACATTAGTAAAAGAACAGATACCTTAATACTCCAATACATTACAAGTCACCAATTTCAAAACAACTTGAGTAAAAGTCTTAGAGTATCGGATTTTAACAGTACTAAAGTATTTTACTTATAGGCACAAAGATGCACTAGTCAAAGAGACATGCCAGTGAAAAACTGCACAATTAGTGGAGAAGCTGGGGATAACAGGCAGAAGCAAAAAACCAAAGGGAACAAAGAACAGCATGATGGGCAAACAGACAACCATTACATTCAACAACTCACAAGGAACTAAAGAAACACTAAGGCAATATATATACAGGCGACTAACAAGCTTAAAGAACCAATCAAAATTAAAGTTTTTTGGGAGTGAACTGCATTCAATGCTTGCAGTTCATCTCTTCCACCAAAACGGTTGACGTCACATCATACTTCATCTTCTCATCAAATCTTCTGACCAATCAAATGCTCTCTAGAATCCGAAGCGCCCGCCTCCTGCACTATAACTATAGACACTGAAGCGCATACTTGTTCACAGTGTAGTATTTCCTGTACAGTGAATCCCTCACAGTGCACAGTGTAGGTGATAGGGAACGAGTCAGACAGTGTAAATATGCTTTCGATTGGTGCAAATGAGATCTGGTTTCATGTTGTTTCATGCGAACCGCGGCAGCACACATATGGTCAAGAGTCACGATCGCATGGAGCAGATCATATGCAAAAGTCGGCATTTATTAAAAACTTTTACAACTACACAGCCTCAGCATGATTATGACAACTATTTTCTTTTACTAAGAGTTTCATATTGAATCTAGGGGGTAATCTATTAGACTGTGGCTATTAAATGCGGCTTTACCGGGTTCATCGTCTCTGGCCCAAGCAGACATAATCAAAACGCTATCGGCTATTTTAAAAAGAGGGCGGGGCTGCTCAATATGTCCCGCTCTCTCTTCCTGTTTCAGGTGAAATTACATCACCACACAGAATAACGCTACATTTTCAAGGCACTTCAGGGGACCTTTAACAAGATAACAAGACACACATGGGGAGACTAATCAAGGACAACCAATAGACTACAAACACCATACACCATGGAAGACAGGAAGTGACATAAAAGTCCAAAACAAGGCAATGAGTACATGTAACTAAAAACAAGAAAGACTTGATTTGTGAGGAGAGCAATCAAGTTTATTTTTTTAAAGCCAAAATAAAACACCTAAATTTCCTCAACCTCAAAAAAAAAAAAAAAAAAAAAAAAAAAAAACAGCTACGGACACTTGCATTCCCGTGAAGTAGCTTGTTGAAAAGTTTAGGTGAGTAAGGGCAAAACTCATAAGATATCGTGTTTTCGGTGCCCTGTAGTAGGCAAAATCACTTATTTTCTCAGGGAATCGAGGTTACCTCAGTAACCAGAGACGTTCCTTTTTGAGAGGGTAACATTAGGGAGAGAGGGAGGGAAAGATAAAATCATATTTACTTATATCTTGGAAGAGATATCCAATCACATTAGGCCAAAATATATAAAAACAATACTGATTCGCTAAAATCAAAAGTGGGAGGACAATCTGAAACAAGCCAATTAGAGCTCCTTCTCAAGTCAAATGGGTTTCAAAAATTTACAGACCTAATAAACACCCATCTGTGTGGCGCCAACATGACTGCCAGTGAAATATTCTGACTAAATAATGCAATTTTGTGATTATTTTGCTTATTTTTACACTTATTTTTAAGCTTTTAAACATATTTTTCACGTTGAAGTACTCTTCTTCTCTGGATAACTTGGAGGGGGTGGTGCCACAGCCACTGGTGTGAACTGATATTAGGCTAATATTGTAGATATACCAATGTGTTGGGTTTTGCTCAATATGATGTTAAGTGGCAGATGTGGGCTTGCTGTGGTTGAATATCTAAATAAGATACGTTTTCAGTCCCAGACGAAACCTAAAAAACTATGTGAAGGATGCAAAATAATTTAATAATTATAATATGACCGCATATTGAACCTATGAACCTAACTCACTGTGTGTAAGTTGGCTAGGCAGCAGCAGCGCCTGTGCCTCCTACTACAGAAGTGGTGTTTTTAAGTGAGGTCCAGAGTGGGGGTAGTTGGCAGGCAAGGGGGGTTCAGCCCCCTCGTGCCCCATAGAAATCTAATCACATTACTCCTCCCTACTGACAACCTATCAATGTCAGAATGAAACTCTGTCAAGTAGCCAGACGCTCAGATTCCATATAGCTTGGATGCCAGACTGAGTCGACGAAATTGGGCAGGCCTGCTGAAGTGCTGTATGTGCGTGTGCACACCGGCAAAGATAGAAAGTAGTGAAATGCAGCACTTTAAAATCTATCAGAAAACATAGACATTGTCATAGACAATATCATGTATATTGCACCTCTCTATGATCAAAGAATATATATTACCCAAGAAATGTCACTTGTATAGTTTTGAATGGGGGAAAAATGCAATGCTCAATATGGCAGTTCAATCTAAGGAAGACCCGCCTTCTGAGTCAACGAGCCAATTGCTTAAGACATCAAGTCACTGCAGTTGTTAGAAGTCCCGGTCACTATAGAAATAAGCTGTGTCTCATTTCGACGGCTGCTCCCTCTGGAGGTTGCATTTGAAGGCTTACGAAGGCATACGTCATCGAGGCTGTCTCATTTCAGAAAAGCAAGTAGGACACTCCAAATGTGACCTTCTTTCACAGGAATTTGGAGGTTGCATGAGGTGTATCCTTCCCTGCTACAGATAACCCACAATTCTTTGCGTCATTGTAAACAACCGTCGTTCATTTTGAAAAAAAAAAATATGACAGCGCCGGCAGATGTAACATTACACAAAAGCAAAGATGTGGTGTTTAAATGTATGTATTTTCAAGTTCTTCTTTTTAAGACGTATTACCTCAGTTGGTAGATGTGGCAAACAGGATTACAAGAGTTTAGTGATTTTTAAATGTTGAGAACAGTACTTTGCTAGCAAGCGAGAAATTGTTAATTTGTTTGACCATCTGGTATTGTACATTTAACTAGCATGAGAGTGCAACAACACTATAAATGTGTTGGCATAGTGACATGATATTTCCTGTTTCCTTTTCCGCCCATCCTACGAAGGCAGTCACATTTAATTCTGGTTTGAGAACACTTCAGAGGATGCTGCCTTCTAAATGAGACACAGCTATTGTCAGCGTTCTGGAGACGCACACTTAGGACTGTGCATGCGCACTGGCAGGTCTAGCCTAAAAAATAAGCTTTCTTAATGCTAGTGGAGCATAAGAAACAACATTTATGAGAAAGTTGTTGTCAGATTTCATTGGTGATTTCAAATATGAAATTTAATCGTAAGCTTGGCAAACAGTTTTAGAGAATTTGATGTTTACCCATTCAAAGAGACAGGAGCTGCACTTGCATGCCAGAGAGGTGTTCTAAAGATGGCCAGTGAGTGACATGACTTGCCTTAAGGGAACTTTGCTACGATTGCATTGGTTGGTTATTTTCACAGATAGAACATGATGGCTGCGCAAATGGAGTAACACATTTCAGTGCTGATTCTGCTTGCATTTGGAGCTTTGAACCACTTAACGCTCCTGCAGATGTTTGTGCTTGTTTTTGTTGCTTTTGGAGATTTTGCATGATTTTAATCATCATGCAGTAACCAGCATCACCTTGAGCCTGCCACTCCCTCTCCCTGATTTTTTTTAATTACTGCGTGATTTTAATAGGAAGAAACACATCCCTGAAAAAAATCCTTTTATGCGAGACTTTGAGCTTTGTAACTTTGCAGATCTTATACATGCACACAACTACATAACAAACTTAAAAAAGGGAGAACATGAAAACGCATCATATGAGCCCTTTAATTTTTGTGTAATATTAATAGTCTAATGATACTTACTTTGATCTTCTGGATTCTTTAATCACAGGCACCAACTTCTGAAGAATGTGATCAGCTTTATTTTCTGCTCCAACAAATTCTTTCAGCCTAAACTCATCCAGATTTTTCTCTGATGTCAACAACACAAAAGCTACAGCTGACCACTGAGATGAAGAAAGTTTAACTTCCTTTATTGTTCCAGATCTCAGATACTGTTGTATTTCCTCCACTAGTGAATGGTCACCCAGTTCATTCAGACAGTGGAACAGATTGATGGATTTCTCTGGAAATTGAGTGGCCCTGATCTTCATCTTAATGTACTCAACTGTTTTCTCAATGCTGTCAGAGCTGCTTCTTGGCTGATTCATTAGTCTCTGTAGGAGAATCTGATTATTCTTCACTGACAGACCCAGAAGAAACCGCAGA
Source organism: Cyprinus carpio (assembly GCF_018340385.1). Lineage (NCBI taxonomy): Eukaryota > Metazoa > Chordata > Actinopteri > Cypriniformes > Cyprinidae > Cyprinus > Cyprinus carpio. The sequence continues at coordinate 25,047,428 of NC_056586.1, read as the reverse complement.
AAAAGGTCCAGATGTCCATTTTTACTCTGTATAGCCTTATCCACAGCTTTCTGATGAACATCAGATAAATTATATGTGAAAAACTCTGACAATTCAGAGGACACGTCATAGAGAAACTGTGAGCGGTTGTTTTTATAGGAGAGGTGCACATATAGAGCAGCTAGATGTTCCTGAATGCTTAGATGAACAAAGCAGAAGACTTTCCCCTGATACAAGCCAAACTCCTCTCTGAAGATCTGAGAGCACAATCCTGAGTAAACTGATGCTTCTGTCACATCAATGCCACACTCTCTCAGGTCTTCCTCATAGAAGATCACATTGCCTTTCACAAGCTGCTGAAAAGCCACTTTCCCCAGTTTGAGGATCATGTCTTCATCTGTCACCTTCTTCTCATAGTCCTTCTCATGTTTGATGTTGGTCTGAAGGAGCAGGAAGTGTGTGTACATCTGAGTGAGAGTCTTGGGAATCTCTCCAGTCTCTGCTCGACTCATCATCTTCTCCAGAACAGCGGCTGAGATCCAGCAGAAGACTGGGATGTGGCACATGATGGAGAGGCTCCTTGATGACTTCAGGTGTGAGATGATCCTATCGGCCAGACTCTGATCACTGATTCTCTTCCTGAAGTATTCCTCCTTCTGTGGGTCATTGAAGCCTCGTACCTCTGTCACTCGGTGGACACGGTCAGAGGGGACGAGATCAGCTGCTGCTGGTCTGGAGGTGATCCAGATGAGAGCAGAGGGAAGCAGATTCCCCACAATGAGGTTTGTCAGCAGCACGTTCACTGAGACTGATTCACTTACATCACACAACCTCACAGTACTCTGAAAATCCAGAGACAGACGGCACTCGTCCAGACCATCAAAGATGAACAACACTTCATATTCATCACTGAAAATGTCCATTTCTTTTGTTTCAGGGAAAAAGAAATGTAGAAGATCTGAAAGACTGAGTGTTTTGTCCTTCATCAGATTGATCTCTCTGAAAGGAAGTGGAAATATGAGCTGGACGTCCTGATTCTCTTTCCCTTCAGCCCAGTCCAGGATGAACTTCTGCACAGAGACTGTTTTTCCAATTCCAGCGACTCCCTTTGTCAGCACAGTTCTGATGGGTTTGTCTTGTCCAGGTAAAGCTCTAAAGATGTCACTGCATTTGATCGGTGTGTCCTCTGTTGCTGCTCTCCTGGATTGTGTCTCAATCTGTCTCACCTCGTGCTCGTTACTGATCTCTCCACTCTCACTCTCTGTGATGTAGAGCTCTGTGTAGATCTCATTCAGGAGTGTTGGGTTTCCCTGCTTTGCTGGTCCCTCATACAGACACTCAAACTTCTTCATCAGATTTAACCTAAATGTTTTGAGGACTTCATGGCTGGAAAATTAAAAATATCACATTATTACAGGAGTCTTAGTGGTACATTTATAAAAACAGTACAAGTCTACTGAAGGGAAACCTTTGAATTATTTATTAACTATATGATGAATCTTTGCAGCATCAAAACCTTGAATATTACCTGTCACCAGGACCCATGCTTTCATTAAAGTCTAGTGGTTGATTCATAGACTCATCATATTTCATTTTTTTACAGATGGGTTCCATTTCATCTGATCTGGATCGCAGGATTCGCTTAAACAGCATGAAGTAGATAAACAGTCAGATATTTTGATATTTTGAATTGGTAGATTACTTGCTGTTAATACATTAGAAATATAAAATGGATTGTTTCAAGTGGTGAAAAAAACAATGTGCCTAGTTTCTATGTACCTTAGCTATAAAACATTGATACAGTACAGTTGATGAACTAAAGTACTTTATGAAGTATGTTTATAATGACTCAATAAATAATACTTAATAAATTAATACACCACAATGTACACAATGTTACATTATTAGTATATACTATAATGAAAAGTAACACCTGAGTTTCGGCCATGTGTCTCCACCCTTTAATTTGGGAGGAGGATCCATAGAGCAGTCACTCTTCATGGACACACAGCTGTGTTCTGGTGAATCTGATCTCTCCTGCTGCACTGAACTGTAATACAGCAAACAAGAGGACTTGTGACATCAACTGAAAAGTTGTTTCAAAAGCAAATCAACTTTTTACATTTATTCTTAGAAATGTTTAAAAGTGAGTAGATTTTTCTGAGCCCACTGACAAATATTAGTTCATTTTAAATCATAAACTGACTTTATTTTTATCAGTTTCACAGAAACAAGACTTCATATCTTATGCAATTTTACTTCTCAAGTAAATGTATCTTAATTTAAGGATCTTTAGGCACTGGAAAACTACTAAAATACTGATGAGGAACCTCACTTTTTTTAGTGTTATCAGAAGTTATTTCTATATTCTAGTGGTTGGGAGCAGAGTTATACAAACTTTAGTCTATTTTTTTAGAAAATTAATTTAAAAGTAATGGAGATTGGTTAGAAGTTGTATTTTCCAACTTTAAAGTGTCGTTGATACAGCACATTGTGTTCCTAAAATTTCCTTTACTTGGTCTTAAAAAGTCTTTAGATATTCGCCACATACAGGCCGTGGATAATATCCTGGCTGACATCCTGTCCCGTGCTCCTTGTGGTGATTGACAATTTCATGTCTTTTTCATTCTGTGTTTCTTTCACCTTAAATATTGCTTTTCTAAGGTGCCAAGAATTGCTGGAGAGGGAGATACTAAGACTGAGGTGAAGAGATGATTCTGGCTGAGTACTAAGCAGTTGCTGTATTTACGTACTGGTGATGGGATTTAATTTGTGTACAATGTTAAGTGTTAAACTTTGTAGTCAGACCTGAAATGGGTTCATAGATAAGGCCCTTAGATAAAGTCCTCCTTTTTTATGAGGGGAGGTGTCACGGTCTTGCCGTGTTTTGCTGTTGTTTGTTTTATTTCCTGTTCTTCATCTGTGGATGTCTGTTTGTGATTGCGAACACCTGGTATAGATGGGCTGCGGTTATTTAAATATCTGTTTGCTAACTAGCTGGGTGTGTGGAGTTGTTCTGTTGTTTCTATGTTGCTTTTGCGTGAATGGGCACAGGTGGCAGGTGCCTTGGTTTAGAACTTCTCCTCCACCAGATCCTTACTATTTTCTTCTACTTTGGTGGCCATAGCTGAGAACATCGGTGTTTTAAATGTTTCTTTTTATTGCCTTCCGTTCTGTCTTCCCTTAGAGATTTATAATAAAACATACTTTTTGTAATGTATTTTGTTTGTGATAGCCTTCTTTTGCTGCAGTTGCGAGCCAAACTGTAACATTGGCTAATACAACACATTGTGTTCCTTAAGTTTCCTTTACTTGGTCTTTAAAAAGTCTTAAATGTACTTTAATTTACCTTTATAAAATGCATTAATAGAAGCAATACTCAAATTACACAGTGTTACATTTTTAGTACATTCTGAAATGAAAAGTAACACCTGAGATTCGGCCGTGTGTCTCCACCATTTAATTTGGGAGGAGGATCCATAGAGCAGTCGCTCTTCATGGACACACAGCTGTGTTCTGGTGAATCTGATCTCTCCTGCTGCACTGAACTGTAATACAGCAAACAAGAGGGCTTGTGACATCAACTGAAAAGTTGTTTCAAAAGCAAATCAACTTTTTTACATTTTGATGTTGAGTCTTTTTTATTTCATGCTGTATTTAGAGTACCTGTATCCTGAAGAAGAATTCCCATCTTCATTTTTTTGTACATCCATTCTGTCCTTATGGAGCTGCACCGGTGCATCTGATTAGTCTCCTTTACTGACTATGACTGCAAATGACAAAAACAATCATTCAGAAACACAGTAATCAATTACAAGGCATGGGGAAAACCTATTAAGTAAAACATAACATTATTAGTCAAGTGGATTTCACTTCCGATTGTAATTGAATGTAAAAAGTATTAGTGTCTACCATGTCTTGGTTTTTGTCTCATTTTATTTTTTTAATAAGGGCAGAGGACTAGCTCCTCCCCCACCACTAGGACTTACTTGGTATGATCCATTCACTATAGGTCTTTTGCACATGATGTCATTGCTGTAGCGCGAAATGCAGCTGGAAGGCTCAAGGCAGGAAGTGATTTTTCTAGTAATCGCAAACAGAAACTCAACATGCCTATATTTTGCGTTGTTTATGGATGCTTAAATCGTTCGATCGGGGTTAATGTGTCGACATCATTTTTATTCTTACATGTATTATTATTAGGCCCAAATTAATGTCAGTAAATAAATGCATAGATACGTATTTCTAAACAGTCTAATGGTAGAATTTTCGTCAGAGGTCAGGTGTCAGAGGGTTTGGGTTCAAATACACCCTCGCATTTTTCTCCCCTTAATAAAATCGTATATCAAGAGCAGGGTTTGTGTGTATTTTGTTTTGTGATTTAACCGGAATTAATAAATATATTGCAGCGCTCGTGTGTAAACACTGTTCACGAGCGCCACAAGAAGACGTTCTGTCACTAATATAACACTGAGTAAAATCACGAACATTTAGCATGCTTTCAAAAACAACAGATTCCAGCGCCAGATTGCATCTTATGTAACATAAAAAGAATGTTTCATTTGCATAATGTAACGTTACGTCCGTCGCGAGACGTTTCAAAAAGGGGTAACAGTTCACATTGATAGCTGTCAAGTGCTTTCAACCTGTAAATTACGTCTATCTAACCAAATATATAAACTTTTATGTATGGTCTTTTATGTATTAAATAATGACATTTGATACTCACTTGCTATGTTAACGTGACGCAGTTACTTTTAGGGAAAAATTGCTCCTATAAAACTTTGTCTTCTTGGTAGGCTACAAAATAACTCCCAACGAAGATAACTGTGAGCAATTCAAAATTACAGTGGATTAAACCATTGCACTTTTAAAGGGGCGTGTGGTAAGAATTCAAAGTAAGGTTTCTCAGTGATGAAAGGAGTTTATTCTCATAATACGTTTAAATAGAACAGGCTTGAGAAATCCAACATATGCCAGTGGAAATGATTATGATAATAAAAAGAATAATAATAAGAATATTATAGAGCTGCAACAACTAACTCAAAAAGTAATTGAAAAGAAATGAAAGCAAAATCAATAGTTTTTTTTTTTTTTTGGAAAGTGACCTTAAAATGTCACTTTGTTCAGATGTACAAATGTTTTACACATCATTGCCAATATGCATATATTTTACTTTTATTATTTATTTAAGATTTTGACTTTTAATGTAGGCCTACAGGTACATCTAAATATATTGGGCTGAATTTGTAATTGTAATTTCATAGATGTAAATAATATTACTAATTGGCATTTAAACTATTTTTGTTATTTCATATTTTAAATAGATTTGTGTGTGTGTGTTTGTGTGTGTGTATATATATAGAAAGAGGACATTCACAGAAAGGCCAGTCATTAGTCCGGTGGATATAGCATTTGAGCACTGGATTAACAGAAATCATTTCTAGTGTTTCAACGTTGCATCGTCGTTTAACGTCTTTTGAAGGCATTTGTCTTTCAAACACGTTAAAATGCACTAATTCACGTTATTTCTTATTTACAATGCAGGCATTCCCGAACTTTTTGTCATCTGAACCTCTTTCACCTAATATTTTTATTAAAAGTACCCCTGAGATTTTAAAATAAATATTTAATAATTAAGTGAAGTGAAGTGACATACAGCCAAGTATGGTGACCCATACTCAGAATTCATGCTCTGCATTTATCCCATCCAAAGTGCACACACACACACACACACACACACACACACACACACACACACACACACACACACACACACACGAACACACTCACGAACACACACGAACACACACACAAACACACACCGACACACACACACCCGGAGCAGTGGGCAGCCATTTATGCTGCGGCGCCCGGGGAGCAGTTGGGGGTTCGGTGCCTTACTTAAGGGCACCTCAGTCGTGGTATTGCCGGCCCGAGACTCGAACCCACAACCTTAGGGTTAGGACTTAGGAGCCAAACTCTCCAAACACTAGGCCACGACTTTCCCCAAAAGTATCACATTTGCATGTTCACGGTTCTCTGACGTTGGTTAATGGTCACATTACATGGTGGTAAACCAATACAATAACTCATTTTTTTTAGGAAGTGTTTTATTTCTTTTTATATTATTTTAAAATTATTTATTTTATTTTTATTTATTTATGCTGTTAATTTCAATGAATGGAATTTATTTTCTTTCTCTTTGTATTTTTATATCAATAGTATGGTACAAGATTGTCCTATTTAAATCAATGTGATAGCTAAGTGAGTAAGGTCAAAAGTAATCTGATTTTATTACCTATTTATTTTTGTCATGTAATTTGGAATCAGTAATGGATTACAATTTTCAAGTAATCTACCCAGCTCTGTATAAATATATATATTATACATGCTCAGAAAAAAAAAAGGTACAAAAGTTGTCAATGGGGTGGTACATTTTCTAAAGGCACACCTTTGTACCTAAAGAGTACCTATTAGGGCTGTCAGTCAGTTATATATTTAATTGCAATTTAATGTATTAGTTTAACCATACTCAACATAGATAATGAAGACTATAGACATGTTTCAAAGGTCATAGAGTTTTTTCAAAGAACTTGTTCATGTCTATTAGACACATGAAAAAAAGAACATATAAATACCAGGTTGCCATAACTTCTCTTTATTTGCACTGAGCAATTTACTACACAAGCCAGTTTACATTTTCACAGGACAGGGCAGCTCACTTTTTCTGAACATGCAAAATGTACATTTATTATTACATTTGTTTGCCTCTCTGTGCTCTCATACCGTATTTTGATGCAGCTAAATTCTCAATAAAACTGTTTTCATTGATATCTTTTTACTGTTTCTGTTGTCAGACAATAGAATGAATGTAAAATAGTGACTGAAACGTGACCCATTAAGACTTCATAACCAGCTTTCCCTTCCAAGATGTTAATCTGCACAAAAATCCTGATAATCGAGCCGTCGTCTGATTAAATCAAATACACATGAGATAAGGACAATAGCTGTGCTGTGATTTCGGCTATACTTGCATGTAAAATTAGAGAAGCAACATAATATCAGTTTTGACTGCTCCTCTCAGCCGCTCGCTGAACAATGCAGACACACAGTGAGATAAAGAGGTATATATATATATATATATATATATATATATATATATATATATATATTACGGATGAGAGGAAGGAATACAGAGTTGAGTTTGAGCTCATTAGGTGTGATGGCTGTGGATGCATCTACAAACACACCACTGGATACTCTGGCCATGGAAAGAAAGGGGTCTTCACAGACTAAATATATAAAACAATTTATTTTATTTGGATTAATTTGTCTATCTTTTATCAGATTGATCAATTCTATTTGTGTTGGTCAATTATGAATGATAGGTAAAATTGAACTGCTAGAAAAAATTTCTGAGAATTAGGTGGGGCCGAGGGGCAACTGCTACAAATTAAAAAGAGCCAGAGGTGGACAAAGTACACAACTCCACTACTTGAGTGTAAGTACAGATACTGCTTGAAAGTTGTAAAGACTGATTTTTACTTACTAATTTACTTTTTTTTTTGTCAATGCAATGTTTTATTATTGTTGTGTGTAATACTTGCAATACCTTATGACTCTGAAGCAACTTACAATGCATTACACCTACTGAATGCACTGACTATCTTGTAGTTTATCTTTGGAATAAAGAGCTTTGGAATGTTAAAAAAAACTTATAGAAATTAAACAAGTGAGTTAACACACAAAAAATATATATACATATATAAATATAAATAAATATATATACACACACACACACACACACACACACACACATATATATATATATACACACACATACACACACATGTATGTACATATATATATGTATATATATATATATATATATATATATATATATATTGCAGCACTTTGATGTCATACACGACAGTTCCTTTACAGTGGCTTTATAGGTAATATTTAAATTTACACAATTTTGCTAAATCAGACAATTTTGTGTCTAATATATACTACAATATTAACTTCTTATTACTGAACTGTTGTAAATAAATATCTAATTTGCAACTGGACAGTGTTCAAAAAATTCTGGGAAATCACTTCACGTAGCCCTACGAGAGTGATTACTGATAGGCTGTCTAAAAAAATTAAAAATAAATAAAGTCATGTTTTAGAGAAGAAGAAAAAAAAATCACCCACTGACTTTCAAAGCTGCTACATAGTAACGGCTTTCTACTTTGAGGACCTTGATAGAAAAGTAGTGGAGTGAAAAGTAACATTTGTCCTTTAAATGTAGTGAAGTTAAAGTCATAAGTTTTCAGAAAAAAAATGATTTGACAAATCATTATGTGATCACTGGGTCTTCAGTCTCTGTAGTGGCTCCTTATTCACCATCAGCTGATCCTGAAGAAACTGGACTGACGTAGAAATACTGAGAGTCCTACAATAAAACACACAGACAGTCACAATTGAGTATGAGAAATTACTGCTGTCACATCAGCAGATCCATTTCAGAAAAAACACAATTAGTATTCATATTACAGCCAGAGATATGAATGAAAACACATCACAGAATTAAACTTGTTTAAGTTTAAAGTACAGAGACTAAAGTGGAGCTGAATTACTATCTTATATTTTACAGTTATACTGTATATGAGGCCTGTTAGTCTATTTAAAATCTTTAAATAAAAATATACTCACAATAGAATAGTTCCGCCAGTTTATAATGTTGATCATCTTTTAGATGAGAAAGTAACTGCACATCAGAACATCCTAGATTATTCTCAGACAGATCCAGTTCTCTCAGGTGTTCAGGGTTTGATCTCAGAGCTGAAGCCAGAGCAGCACAACCTTCAGCTGTGATGCCACAATCCCTCAATCTGCAATGAACAAACACTGTTTAGCAACAGCTTCAGTACACAGAACCAGTGTGCCGTGTCCTTCAGATCATTATACCCCAGTTTCTCTAATCTGCAGTGAGGATTCTCCAGTCCAGCAGAGAGAGCAGTCACTCCAGAGTCTCCTATTTTATTCTGAGACAGATCCAGTTCTCTCAGGTGTGAGGGGTTTGATTTCAGAGCTGAGGCCAAAACAGCACAACTTGTATCTGTGATGTTGCAGTCTTTCAAACTGTAGAGAGATCGAAACTTTTTAAGTACCAAAATGTACCAAAATTACCAAATGTAACACAGTAACAGTAAAAAAAAAATAAAAAAAACTTAAAATTGCCTCTTGCTGTGATGCAACACGCATCAAATTGACGGCTATCCCATAATATTGTGCAGCGGTTCCAGGACCTTAATTTTTATCTCATCTGTGTAAAATCGAATTATATTATTGATAAATATCATATGTGTGAACTGATTATTTTGATCAGTTTGATTCAGGTTGAGGGTGCTGCCCCGAAATACAGGCAGCACCCTCAACCGGAAACATCTTCCTGCTTTCAGTGAAATGTCTAGACAGTGTAGCATTCATCTTTTACTTACTGTGCTGATGTGGATTCTTTAATCACAGGAAGTAGCTTCCGAAGAACTTTATTTGAAGTATTTTCTCTTCTAACAAATTTATTCAGCTCAAAAACATGCATCATTTGCTCTGATGTCAACAAGACAAACAGTAAAGCTGACCACTGCAAAGAGGAGAGTTTGGCTTCAGCTAATGTTCCAGATTTCAGATACTGTTGTATTTCCTCCACTAGTGAATGATCACCCAGTTCATTCAGACAGTGGAACAGATTGATGATTTTTTTTGGAGAGCACATGTTTCTGATCTTCTTCTTGATGTACTCAACTGTTTCCTTGTTGTCAGAGCTGCTTCTTGTCTGTTTCATTAGTCTTTGTAGAAGACTCTGATTAGTTTTCACTGACAGACCCAGAAGAAACCGCAGGAAGAGATCCTGATGACCAGTTTTACTCTGTAGAGCCTCATCCACAGCTCTCTGATGCAGAGCAGATAATGAAACATGTTCTGATGAATTGAGCTGGAAGCTGTCTTTATCTTTAGACCGCAAACTCTGTTTGCTGATTGGCTCAAACACATTTCTGTTGTGTTTTGTACAGGAAAGGTGCACATATAGAGCTGCTAGATGTTCCTGAACGCTCAGATGAACAAAGCAGAAGACTTTCTCCTTATACAAGCCCAACTCCTCTCTGAAGATCTGAGAGCACAATCCTGAGTACACTGATGCTTCTGTCACATCAATGCCACACTCTTTCAGGTCTTCCTCATAGAAGACCAGGTTGCCCTTTTCCAGTTGTTTGTATGCAAGTTTTCCCAGTTTGAGGATCATGTCTTCATCTGTCACGTTCTTCTCATAGTCCTTCTCATGTTTGATGTTGGTCTGAAGGATCAAGAAGCGTGTGTACATCTGAGTGAGAGTCTTGGGAATCTCTCCACTCTCTGCTCGACTCAACATCTTCTCCAGAACAGCGGCTGAGATCCAGCAGAACACTGGGATGTGGCACATGATGGAGAGGCTCCTTGATGACTTCAGGTGTGAGATGATCCTATCGGCCAGACTCTGATCACTGATTCTCTTCCTGAAGTATTCTTCCTTCTGTGGCTCATTGAAGCCTCGTATCTCTGTCACTCGATGGACACACTCAGAGGGGACGAGATCAGCTGCTGCTGGTCTGGAGGTGATCCAGATGAGAGCAGAGGGAAGCAGATTCCCCACAATGAGGTTCGTCAGCAGCACGTCCACTGAGACTGATTCACTTACATCACACAACCTCACATCGCTCTGAAAATCCAGAGACAGACGACACTCGTCCAGACCATCAAAGATGAACATCACTTCATATTCATCACTGAAAATGTCCATTTCTTTTGTTTCAGGAAAAAACTCATGAAGAAGATCTGAAAGACTGAGTGTTTTGTCCTTCATCAGATTGATCTCTCTGAAAGGAAGTGGAAATATGAGCTGGACGTCCTGATTCTCTTTCCCTTCAGCCCAGTCCAGGATGAACTTCTGCACAGAGACTGTTTTTCCAATGCCAGCGACTCCCTTTGTCAGCACAGTTCTGATGGGTTTGTCTTGTCTAGGTAAAGGTCTAAAGATGTCACTGCATTTGATCGGTGTGTCCTCTGTTGCTGCTCTCCTGGATTGTGTCTCAATCTGTCTCACCTCGTGCTCATTACTGATCTCTCCACTCTCACTCTCTGTGATGTAGAGCTCTGTGTAGATCTCATTCAGGAGTGTTGGGTTTCCCAGCTTTGCTGTTCCCTCATAAAGACACTCAGACTTATTCTTCAGAATTGATTTAAACGTGTTGAGGATTTCAGAATTGGAGTCATGGCTGAAAAATCAAAACAACAGAATATCACACTATGACAAATACATGTATAGAGCCTTAAAGAGAGAATGATACTTTGTTCTCTATATAATAATATTATTCTATATATTTTAGAACAACTGATTTTTTCCTTACCGATTTTTGTTATTTGCCTGAATATTTTACCTGACACCAGGATTCATGCTTTCATCAAAGTCCCGTGGTTGATTCACAGACTCGTCACGTTTTATTTTCTTACAGACGGTTTCCGTTACAGATGTTCTGGGTTGCAGGTTTCGCATGAAATTAATAAATAAACAATTAAATACTTTGATATTTTACATTGATACTAACTGAATATTTCTGTAAACAATTTCCAAATTGCTACATAGCTTATAACAGCCATAAACCGCTTGTACAGTTAGGCTAATGAATTGACTACTTGGTGGAATTTTCTTCTTTTTAGTTGTTCAATAAAGATCTATTTTATTTTATTTCATTTTATTATTTTATTTTATTTTATTTTATTTTATTTTATTTTATTTTATTTTATTCTGTATCTATACTGTATTATGTGAACCCATGAGCAGGCCCATAATATTTATACACTGCTATTGAACACTCCAATCAAAGACCAATTTAATGTGAGAATATATTTATTATACAAATTCCCTGCAAAAATCAAATCATAATGTACTCATGAAATGCTATTAGTATATACTGAAATTTAAAGTAACACCTAAGATTGTGTACCATTAAGCCATGTAGGCAATGCATTACAGTAAATTTGATCATAAACCTGTGACTCTGGCTTCTGTCTCCACTCTTCATTTGTAGAGGAGGATCCATAGACCAGTCACTCTTCATAGACACACAGCTGGGCTCTGCTGAATCTGATCTCTTCTGCTGATCCAAACTGTAACAGAACAGTATTCACTATACAAATTTCCTGCAAAAACCAAATTAGAATTTACACAAAGTAATGATATTAGTATATACTGGTATTTGCGGTAACACCTGAGATTTGTGTACCTGTGGCTCTGGCTTTGGTCGCCACTCTTCAATTGTAGAGGAGGATCCATAGACCAGTCACTTTTCATGGACACACAGCTGGGGTCTGCTGAATCTGAGCTCTTCTGCTGGACTGAACTGTAACAGAACAGAGGTTACATTTAATTAGTAAGTAACCATATTCATCCATTATGATGAAGACCTATGAGCAGGCCCATAATATTTATACATTGCTATTGAACACTCTAGTCAAAGACTAATTTAATGTGAGAACGTAATCACTATACAAATTCCCTGTGAAAATCAAATCATAATGTACACATGAAATGCTATTAGTATATACTAAAACTTAAAGTAACACCTAAGATTGTGTACCATTAGGCCACGAAAGGCAATGCATTACAGTAAATTTTATCATAAACCTGTGACTCTGATTTCTGTCTCCACTCTTCATTTGTAGAGGAGGATCCATAGACCAGTCACTCTTCATAGATACACAGCTGTGTTCTGGTGAATCTGAGCTCTTCTGCTGGACTGAACTGTAATACAGCAAACAAGAGGACTTGGTGACATCAACTGAAAAGTGAAGCTGTTTCATATAAAAATAAAGTAACTTGTTAAATTTTGATAATGTGTCTTTCATAATAAAGCCAGGAAAAGTGTATTAGTGAAAAATAGTAAGTTAGATTTCATGTTGTCTTTAATGAGAGTACCTGCATCCCGGAGAAAAATCTCCACCTTTGGTTTTTTGTACTTGACTCATTCTGTTCTCGCAGAGATGCACTGGTGTGTCTGATCTCCTCTACCGACTCTGACTGGAAATAACAGAAACACTGATTCAGACACATTAAACACTACCACAGTAATTAAACTAGAAACTTAGCTATGTGTAATGTTGAACCTGAATGCATTTAAAAATGTTGCTGTTGAGTAAACTGAATTTAGTCAGAACACACCACACTGGTTAAACCGCAAAGACAGAAGGCATGGGTTAAGGCTATTAATTATGTTCCTGAATAAGTCAAGTTCACTTATGATTGGAGCTGGTCTGAGCAAAGATGCTCACAAATAGTTTCTACCACTTCCTCGTTTTGACTCATATATATTCTTGCTTCCCTACCACTAGGGTTTACTTGGTATGACCCGTTTTGCTTTTGTTGACTCTTCCAACTGTAATGTGAGAAAGTCACACCCACGGGTTTTTTTTTTTATGAATAAAGGAGACTGTGGCGCTCTCGCTTATTCTTTCCAAATATGACTGCTGTGTAGTGTAGGCCTATTCTTCGGTTTTGTTACAGTCTGGTTATATTCTATTGTTTTAGTTATAAATATTATTTTATTAGTACATTATTTTTAATGTTTTACTTGAAAGGATTCTTATTTTTCGTTTTTATTTCACTATTATTATTTAAATAGCATTGAGGTGGGTGAGGTTATACTGCAGGACAGATGGCGTCAGCAACATACGATGAAAAAAACAACAAAAACAAAACATAAAAGGTGATTGCACGATAATAATAGTGTAAACGATGCAGTACAGCAATAAGCGGAAATCGTAGCTCGTATATTTTAGTGACAATATTAAGGCGCGTTACCGTCAAACCTCGCGTCGTCGTAACGCACTCGACCTACAGCAACGCACAGCTGCTCTCGCGTCGGATTTTATCGGACAGGCTACAACATTTTACAAAAGGTGTTTATCTACCGAATATAATCATCACGCGAGCTTCTGTGTATCAGAAATGACCTTTTATACTCACTTTCTGTGCTAGGATAACGTGACGCAGTTATTTTGAGGAAAGTACGTGTCCTTTAATCGTTACTTTCACTTTGCAGGAAGAAACCATTTTAGCGTCAGAGGGCTTTTTTTCAGTCAACATGTATGTGATGTTTTGGATGAGACTAAAGCGGTATTGACGCGTACCATAAATACACATCGATGGGGATAACAATGTACGATAGTAATCTGGCTCTATTATGGTAAACATGGATAAGTGCAGTGCGAACAGACAGAACACGTATCTGATTGGCTGTAAGTCAGTGGGTTTGGCAGTTATCCTATCAAATCACTACTAAGTTGTTGCGTTTTCTCGTTTCCTCATTTTGGTATTTTTATGATTCTCTGAAGAAACAAATCTGTCGCTGCAATCGTAGCCTAATAATGTTTTTCAGCACATTAACCTGAACTAATGTTTATTTTACATCTGTGGGACTTAAAGTTAAACATGAAAAAGACACTTCATCAAACAATGTTTTATATATAGGCCTATATATATACATTACCGTTCAAAAGTGTGGGATCAGTAAGACTTGCAATGTTTTTTAAAGAAGTCTCTTCTGCTCATCAAGGCTGCATTTATTTGATCAAAAAAGCAAAAAAAAAAAAAAAAAAAAAAATTGATGTAATTTTGCAAAATGTTATTAGAATATAAAATAATGGTTTCTATTTAAATATCCTTTAAAATACAATTTATATCTGTGATGCCAAGCTGAATTTCGAGCATCATGACTCCAGTATAAAAGTGTCACATGATTCTTCAGAAATCATTCTAATATGCTGATTTATTATTAGAATTATCAATGTTGGCAACAGTTGTACTGCCAAATATTTTTTTGGAAACTGCGATACTTTTTTCAGGATTCTTTGATGAATAAAAAGAACAGTATTTATTCAAAATAGAAATCTTTTCTAACAATATAAATATTTTCTATCACTTCTTATCAATTTAACACATCCTTGCTGAATTAAAGTTTTAATTTCTTTCAAAAAAAGAAAGAATAAAAATTTACTGACCCCCAAACTTTTGAATGGTAGTGTATATTGTTAAAAAAGATTTCTATTTTAAATAAATGCTGTTCTTTTTTTTTACTTTTTATTCATCAAAGAATCCTGAAAAAAGTATCACAGCTTCCAAAAATATTTGGCTGTTGCCAACATTGATAATTCTAATAATAAATCAGCATATTAGAATGATTTCTGAAGGATCTTGTGACACTTTTATACTGGAGTCATGATGCTGGAAATTCAGCTTTGCATCACAGATATAAATTATATTTTAAAGTATATATAAATAGAAACCATTATTTTATATTCTAATAACATTTTGCAAGATTACAGTTTTTTTTTTTTTTTTTTTTTTTTTGCATTTTTGATCAAATAAATGCAGCTTTGATGAGCAGAAGAGACTTTTTTAAAAAACATTACAAGTCTTACTGTATGTGTATATGTGTGTGTGTGTGTGTGTGTGTGTGTGTGTGTTTGTATACATACATATATGTAGATTATCACATGAAATAAAGATTTGAGATAATTCATTTATAATGTCTGATGCTGTGCATGTTAGAGACTGTGTGTGATGGCAATCTACCCAATAAATTATTGACTTTATAAAATACAAAACAATATAAAATAAAAAGGAATAATGTTTCCGAACAAAAGCCTTTCTGGTTTTGTAAAGACACAATACATCTCATGATTAATAACATTTCTGATCTGACTTGTGAACTATCACTGTTCCACATTATAGTTTCCATCTTAACAAAATAGAGACCATTTTGGAAAGAAAAATCCATATACGTATTTCGACAAAACAAACTATGCACGAAATACATGTTTTTGTACATCACTAGACTGCAAGTTCTCATTATAACCAGCAGAGGGCGTTATTGATTTATCAAATAATTTAACAGGCTTTTGCACAATATGAAATAAAAATGAATGTCTGTGCTAAATGATTAAACATCAGTTGTAAATGCTTTTTCAATTCCATTTCAGTTAGAGCAACTTGAAGGAACACCCCAAAATGTTGAGCCAATGACTCCCCCTCATGCCATGCGACATTTCATTCTTCTGCAGAACACAAAATAATATTTTGAAGAACACTGGACCACACTGACACTGTATGATGCATTTCTTCAAAATATTGTCTTCTGTGTCCAACATAAGAAAGAAATGCATTCAGGTTTGGAACATAAATGACGCGTGCAACTGTACAGTAGCAACTGTGAAATGAAATACCATTTTCTTTATCTACTATATCTTGTATAAGTTGTATCATTTATAACAGTTGTATCATTTGTATCAAGTTGTATCATTTATAACAGTCTAAAGCTTTTAGCTACTTTCAGTAAAAGTTGTTCAGAATCCTTAACCAGAATCAAGAAAGCAGATATCAGAATTTCTTTTTAATTTTCATTATTGAATATACAGTTAGATAATTATCTCTAATATCATAATATTTCATAATGTTACATTTCAGAGGGTTGTATGAGTGCTTGAGGATTAGATAGACAGCCAGATAGATAGATGGATAGATGGATGTGTGGGGAGTTGGATGGATGGATAGATAGATGGATGGATGGTTGGATAGATTGTAAACTTTGCCACATGTCAGTTGAGTTCATTATTTTCCTTCATGTCTGTCACCTTTCAGATGAAACAATGCGCGCTCTCGTGTTTAGTTGCTTGCGCGTTCGCGTAACACCCTCCCCACCCAGGACGCGCCAGGCTGCGTGGAGTGAGCGCTCGAGAGTGTTTCCACTGCACGAGAGAGTGAAATACAGCAGTCAAACTGCAGCTAGAGACACATATCAGCACAAGCTGAGCAGTTTTTCAGTGAATTGCCCAGCAGCAACATGCGCTTCACCGCCACGCCTGCCTTGAACATCACAGCAAACTAGGACACAAGGTAAGACAACAAATCAAACTGATTTGAACAAACTGTTTAATCACGCACAACGTGAAATACGGCTTCATTTGAGATGCGTTTTCATGCTTCAGCTCTCAGTGTGATGATGCTTTCTTCTGTTTGAGATTGAAAAGTAAACGAGCACGAGTCAAAGAGCAGGTGCAAACTGGAATAACATGAAGCCTTCAATTTATTTTGCTTTCAAATGTCAGAACATGTTCTTCAATGGTCATTTTGATGCAGAGAACATGCAAAATGATTATTTTTTTTTTTATTTCTTAAAGTATTGTTAGTACATGTCTGTGCGCAGATTCTCATAGTTGCGTTTGGTCATGATGTAGGGATGTACCCTGCGTTTATACAGGACTTTAGGATATATATGTGCATGTCTATAACCATATGAATGCTGCAGAACTGTTACAGTTATTTTTTAGGTTGTGGCTTGCATATCTATGCTCATGTGGGCTTCCCTTTGGTGTCTGTGGCCACATGTTTTGTGTCTTTTTGTCAGAGTGTTCGCTTTAAATGAAAGCAGTTCGCACAGGGGTTGATTTAATCTTTTAGCTTCCGTGATCTGTCCTCAATCCATCACAAAGCCCGTTATTATAACGTATTTTGATGGCTGTAAATGCTTTTGTTACATAAACGGCACTCTTACTGTGTGACCTCATATCAAAATTGTTTTATTTGTTGAATCTGATGTTAATGAGGCAGTGTGGTGGATAGATGTTTAAACGGTCATAATGTCAGCGATGTGATAACGGGCACTTTATTGCTCGGGACCTGACGGGGATGCACCGTGCAGGCGGGGTTTGCTCGGTTTTTCTGCAGATGGGGGTTTCCTTCTCCTCCCCTCCCATTTAAAAGATGCATTCATGATTTGTTCAGTGTGGAATACCAGCCTACTATATGCCTCCTTTTTTAATACCATGCATAAAAGGGCAGCATTACCTGACAGACATGAATGTATTCTGCATTATGAGAAATCACACCTGACTCTGTGACAGAACGGGACTCTATCTAGCTGCGAGAGCCAGCCAATGAGAAGCGCTCTCTACCTGTTAATCATTTTTTTCGTTGGTTTCTGCTGACATCAGGTTGGCTGATGTGTGAGAGTGCGTGCAGCGAGGTCAGCGAAATTGCAGGGCCATTAAAAATGTGAAATAAACTTCAGTATGCAATGCTAAAAAATTTGAAGCAGTGGAATGACACAGCTGTGTTGCTTTTTGTGTACAACTTTTGACAGTCTGAATTATGACCCTAGCACACGCACATGTCTATCTGACGTCTGCATTTACATCTGCAAGACGTGTTTGCTCATCTGCAATTCGTCAATAGGACGTTTCCTATCAGATGTCGAATATATGTTTAGAAAATTACTTTAAGATGTATATTATTTAGATGTAAGTAAAACTGCATTCTGTCAGATGTCTGTACACAGCAGATGCTTTCCAGATGAAGCGATCTTTAACAGACATCTTGCAGACGTACCTGTGCTATTTGGGGACAGACAGACAGACCGAGTCCAAAAAGAGAAAAATCCAAGTTGATATTAGACCTAGTTCATTAATCATATAATGGGACATAATGGGACCAGGATTGTGGAACATCCCAGTTTACCTGAATTCACCCTACTGTTTGCCAGATTTAATAATTTAGGAATTTTATGCATATTGCAGTATTTAAGGCTTCCAAAGACCGTGGCAAACTTGGAAACATCTGTGATTTTTCAAGCCTGGAAAGTTTAATGGGAAATTGTAATTATTAATGGCAATTTTTATATAGCAAATATACAAAACCCAATTCCAAAAAAAGTTGGGACACTGTACAAATTGTGAGTAAAAAAGGAATGAAATAATTTACAAATTTCATAAACTTATATTTTATTCACAATAGAATATAGATAACATATCAAATGTTGAGAGTGAGACATTTTGAAATGTCATACCAAATATTGGCTCACTTTGGATTTCATGAGAGCTACACATTCCAAAAAAGTTGGGACAGGTAGCAATAAGAGGCCGGAAAAGTTAAATGTACATATAAGGAACAGCTGGAGGACCAATTTGCAACTTATTAGGTCAATTGGCAAGAAGTCAAGATGGGCAGAGGATCACCAATTCCCCCAATGCTGCGGTGAAAAATAGTGGAACAATATCAGAAAGGAGTTTGAAGTTATTATCATCTACAGTGAATTATATCATCCAAAGATTCAGAGAATCTGGAGCAATCTCTGTGCGTAAGGGTCAAGGCCGGAAAACCATACTGGATCCCTGTGATCTTCGGGCCCTTAGACGGCACTGCATCACATACAGGAATGCTACTGTAATGGAAATCACAACATGGGCTCAGGGATACTTCCAGAAAACATTGTCGGTGAACACAATCCACCGTGCCATTCGCTGTTGCCAGCTAAACCTCTATAGATCAAAAAAGAAGCCATATCTATACATGATCCAGAAGCGCAGGCGTTTGCTCTGGGCCAAGGCTCATTTAAAATGGACTGTGGTAAAGTAGAAAACTGTTCTGTGGTCAGACGAATCATAATTTGAAGTTCTTTTTGGAAAACTGGGATGCCATGTCATCCGGACTAAAGAGGACAAGGACAACCCAAGTTGTTATCAGCGCTCAGTTCAGAAGCCTGCATCTCTGATGGTATGGGGTTGCATGAGTGCGTGTGGCATGGGCAGTTTACACATCTGGAAAGGCACCATCAATGCTGAAAGGTATATCCAAGTTCTAGAACAACATATTCTCCCATCCAGACGTCGTCTCTTTCAGGGCGGACCTTGCATTTTCCAACATGACAATGCCAGACCACATACTGCATCAATTACAACATCATGGCTGCGTAGAAGAAGGATCCGGGTACGGAAATGGCCAGCCTGCAGTCCAGATCTTTCACCAACAGAAAACATTTGGCGCATCATAAAGAGGAAGATGCGACAAAGAAGACCTAAGACAGTTGAGCTACTAGAAGCCTGTATTAGACAAGAATGGGACAAACTTCCTATTCCTAAACTTGAGCAACTTGTCTCCTCAGTGCCCAGACGTTTGCAGGCTGTTCTAAAAAGAAGAGGGGATGCCACACAGTGGTAAACATGGCCTTGTCCCAACTTTTTTGAGATGTGTTGATGCCATGAAATTTAAAATCGACTTATTTTTCCCTTAAAATGATACATTTTCTCAGTTTAAACATTTGATATGTCATCTATGTTGTATTCTGAATAAAATATTGAAATTTGAAACTTCCACATCATTGCATTCTGATTTTATTCACAATTTGTACAGTGTCCCAACTTTTTTGGAGTCGGGTTTGTACATTTTTCTAGTTATTCTTAATTACATTAGGCCCATTTAATTTTCACCAGCTAGAAAATGCCCTCAAGCCATATAAATCAATTAGTGAAAAGGGATGAAAACCATGATACTTTCATTATTTGTTATAATATACTAAACATAGCCACAAATTCTTCTAATTAATCTACAGCTTGTCATGCATATGCGCCTGCTTGCATCTTGATTTATAGATTAATATGACAGAGTCATGAGGCATGGAGGGAAATCTTGAGGCATCTCTAGAGTCATTATGCAATCACTCTAATGCTTCAGAAAACATGCAAGCATGCAAAGACAGTATGTTAGGAGAAGGGCTTAGGGCAAGCCAAGAGCTTCTCCTCTATGTCCCTCCGGTATGTCCCTCATCTACATCAGTGTTCTTATCATATTCACTCATCAAGTCATCCTCATTTTGAGAATGGAGCAGCCTTTCCTCTCCTCTGATTTCTTCATTCTCTTGTTTTCCTACTTGACTGGACTATTGCAAATAAAATTGTCCCAGGACTGTGAGGCGAGATGTGGGACTGTAATGGCTGGCTGCTAGTTAATGCTCTGAGTGTGCGTTCAGCATTGAGACGTGAGTGAGAGATTAAATCAGTAACTGCTGCAGTGTTCACACAAACACACACACCGAGGAATTCCTCTTCTGCATGCTCTGAGTGTGTGTGTGTGTGTGTGTGTGTGTCAAGAACATACCCTGCCCTGAAGAAATTCCTACTGAATGAAAGCAAAGCGAATGCTTTAGTGTAAAATTTCAAACTCCACTGCCCTAATGAACGTACAAATAATTGTTCTAATAATTTTAACATTTTAAGAAATTATCCATCCATCCATCCATCGCTCTATTGTTCTAACACTCTGTCTATCATTCTATCGCTCTATCATTGTAACTATCATTCTGTTGTTCTGTCATTCTTTATAATTCATTTGTAATGTAGTTTTGTTTATTAATTGCATTAATGCAAAAAATATGGATAGTTCACTAAAAATGGGGTGAGACTTACTTTGAAATAGTTTTCTCAAATTTTGACAAATTTAACAAATGTTTACAAATAAATGACAAGTAACATTGAATTAAATGTGACATTTTTAAATAAAAAGACTAAAACAGTATTTTCTTGTAAAATGTACTCCAATAATATTTGTTTTAATTACAGCTGTAACCTATTTTTTTTTTACAGTCTAGGAAAGCTCTTGAATTTCGATCTATTTTTAAATCCTTCCACCATGTTTTCTCTGCCTGTTTTAAACTCTTTAGATATTTATGAACACTAAATTGTCAGATTACAGCTGCCTTAGAATATAAAATTATGTAGAGCTGGAAGGAAGCCTGTGAAATCTCTGTTTCTATACTTTACCACAATATCCCGTCCCGTTACCTTATTACCTGGCATGTGCTTGGTCATTTTGTGCAGCACCAAAATGAAGAACAGGAACAGACTCACAGCCTGCTGGGACGGCAGGCACTATACACACTCATACATATGCATGTGTACAGTCAGCCAGGACCCTGCTGTGCCCACCCACTCGCTCTCATTGGCCACCAGCCCGTCACTGTGGGAGCAGGTGTCGTGCAGTTGGCAGATTCATCTGTCGTCATGACGGGGGCTCCTCTCTCTCTTCTTCTGAGATCATTGTGTCCCCCTTCCACTCCTCACATCTCTTAACCAAACTCAACAGATTTGCTGGTTCAGGGAAGATGGAAGCATCCGGAAGACTAATAATCCAGAGCAGTGACCTGCGAAATTAGAGGCCAGATCCTGAACAAAACTTGCTGATAAACATGTTTAACTTTGACAGAACGGATGCTGCTTCAGGCCAGAGGATGCCAGCAAGGTTCTTTTGAGATTAGTGATTCAGATTTGGGCCGGACTCCCACAGGATGCAAGATTACTGCATTAACACCAGTTGGTTTAGATTCCGGTAAAGTGAAATTAGTATTGCGTTTAGTGGGTGGGCACAATCCTGTGTGTTTGTGTATGGATGAGGTTTTGCTGCGGTTGTTCTGTGTCATGTCGAGGAGAGCTGTGCTGTTATAAGTGATCTGATTTAAGGGAAAGAAAGGCCAATAGATTAGCAAGAAATGGTAAGAGGGCCATATTTAGAGCTGGGCATGGACTCTTCTGAATTAGGCCAATAAGCAACCACCAAGCAACTGCAGAGCAAACTATTTGAAATCAGGGTTGCCAGGTCTGCGAGTCAAAACTAGCCCAATTGCTATTCACAACTAGTCCAATATTAGCCCAATTTAATTTTATTCTGTGATTTTCCTCTCTTTCAAATTTGTACCTGGGGCTTGGCTGAGATGGACTTGATTACACTGTTTGAAACACCTATCAATGTTATATCTATCTTTCTCCCATTCTTTCTGTCCATCCATGCATGTTTTGTTCTATCAATCCTCCATTCATCTGTCAGTCTGTCTATCTATCTGTCTATCGTTCTGTCCATCCATTCGTCTATCTGTCTGTCCATCACTCCATACATCATCCTATTTATTGTTCTGTCAATTATGTCTGTCGTTCCATCCATCCATTAGTTTTATCTATCCATCAAATCATTCCATCCATCCATCCTTTGTTCTGTTTATCTGTCCATCCATCATTGTATCATTCTGTCATTATGGCTGCTTTTCCATCCATCCATCCATCCATCCATCCATCCATCCATCCATCCATCCTTTGTTCTATCATCCATCCATCCATCATATTTATTATTGTCTTTATGTCTGTCATTCCATCTATCTATCCAACCTTTGTTCTATCTATTTGTCCATGCATCCATCCATCCATCATTCTATGTATTATTCTATCAATATGTCTGTCATTCCATCCATCCATCCATCCATCCATCCATCCATCCATCCATGATTTTGTCATTATTTCTATTGTTCCATCCATCCATCCTTTGTTCTATCTATCTGTCATCCATCCATCATTCTGTGTATCATTCTGTCATCATCCATCCAATCATCCTTGTCATTATGTCTGTCATTCTATCTATCCATCCATCCCTGTAAAATATAAACAAATATATATGTATAAAAAAATAAATAGTATATTAAACTACTGTAGGATGCTATTTTAAAAAAAGATAAGGTAAGTTAAATCGGTAACTGCATTGCATGTTTTATTCAGTGTGTAGGTTCCAACTGTCATATCATAAATTAAATTACATTTTGCATTTTCATTTTTGTGTAAAATTACTTTAATCACCCATCATAATCAACACCATGGCAACTGTATAAAAAAACCATGTGGAGCACTTGACATCATGACGGTGGGTTTGCATCTTTTCATATCAAATATATCTTAGGATACAGCAAATAAAACTGTTTAATCAAAAGAAGTCAATGGGAAGTCTCATCATGATATAAAGCACACGCTGCAGGGGTCATCTTGACATTGTACAGTGTGATTATTTCTCTCTCTCATTCTCACTCTCACATTAAATAAAGCCTGTAGGCTTTCATATGGTCACTATGACAGAGCAAGGTATGGTGTGGTTATTTATCTGCATGCCACACATGTTTTCTCTCTTGTTTTGTTCTCTCCTCACCGAGAGTAATGCATGCAGCGCTTCTGTTGTGTTGTGAAGCTCTCTGCACAGTTAACCCTTTACAGCCCATCAGACTGACGGCAGTCAAAGACCATGATCTATCTCTCTTCTGCCTTCTTGCTCTCTCTCTCCTCTCTATTTTTGTGTGATGGAGTGAGGTAAATGTAGAAAAGGAAAAGGAGGGGAGGAGAAAGTAAGAAAGTACACGGTTATGGATACATTAGCCTTGGTCGCTCCAGTCAGACTGACTGTGATGGAGAAATGACGCGTTCATTCACCTTGAGGTTGTCTTGAGAGAACCTCATGCTTGAGCTTCATGCTGTTTCTCTCTCTCTCACTCTCTTGGGTGGAAGAATGTGACTCTTTTAGCTCAGCACAAATGCAGAATGTAGCTGTATGTTTTTCTGATGATGTGAATAATGAAAAGTGTCAAATGGAAGTTTTATGCAACAATAAATAAACCTCATAATCCAATAATTGAATCTAGCTACTTAAATGTATTAAATGTATTGTTCAATATAATGTAACTTCTGTAATGTATATTTATCTGTTTACTTAACTTCTTATTTATTTAGGAGTGAGAATTTACAAAAAAAAAAAAAAAAAAAAACACTGATGCAAAAATATGTTACTTTAAACTATACCATTCTTGGGGTCAGTACAATATATTTTTTTCAAATTATTTTCAACAAGGATGCATTAAATTGATCAAAAGTGATGGGTTAATATTAAGTAAATATTAATTAGATTAGATTAATTCGATTGTTAATAGTAATAAATTATTTTTCAAGTAAATACCATTCTTTTGAAGGTTATATTCATCAGCAATCCTGAGAAATAATCACATTTTCACAAAAATAACAAGCAGCACAACATTTGCAGCACATTGATAATAATCAGAAATGTATCTTGAGCATCAGATCAGCATATTAGAATGATTTCTGAAGGATCATGTGACACTGAAGACTGGAGAAATTCAGCTTTTAATATACAGTATATTCAAATAGAAAACTGTTATTTTAAAGTGTAATAATATTTGATTTTTCTGTATTTTTTTATTTATTGGTAAATAATATTGGTATTATTATTATTATTTTTTGGTATTTCAAAAAGTAACAATGTAAGTTACTTTCATTAGTGTAATGCAACAATGTAACAAAATATTTTTTAAATTAACACTCCGCTGAAAAAGGCACCATGTAGCCTTAGAGATGAATGAATTATTATTCCATCATTCCAGCTGTGATTCATGCATCATATCCCAAACTTTCACCTCCAGAGTTTGAGCACAATCACCTACAGAGCAGATATAAACCGGCATGTACCTGAAAAGTCAGAATAACCGACCAACCGCAGAACAGTGAGGTAGCAGCATTTGTGATTGTGATGGAGACATGTCTCACACTCCGGTGGAGTGTAAAGGCCACACTGAGATGGGAAGAGTTAGCTGTTCCAACCACAGATCTTTCATTTACTTTGGCTCTGTAACAGCAGACTCAGTGAGGTGTGTTGACAGGTAAAGAGAGAGAGAGGAGAAGGAGAACGACACTGCAATCCAGTGAAGAAAAATGGAGAATAGAAAATGGGTTATTATAGGACTAAAGGCCATGTCAGACAGAGGAAGTGCAGGTGAGGGACACAGAGCAGAGAGATGCCGCTTTCTCCAGAGACAAAGCCCAAGACACGGCCTGCTCTCTCTCTCTCTCTCTCTTTCTCTATCAAGGTTATGACCTCATATTGCGGCTGAACTGTATTTGTGTCAGAAAGACAGACAAAGTCACTGGCGTGTGTTTTAAAAGTAGAAATGAATATAACTCCATGACATTTGTGTGTGTTTGTTCAATTTATGATAGAACATGATACATGGAAATTGGCTGTTTTCAAGATTTTAGGTGAAAATTTATAGAAATGTAAAAGTAAATGCATATGTCAGATGGTAGCTCTCAACATATCCAAGCCAGGATTCACCCCAAAATCTAAAAATTATAATTAATAAACTAATCAATTACAATGCAATGTATAGGCTATATAATATTTTTATATAATACATTGAATTTGATAAGTTTTTTCTACATTTTCTGTTTCCACTTTGAATTTAGTCATTTGTGACCCTGGACCAGTCTTAAGTCGCTGGGGAATATTTATAGCAATAGCCAAAAATACATTGTATTGGTCAAAATTATTGATTTTTCTTTTATGCCAAAATCATTAGAATATTAAGTAAAGATCATGTTCCATGAAGATATTTTGTAAATTTCCTACTGTAAATATATCAAAACTTAATTTTTGATTAGTAATATGCATTGCTAAGAACTTCATTTGGAAAACTTTAAAGGTTATTTTCTCAGTATTTAGATTTTTTTGCATCCTCAGATTCCAGATTTTCAACTAGTTGTATCTCGGCTAAATATTGTCCTGTCATAACAAATCATACATCAATGGAAAGCTTATTTATTCAGCTTTCAGATGATGTATAAATCTCAATTTCAAAAAAATTACCCTTAAGAGTGGTTTTGTGGTCCACGGTCACATTTTGTAATTTTGTTATGTGTGTGTATTTTTATATTTTTTCCAAGTATGTATATATAAATTTTATTTCTTTTTATATATTAGTTTTAGTTATTTTGGTACTCCAAGTTAAACTATACTGAAAAATTAGAAAATAAAACAAGGTTTTTTTATATATTTATATTTTATTTTATATTAGTTAACAATTATTTTACGTTTATAAGTAATGAAAGTGTTTTTTATCATTTTAGTTTTAGTTAACACTACAACTGAAATTAACCTTGTACTGTAATCCAATAATTGAAATAGAAAATAATGTAAAAACATCTTAATGGTCCTAAAAAATGTGTTTATTACTTGACTTTGGAATGAAATGCATTTTTATGTGTGCGTGTGCATTCTCAACTTTTTCTTTGTTCAAACTTCAGCAGCTTAGTCATGATTTGAGCTCATGCACACAGATCTCTGGTGAGAGCTGTCTGTGGTTTTCAGTCCGCTAGAGCAGAGATTCAGAGGCACGCTGATGTTCTCAGGGTCTGACAGTTCGTGACAGGGAAGAAGAGACCGAATTTCAGCTGAATTGTCAAACACGGCCTTCAGCTGAGCGCCCCGTCACAAACCAGAGCTCAGGGGTCACACACACACACACACACACACACACACACACACACACACACACACACACACACACACAAAACCGAGTCTTCTGCTTCTGCCCGAACCCAAAGTCCATCATGTCACTCTGTGTTTGTAAAGTACTTGTAAAGACAAGAACTACAATTGTCATGTTATGTTTTTGGGGACAGGTCTCAAACACATTCAGAGTAGACTAGAGGAAGATCTGGTGATTTTAGAGAACCATCGCTGCTCCCAGAGGATGGGATTCCCAGGTGTGATCTCTCACAGACATCATATTCAACATTTAACATAGGCATAATGAAGATTATTGAAGCTAACCATACAGTAGTTTATTGACACATTGTTGATCATTCATTGATTTGCTGCAGACACAAAGCAATTTTTCTTCATTATCCATTTTGTTTTCTAGGAAAAACATTTATATAATCTTAAAGCAGTCTGAGAAACTGCTATGAAGTAAATGGCCCCCCCCCCACACACACACATAGTTTTATGCATATATCTCACAAAATGTTTTAATTAGTAGATGCTTTTTTGAAGTGTTGACCTGTTCACTCAAAATATAATTTCATATTTATCTCTTGAATTTGGAGTGAAATGTATGTTTTTTGTGCGTGTGCAATTAAGTAATTTTCTTGTTCCATTTAACATTAAAAAAATAGTCTGTTCACTCATTCATTTTGCTCACTCATAAATAATGTTTATACATGTGTGTATATACATTTATTATGTATTATATATGTTTGTGTGTGTATACTGTCTGTGTATATATATATATATATATATATATATATATATATATATACTGTATGTATATGTTTGTATATGTATCTATATATATATATGTGTGTGTGTGTGTGTGCATTCATATAAATCAAGTTAAAAAAGTGTAAAGGAAATAAAATACAGGGATAATGCAAAGTAATAATATAGAGAGTACAATGGGAATTAATTTTGAAACATAATACAAGTACTGAGCCTGTGTCTCTCTCCCAACAGGCCTTTTGTATTTTTTTCCCATCATCCATTGTTGTGGAAGCGATGTTTGGAAATGCAATTTGTGTTTCTGTCTGACGCCTTGATATTTTTCGATTTTTTGATAAATTTTTCATTTCTGTTTGTTTCTTTCATCTTTGGCTTTCCAGGATTTTTTGTGTCAGGTTTTTTTCTCTCTCTGCTGGATTAGTTAATCAGGATTTGGCTTTGGCTTGATCTTGGCTTGGCTTGGTATCTTTTTCCATTTAATTGTATTTTTGCGTTGGGTTTCATCAGTGTTTGTACAAGATCATTCTGTCTCTCTATCTCTCTATCTGACCGTGTCCATCCGTTTTATTTTGTCTGGATGGGAAAGCGTCTGACTTCTGTCTTCCGTTTTTTTCTCCAGAAGGTCTCTCTGTGGAGATGAATGGTAATGTCATTCTTTATCTTCCTCATATTTCATTCTCTTTGTTCCTCCTCACCTCATCTGCCCTTTATATCGTCCCTCCATCTTTCTGAACATCACTCACTCTTCCATCCGTCTGCTGCATCCCTTTCACTCTCTTAAGAGATTTATGGACAGGGCGGATGCGTTCTGTACAGTGTCAGTAATTCACTTTTTTAATAACAGCCAATATTTGCCCCCAGGAATTAATCCTTCGTAAGAGCACATTTTTTTTTCTGAGCATCTAAAAACACACATCATGCAGTTCATTTGTGTCAAATATGTCACAGTAAATAAAAAAAAAAAAAAAAAAAAAAAAAAAATATATATATATATATATATATATATATATATATATATATATATATATATATATATATATTTTTTTTTTTTTCTTTCTTTTTTTAGAAATATGGTCATTTTAAAAAAGTAATTAGTTGAGTATTAATTTTTCTAATTAGTTCATATAATTAATACTATTTATTATTACATAATATAATATAATTAATTATCATAACATTTTTATAAAACACTTTTATTGTCATTTATTTTATTTTTTTGACAGACTTTTTATATTTTTTATTTTTTTTACCCAAGCTAACTCTTTCACTTCTTATCCGAGTGCTGCGTCTGGACAGAAGGTCCATTTAAAATATGCATAAAGACATTAGGAAAGAAAAATGGACCAATAAATCAGTGAAATTGAATGAACTCTCTTTTCTGCAAGTCCAGCACTGAGATTTCAGATGGAGAGAATGGAGAGCGAGCGAGATCTGCTGACATCCGTCTACTTTTTCTGGCTCGGTTTCTTCCCACGAGTCAGCAGTGCTGTGAAATGTGGCAACTTTCCTGAGCTCTGCGTCCTGATTGGCTGAGCATCATTGCGCATTCGTGAACCCTTCATCAATCTGCGAAACCCCTCTCTCTCTCTAAACTCAGCCTGATCTATAAGGACACACCTGGGAGCTGATGGGCCTCACAGCCATTAGGAAAAGGTTATGGAGATATAGTGTTTCCACCAGGTGGGAGTAATTAACCCTGTGTGTATCGCTTACTAGAGTTTTGGATCCCACTGATAACAGACAGATGAGAAAAAAAAACTAATTATTATGGCACTCTTGACAATCTGTTGTCTCTGGAATTAATTACGAGCCTTGAATAGATCTATAATGAATCTTTAATACATATTAAAGCAATATGTTCTCCCATAAACTGGAGTTTCTTGAAATAATCTCAGAGTGATACTAAAAAAATGTGCGTGGGGACACTTTCATTACAACTACAAAATGAAACTTTAATTTCACACTGTTTGGCTTTTATTGTACAGGACACTAAAACTCTGGCATACTCGCAGAGTCTAAAGAAATCTACAGTTAAAGGAACAGAAATTCTCAGAGGTAAACATTTGCTGAAAATACACTCTCAGGTCATCCAAGATGTAGATGAGTTTGATTCTTGTACATATTTGTAGAAATCAATGTAGCATTGCATCACTGTCTTATCAATGGATGCTCTGCAGTGAATGGGTGCTGTCAGAATGAGAGTCCAAACAGCTGATAAAAAAAGACAAAAGCTGAAGCATTATTATGGATTATAAACTCATATTTTGGCCATAAGCAATGGTTTGAAGTTAAAAACATCTTAATGATGGATTTGTTTCAGCTTTTGTCTTCTCAAGCTGTTAACTGCTGGACTGGAGTAGTGTGGATTATTGTGATTTTTTTTCAGCTGTTTGGACTCTCATTCTGACGGCACCGATTCACTGCAGAGCATCTGTTCCCAAGAAGAAACACACTCAAGAAACTCAAACACTGTGCATTTTTGATGTATTGAAGGTTTAGCAAATTTTGCTTTTTGGATGAACTTTATATAAATGTATCCTGCAATTCACAGTAAATTACAATTTAACAAACTATAAAATGCATCAACAAAATCACCTGCTTTATATAAAATCGTAAAGCTTTACTGGTGAAATAATAAAGATGAATGTTGTGTTTTTTTCCTTCATTAGTTAGGAAACTTGTATCAGTCTGAAATCTTACTCTCAGTGTCAACTAAACAAAGAAGTCAATATATTTATTACCAATGCAGATCATCATCTTCGTCTTGATGTTTCGTCTGTTTTTAGGCTGAGGTTTATTGCATAGTTAGGTCAGTATTTAATCAGCTGCGTGGTTTCAGCAACATGTTAATAAGATGGTTTTGGTAGATCACCAGATTTTCAGCATTGCACAAATACATTTTTTTTTTTTTTGAAAGAAGTATATTTTTTAATTATTATTTTAAAAAAATACAATTAAATCAGTAATTTTGTGAAATATTTCTACAACTGATTTCTATTGTAATATATTGTAAAATATAATTTATTGTTATCTTCAGTGTCACACGATCCTTCAGAAATCATTCTAATATGCTGATTTTCTGCTCAAGAAACATTTCTGATTATTATCAATGTTGAAAATGTTGATAATAATGTTGTGCTGCATTTTTGTGGAAACAGTGATATATATTTTTTCAGGATTCCTTGATGAATAAAAAGTTCAAAAGAACAGCATCAGTTTGAAATAGAAATCTTCTGTAACATAATAAATATATTTACTGTCACTATTGATCAATTTAATGCGTCCTTGCTTAATAAAGGTATTAATTTCTTTCAGTAATTAATGCTGCAGTAGGTCAGTGTGATGTGAGTGTGCTTTCAGTAGGTCAGTAGTGTTTGTCATGCAGTGAAGCTCAGCGGTCTGTTGCTCTGTAAAGTTCTTCAGAGTTTGCCAAACCGCAGTCAGACTGCAGATTGATAATGTAATCACTCCACAGAGTCGCCAACTGCTGAGTAAACCTGCTCGCAAACCGGAGCGAGTGCATTGCATCAGAGAAACACAAGCACTTTCCAGCTGTTACATTTCTGGAATTACATTCTTGGAAATGACACGAATGATGAATTGATTTCATAAATGCAGCGTATATTATTACATGAATAAATAATGCAGGACTGAAGTACAGAAAGAATGCACAGGTATTTAGGTGTGGCTTCATTCTGCATTAATGAATGGCTGCCTCTGCTGTGAAATATCAGTGGAAGATTCAGCTGACTCTGTATAAACAACCTGTTCAACCAATAGAATAGAATAGAATAGAATAGAATAGAATAGAATAGAATAGAATAGAATAGAAAAATTGGACAGTCATATTTAAAAAAATGCATTCAGTGTTCATTATTGTTTATTATTGTTATTTTGTTCTATCAGCCCACAAGCAATAGTTCCTGATTAAAGGCACTGATTGATCTGCGACAATTGATTGTATGCCACTTGATTTAGACGTGATTAGCATATCGAAAGCAGGTCAATATTTTCCCCTAAGGCCGGAGCATACATGGAAAACCGGAGGGATTTAATCTTCTACAATTAAAAAACAAGAAAACAAGATGCTTGCCTTCCACATTAGGGTGCATTATCCAGATCTGCATGTTAACATCAACCTCTGTTGAAATCAGTTGACATTTAAGGCTTGTGTTCTGTTTGTGTGGCTCACCGTTATGTAGTGTGTTTCAAATCGCTCACAAATGAAGATTATTGAGTTTAGATGCTGCTTTAGAAGGTTTTAGATCAGATCCTCTGTGCCTGCTTTTGTTATGGAAGTACATTAGCGTATGATATCTGTAATATCACATACGAGTGCCAGGCAGCTCATGATAGATGATGGATGTGATGCTGCCCTGTTCCTCTCTTGTCCTCCTCAACCCCGTCCGGTTGCCAGTCAGCTCAGATTGAAAGCCAATGCAGCGTCAGAGGTCTGCCCTTCTCTGAGATCATGTGGTTAGGGAAGCTGATGATGGGAGACGTTTCTCTGTTCAAGTAGAGCGAGGTCTCTGTCTGTTTGCTGTGGTGCAGCTTTGACTGCATTGATTCAGATTTAGTGAAGACTTTCACAGATGAGGACTCTCTAAGGTAAGAATCAGATTTCACATGTTGACTTTTCCTTTTATGTTTGGCTCAGCCGGATACATTTTTATTAGTGGGATTTTATATTAGTAGATTGCTGTGGGCTGTTGCAAAAATCTGTTTTGTATTATAGCTGTGTTGCTTGTTCCTTTGCGTTTTCATTCTCATTGTGATTAAATGATTTATATAATTTAATTTAATTAACAGCCCTATTTCTGAATAATATTCAGGATTTTTTTGTGTGTGTGTGTGAAATAACTGCAATAGAAACAGATATATACACCTAAAAATATACGGTGATGCATCAAGGCAGAGAAGCTTATTTTGAATATGAACTAGAGGAGGTAGATCACAGAAACTCAAACATCAAAAAGTATTGTTCATTTAATAGTTTTCCAAGCTGAGCCGAGTCTTGCATTTAATTGCTTTTGTTGTACTTTTTTGAAGAGCAAAGTTCTCTGTGCACCTGTGAAATGTGTACAAAATGTGCTCTAATATTATTGGACTGTCACCACACTGACTTATGCATATTATTATGTTAGTTCACATTTTTGACTAAGTGTGAATATTACACAGTGTGTGAATCTCACAAAGTAATAGTTCATATTTCACCTCAAAATAAAAAAATTATATTTTGCATAAAATACATTTACATCAAGTTCTCACTACTGTAATGCAGACAAAAAAATATTATTTTATTGAAAACAAGTAAAAATTAAATTCAATCAAACACTACCATTTACATTTATAATTGTGCTATATAAATGTATGATGTTTTATAATTCAAATACAATATAATTATAATATATTTATTTTTTTGCATTTTAGTAATACGCCATGAATTGTGGAATGTGATTATTTTGTTTCACAATATTAAGAAAACATTTATATTCCTTAATATAAGCTTTGTTTTCTTTATGCAGAATCTATTGTATTATTGTATTCTTTCTAAATAAATCAAAATAACAATTTTCTTTTAATGTTAGGATAAAATATTACTTAAAAGTGTTATTTTAGTGTCATTAATATGCTATTATTGTTTTTTTTTTGTTAATCTTGAATTAAATTGTATTTATTTTTTATTTTTTTGTAAATGTCTATATAGTTATTATTTATTTAATAGATTACTAGATTATTTGGCTTTAGATATTTTAGCATCAAGTTAAAGTTAAACTAAACTTATTTGGGTAATGTTGTATTTTTTATTTTTTAAAATAAGAGTTTTTATATATTTTTTTCCAGTTTTAGTTGATGATAATAACCCTGACTTGAACATTTCTTAACCATTTTTATTGAATTCACCCAGAAGTAATAATGAAATTCTTGCACTTAAATGTGCATTTTTCAAGTTTTTCAAATCTCAAGTGGATTTTAAATTCGATTCTGTTGCTTCAAGAACTGGTTAAACATCAGTGTAATATCTGAAGCATCACTGAAGTCATGTATCTCTGTGTCCCAGCGGGACGGAGCAATGAGTGAAGGTAACGTGCTGAACAGGACTCTATAGGGATTGTCTTTAGCCCTCTGGTTCTCCAGGAAATCTAGACAAGCCTGGTCTGGTCTGAACGAAATCCATTCTTCTCAAGGAGAGCTGATGTACAGATATGTCTCTGGTTTGCTCTGTGGTTTCTCTCTAAAGATGAAGAAAACGATTGTGGTGTGTTTTGAAATCAATCGTCTGAATGGATGCGCCCCTGTGGGCTGCTTATGGATACGGATCATGGGTTTCTTCTGCTTAAATGAAGTTACCGCTGGGTCACGACTGCAGGAGAGAAGGAGAAATCAATAGAAAGTGAAACACAACGTGAGAGAGTTTCATCAATGACCTCATTTCAGTGTCAGTGTCAGTCATCAGATCTGTTTAGATGATGATAATTGTTTTTCATCAGGACATCGTTTACAGACCGTTTCATTTAATTGGCCCAAAAATTGTGTTGAATCCTTTTTTGACCACAGCCATAGGTTGTTTCACACTTTATGCAGTAGTGAGAATTTGTGGATTTGGCACAATGGAAACTTTTTGAAGTATTTGGGAAAAGTCGCAGCAACTTTTGATGATGCATAATATTTTTGCTTACGTTTGCATCCTCAACATGAGACAAAAGTGTCATTGCACGTCATATTGTAAGTCCCTCATTCCCTGTGCATTAATTCCTGTCTGAATGCATGAGTTTTATTTCAGAACCATATAATGTCTTCAGGTCTTGCTGGGAGGTTCCTACTTATGAGTTTGGAAGCTATAATTATAATTTGTCTCATTATAAAATATTTCTTTCTCTGCTTTTTACTTCCAGCCGAAGCATTTTAGCAAAAACTGAAGCTTTTTCAATGCATTTTCTGGCAAGCTATTTCTGTTCTGCATCAACATTAAAAAAAAATGCACACCTCCTTAGTTAACTTTCACAATTACACCATTTAAAAGCAGAAATTAATACTTTTATTCAGCAAGCATGCATCAAATTGATCAAAGTAAAGACATATATAATGTAATGCTGTTCTAGAATTAAATGCTGTTCTTTTGAACATTCTATTTTTCAAATATCATGAAAAACTGTATCAATGAATGTATTTCCATAAAAGTATGAAGCAGCACAACTGTTTTCAACAATAATCGGAAATTTTTCTTGAGCGGCAAATCAGCATATTAGAATGATTTCTGAAGATCAGGTGACACTGAAGACTGGAGTAATGATGCTAAAAATTCAGCTGCGTATCACAGGAATAAATTATATATTAGAATATATTCCAATAGAGAGCTGTTATTTTAAATTGTAATAATATTTCACCATATTACTGTTTTTACTGTATTTTTGCTGAAATAAATGCAGTCTTGGTGAGCAGAAGATACTTCTTTCAAAAATATAAAAAATCTTTAACAACCCCAAACTTTGAACAGTAGTGCATGTAAAATACATTGACCTTCTGCCATGATTTTTCAATCGATTCATAAGTGGGCACTCAAAAGTTTTCCCACTGATAATTATAATAAGTATAATAATTATTATAAGTGTGATCATCATGATGCAACATTTAATTTTACTGATTGTCTAAATAAGGCTTTTGTTTGAAGATGAAAGAACTTGTGACGTCAACAATGCAAGAGCAGCATTCAGATGAGAGATAAACAAACACATCATCCCATGCATATATTATACATGCTACATAAATCTGGGTTTTTATGAAGATGAGCAATGACATAACTACAGATGAACTATTGTGGATTGATAAACTCAGATGAGCACAGGGTGTGCTGGAAGGGAACATTCAGTCAGTCTGAAAGTGCAGAGGAGGACCACAGTCATACAGACATAAATACATCTTGCTGTCAGCATCTTCTGAATGACCGAGAGACTGGACATGTCCTCATTTCATTCCTTCAGTCTGTCCAGCTAGTTGAGGTGAACAGGGAAAACAGAAAAAGAAAAAGTGAAGTGAGAGTGATTAATCAAAGCCAATGCCTCATTCCACTCTCATCAACCAGAAATCAATACACCGCTCTCCAAACCTCAAGAGGAAACGGCTTTCATCGGCTTGAGTGAATACACGCACACCTAATTAAAAAAGCCTGTGTTAACTGGCCGAAAAAAAAAAAAAAAAAAAAAAAAAAAAAATATATATATATATATATATATATATATATATATATATAAATAAACAAATAATTAAATATAATTTATTCCTGTGATGCAAAGCTGAATTTTCAGCATCATTACTCTAGTCTTCAGTGTCACATGATCTTCAGAAATCACTCTAATATGGTGATTTGCTGCTCAAGAAAGATTTCTGATTATTATCAATGTTGAAAACAGTTGTGCTGCTGAATAAAAGAACAACATTTATTTGAAACAGGAATGTTTTGTAACATTGCATCATTGCTGAATAAAAGCATAATAATAATGATACTAATAATTATAATTATTATCATTAAATAAAAATATAATTACTAAAAAATAAAAAGTAATATTTCACAATAAATAAAAATAAAGTATTTAAGAAAAAAAATATATTTCTTTAAAAAAATAATAATTTCACATTCTGGTTTTCGGTAATCATGCAGCGTAACAGTTAAGTGAATTCAGAAATAAAAAATATATCGTGTGCATAAGAGAAAAACAAAATAGGTATTTGACTGGTAGAGTAACTGTAGTGAATATCACTCAAATATTCCACTAACCTGCCAAACTAAGTAACTCGTGACTAGTTCTTGTCCAGAAACATTCAAAACCTGGTAATGTGCAGAAGACGGTCAGTAAACAGTCAGTGTGCTGAGAATAATGTAAAAGACTGAACACTAACTGAACAGCAGCATTATGTGACGTATGTAGACGTCAGGTCTGTGGTGTACTGATCATGAACACAGAAGTGTATGAAGTCCATTTAAGACACAGGCCTTTCCTTTTCAGTGCTGTTTTCCTGCCAGTCTGCGTTTATTAATATCATTACGCAGCACATGAATCTCTCTCGGCACTCGGGTGAGTCGCGGGTCCATCCGGTCGTCACGGAGACATGCCTGCGAGCTGCTTCATTAGCGCTAGCATTAACAGACGCCCGAAGGGTCTGAGGACTCCAGATATTGTAAGAGACTCCAGATGATTAAACTCTCTCTATCACAAATTGTTACATAATTATTTCCCCACATGTCTTAATAGCCAAAAAATACATTGTATGGGTCAAAATTATCGATTTTTCTTTTTTGACAAAAATCATTAGGATATTAAGTAAAGATCATGTTCCATGAAGATATTTTGTAAATTTCCTACCGTAAATATATCAAAACTTAATTTTTGATTAGTAATATGCTTTGCTAAGAACTTCATTCGGACAACTTTAAAGATGATTTTCACAATATTTAGATTTTTTTGCACGATTTTTTTTTTTGCAAGATTTTCAAATAGTTGTATCTCGGCCAAATACTGTCCGATCCTAATGAACCATACATCAATGGAAAAGCTTTCAGATGATGTATAAATCTCAGTTTCGAAAAAGACTGGTTTTGTGGTCCAGGGTCACATATATACATAAATATCATTAATGAACCAGTTTATCATATTATTTGATCATAAAAGAACCAGTTAATTAATTGTTGTTGGTTAAAAGCTTGATTAATTCAATGCTGCTGCCTTTTGTCAACTTTTTTATTTATTTGGCTCTGTTTTTAAACCCCCAGTCGGTTTGAAGAGCATGTGGAAGCCTTCACGCACCAGCAGTGATCCGAGCACCGCTGCCGTACAGGGACTGGTCTGAATAAACAGTGAACACTGGGAATCTCACTGATGGATCAGATCCAGGGACAGAGCAGTGTGAAGCGACGCTAGTGACCGTTTCAGAGCTCATAAACACATACATCTGCACACACACACACACTTGACCCATTTATCTAATTATTTGTTCTTGTCTGGTTTGCAAGCTTGATTGAGACCGGCAGCTTGCTCTGGTTGCTTGGGCCCAGAGGATGGCCGTCAAACACACACACACACACACACACACACACACACACACACACACACACACACACACACACACACACACACACACACACACACACACACACACACACACACACACACACACACACACACACACACACACACACACACACACACACACACACACACACACACACACACACACACACACACACACACACACACACACACACACACACACACACACACACACACACACACACACACTTAAATGTTTCATGTGCTATCTGAGACCCTTGGTAGCAGCTGCTTCCCTGGTGTGATCATCACCAAACAGACCCTCCATCACTCTGTCTCCTCTTTCTTTCTTTCCTCATTTCTTTCTTTCTCTCTCTTTATGTGGTTGTTTGTTTTGTAGACAGTAATGAGTTGATGAGTTGTGTCCACATCGGTCAGCTGCTTGTTAAGTGAGGACACAGAGCTGCATTCTGATTGGCTGTCTGGTTGTTGCAGGGTGAGATTCACTCATAAAGGAGATAATGTGCTTATGATGTGGCTGCCATCTCTGGCAGTGACAGTGTTTTATGTGGCACTGGCAGACAATAGTGTTTGTGTGTGCAGGAAAAGTGTTTACAACCCAAAGCAAGCCAAATGGGATTTATTGGGATAATTAAATGACAGAAACACAAAACAAAATTACTGAAACTTTAAAATTAAAATAGAAAATAGAAAAATAAAATATTATTTAAAATGTTAACAAAAACTATAAAAGTATATCAAAGATAACACTGAAATTAACATTTTATAAATTAATTGTTGGAGCAATAATTAGGATATTTGAATTCTATTATATTATATTATATAATTTATTTTGCTTGATATGTATGAAGTACTTTTATTTTGATATCACCTGGTGTAGTCTCTCACCTGTGTGTTAGGGTGACATTTAGGGCTGGTGGGCAGGAACATTTTTAATTTGGGACAATTAATCTGTTTCATTAATTTATTATCAGCGTCCTTATTATCATTTTTATGTGGATTTGGTGCAAGCATTGAAAAATCTCAACCTTCTCACTGTGTGGGTGGGTATTTTTGGATTATTCTCATTATATTTTTAATCTTTCTCTCTCGTTCCTCCATTTCTTTCCCTTCTTCTCTCTCTTTCTCCGGTGATATATATATACGGCTGTGCTCTGACTGTGTTTGTCACTTTTCACTTCCTAATAAGGGCTCAGAAGAGTCGTGGAGAAAACAGGCACGCACACACACACACACACACACACACACACACACACACACACACACACACACACACACACACACTCTGTACAGTCCTTTGTTTTCCCCTCTCGTCTCTGTCCTGTCGTCTAACCTTTCTTCTGTCATGATCTCTCTCACTCCCTTCAGCAGTCTCTCCCTCTTTTTTTAAGTGAACACATTTGAGTCCATTTTAACCTTCCATTAAAGCAATTTCTTTCATGAAAACACATACATTTGCATTTGAAATTACAGAGTATGTTAGGCTACTTTTATTTGAATATTTTTAAATATTTAAATATAATATTTTAATGTTTTTTTTTAAATTGATCTTTAAAGCATATTTTTTTTACATTCAAGGTCTTGCTTTAAAGGAAAAAATCCTTTAAAAATGTAATAAGCTTTGTTGTTAAAATAAAAAAAGAATTGCGCTTGTAAACATCAGAAAACAGTCAAGCATACAGATATTTAATCATTATTAAGACACCGTGAATACAGATTAATATTGTATGTAAGTATAAATATGTTTATTCAAAACTGTGACATTATAAAAAAAATAAAATAATATAATATAAAACTATATAAAGTTTATTTTTACAGTTGAAGTCTGGTTTTAAAGATCCTTACTAAATTGACTAAACAGACAAACATTTGATTTTTATAATGCATCACTTTGTCATTTAACATCTCTCCAGTAACCTTGAGCATGAATTATTCCCGGCTTCTCCCACAAAACACACACTCATCATGAGCAGCTGAAGCGGACAAGCGTCAATCATCCTCTATCATGCTGTCACACACGACATTACACGTCAACCAGTGACTTTCCTGATCTCATTTCTCAACACACTTGGGGAATTCACTGTAAAAGATTTGCACCCACTGCCAGTGTTTACTATTCGCTTTTTGCATTGGTTCACAGTTACAGTATGCAAATCAAGTAAAAAGGCAAACTGGCCCCAAAATTTATGATAAACACAATTTGCACTGTGCAATTGTCCATCTTTTAGGCCAGTTCTGAATGATATGGAAAATCCATGAATTGGTGATTTTTTTTTTAACATGTTAAGAGTTATATTGTTCATTTTTGAAGCTCTTCTCAAGCTTACACTTGCAGAAAAATGGTACAAAAGCTATTACTGGGCTTGTACCTTTTCAAAATTTACTCCTTTGTACCGTATTCATCCCTAAACGGTGCATATTAGTACCTAAATGGTACATTTTAGTACTTAAAAGGTGCAATTTAGTAGCTTTTGAATTTTTTTTCTTTTTATTCTGAGACTGCATTATATTTAATTCACACATTTCTAAAGCCTCAAAATGATCAGCTTGATTGAAACTTTGCTGAAAAACATGTTGCACACGATCTACTAAATGCCTTCTGTCGTCTGATTGGTAGTTTACACTGTTTAGTATAACTGTATAAACGTCCACCGTCAGCTTGTGCTTCACGTGTCTTTGCTGTGAAATCTTTACTGATTTTTATAAGGTAAACATGGGAATAACTTTATATTGTTAGTATTATGTCAAGACGAACACTTACTAGACTGAAGCTCGTTTACTTGATTATCCATACATAATTTTATAGAAAAATCAAGCTAAAATATGAGTATCAAAAATGATCAACAGGCTTTTGAGGAGCGTTTATTTGTTCATCTCTCAGTCATCGTTGTACTGCATTGCATTATGTTTTTGCCATAAAACTAAGCATTTAAATCTCATCTTACTAAAACATTTTATTGGGGATATAGAGTGACAACTGATATTTATATCATTTTATGAACCTGCTATACTGTTATAAAGCACATTAAAATTTACATTAAGCATTAGAATTTGATCTTGCCTTTTGGCCGTATATCAGCATCTGCACCAAATTGCATGTTTTTGCTCAGTTTAGGCCTCTGAATAAAACTTTTCCTCGATATTCCTCCATATTCTCTCTATATTACACTATATGAGGCAAAAAAGCCTGATGCATGAAGTAAAAAAAAAAAAAACACTTTTTTTTTTACAGATTTTATATATATATATATATATATATATATATATATATATATATATATATATTTACGGTTCAGCAAATTGGTCCATTAATAAAATAGATTTTTCTGACAATTATTTCATATGTCAGGCTTGACAGGGTTAAGGAACACATTTCAGTTGCATGATTGGATTGGAGCATATACACATACACGCATTTCAGTATGTAAATAGTATTCATAGCGCTTCAGTTCCATTAAGATTACATGACACACCGCACACAAAAATACATAAAACTCATCCTCTGCCGCTCACACACACACACACACACACACACACACACACACACACACACACACACACACACACACACTGTGTAAGCACATGCTGTTTTTAAACCTCACTAAACCCAGTTCTTCCTGAACTCACAGTGTTTACCTCATTCGTTTTTTGAGCAAATATTGAGCCATTTGGGCTGAGAGGCCTGATGCAACACAACAAAACTAGAACACCTCCTAGAGGCTTTCTGCAATGTGAGCGTGCAGAGCTCTAGTTTTGTTGTATCGAATAACTCGCTTGCATTGTACTGTGCAAGTGGTGATGTGACAAGTGTTCAGCTTCAAGAAGCCATTTTCCGTCCACACCAAGGCAAAAAAGCAACAAAATCACATGCACTATCATTTAAAAGTTGGGAGTTGGAAAGATTTTTAAAAATGCTTTTAAAAGAAGTCTTTTCAGCTCACCAAGACTGCATCTATTTGATTTAAAAAAAAAAAAAAATAAAAAAAAAAAAAACTGCAAAAAGAGTAATATAAAATTTTATTACAATTTAAAATACATGTTTTGCATTTGAATGCATTTTAGAATTTCATTTAT
This sequence comes from Cyprinus carpio, assembly GCF_018340385.1. Taxonomy (NCBI): domain Eukaryota; kingdom Metazoa; phylum Chordata; class Actinopteri; order Cypriniformes; family Cyprinidae; genus Cyprinus; species Cyprinus carpio. Next base: position 25,005,521 of record NC_056586.1, on the reverse strand, counting down.
TCCTGTGATGTGCAGCTGTATTTTCAGCATCATTACTCCAGTCTTCAGTGTCACATGATCCTTCAGAAATCATTCTAATATGCTGATTTGATTCTCAAGAAACATTTCTGATTATTATCAATGTTAAAAACAGTTGCTGCCGAATATTTTTTGTGGATGCATTTTTTAGCATTCCTTGGTGAATAGAAAGTTCAAAAGAACAGCATTTATTTTAAATGACAATCATTTGTAACATTATAAATGTATTGTCTATCAGGTTTGATCATTTTAATGCATCCTTGCTGAATAAAAGAAAAAAAATCACCAAACTTTAAAATAGTAGGTAGTGTGTATTTAATCCCAATAACAATGAAATTCCCTATCACATATTTTAGTAATCATCCTAAATTTGTATCAATCGAAAGCTTTAACACTCAAAATTCATCCTGTGAAAACCGATTTGAAATCAGACATTTCGTTACCATGTAATGTTAAGCAGGCTCCTCCCCCTAGTGGGCGTCGTTAAGTGTCATATTACAAATTTTACCAGAATATTTTATAACCAAAACTTTTTCTAATCTTGTTAAAACCTATCACTGGAAATGTCTTAGTCTCAACAAAATTTGATGGTTATTTTGTTATAGAAGTAATATTGTGACAGAAATGTATACATTTGTGTCAGAAAAATGAGTTTTTTTTTGAAAGTAATTTATGTTTTTGTGTCAGAAAGAGGCTATTTTTGGTGTAGCGCCTCAAAGGAATTTTTGTGATATCAACTTCAAATTTGGAACATAACAGTTAAGTTAAGTTAAATATTGATTTTGGATTTTACCACAAATTTTGTTGTTAAAAATCAAAAACCTGTTATTGGCTTAATGTGACTTAAAATAGCAAGTCACATTGATAAAGCAATAGAAATATTAAATTCAATTACAAGCACATTTTATAATACATGGTACATACTTCGCTTTACAATGCATCACTTTGCATCTCTGCTTATTTGCATAAAGTAGATTGAACTTTGCCGCATCACTGTTCACACCCACATTGCTTCGTCAGCTGTTAAGGTCGCTCTGGTTGAAAGTGAATCATTTCTATTCACTTTGCTGCTGTAGATTTGGATGCTGCTCAAACAAATGCTTTCATTGGCTCTTGTGGGGTTTATATGTCTTTGGCTGGTCTGAAGGAAGCGTTGGACAGAGGAGTGAAAGCTGCGCTCTGATCCACAGGTTTAATGAGACACGAGGGTGGATGAGACACACGAACCGCCGAGCGGGGGCGTATCCGGAACGGGTTTTAATTACAAAACGCCACATCGAGAGGGAGAGATGGATGGAGGGAGCGAGTGAAAGAGAACTTACATTGAGGAAGCCGAGACCGGAATCAGACAGCATAGCACTGTATAGCACTAGACTGGAAACCACTTTTGGCATTTAACACCACTCGCAGTTTCTTCATAAAATGTTAAGATCTCATTACTGTAGTCATTTACTCTGGTTTGTTTTTGTTTATCTGTTGGATGGGGTTGTAGTATTCAAAAATCCATGTTGTTTGTAATGTCTGCAGAAAAATGAAGTCATAAATCTGTCAAAGATGCCAGAGAGACAAATAGCTGAAATCAGTATTCAGTGCAGGTTCATGAGGCTGCTGCAGTTAAACCAAGCACTGAAAGAATAAAAGGTTGTGTGTGTGTGTGTGTGTGTGTGTTGAACTGGCTCACCTCATGCATTTGGCCTCTGAAGGCTCAAACTCTCTTCCTGTCTTGTAGTTTCTCATTCTATCTCATTCACCTTTCACCAAACACAGCAACTCCTGGGATATTTAACAGACACACAGTTATTTTATAAAACTTATTTTGAAAAACTTATTTTATAAACATTGTAATTTAATAGTTATATAAAGTATTATATATAGTTACATATATTTACACACAAGAAAATAATACAAAAAAGTGTGTATATGTATATTTATACATTCATAATATTTTGCAATATTAAATATTTTTCTTATTTTCATACACATACATTATTATAAATAGATAATTTTAAAAGTATATAAAAAATATGTAAATTCTACACACAAACAAACACACAATTCTAAAAAAAAAACAATTCTGGTTGAATACCCTGTTCCAGCAATATGCTTATATCTTGTAATATTATACATCACATTAAATATGTTAAATGGTTGTGATGCCAATTCATGTTGACTCTCAGTTGACATTTTACGTGAGATGGAATCAACAGCTGAATCTGTGTCAGGACTGAGATCACTCGCTTGCTGTAGTGTCAACACACATTCACACAATTTTATACACAAACACATCTGCTGACAGCATTCATTAAAGCACTCAAGCACTTCATTGTTTCATTTAACTGTCATTAGCATGTAAATGCAAACATACAGTATGCATCTATCTCTAAACAAAATGGTTTTAATTAATCATGTCTCATGCATTTTAATGAGTCTCTGCGGTGACATCAGAGGAGCCCATGAGCCATAAACACACTGAACCTGATCCAGCTTTATGTGTTATCCAGTAGAAAAACCATGTGATTGATGGCAAAATAAACACTGAATGACCAAAATCAATGAATACACACAGGCATTCGGCGAGCAGCACAATATTAATTTATTGTGTGTTCATTGTTTCTGCATAGCACATGGTTTTAAATGTCAGTATGACAAATAAACTCTAAAACAATGTGAAATAAAAGTTTACATCCTGATGTCCCAGGACTATGCATTTTAAACACAATAATTAATATAATAATAAAAATTAAATAATTTTTTTCTACCGCTGAAACTTTTCTTTTCTGTTGACGCAATCAACACCACATGGGTGAGTTAAAATACTATCATAGTACTTTTTATTTGCATTTACATTTATTCATTTGGCAAATACTTTTATCCAAAGCAACTTACAGTAGAAGAAAACAACACGAGAAGTGCCTGTTTTACAAGGTTTCAGTCTTTGCTCAAATTAGTAAAAGCTAGGACATAAAGGATAATAATAAAATAGAAAATCTGAAGGCATAGCATTTTTTTTAAGAGAAGGCAGTTAGATGCTCACGGAAGAGATGAGTTTTCAGTTGTTTCTTGAAGATTGTGAGGGGTTCGGCTGTCTGAATGGAGTTAGGATAGTTTTTACAATTCTTTGAATTCCTGAGGGTCAAAATCAAGTCTCACCTTTACTTGATGAATATAAATATCCTGATTGATTTGGAAATGAGTCACATGATGGGCATAAAATGCATTTCATGCTGACTTTAAGTTGTAAAAATTGTGTCAAGATTGAGTCAGGATTGTGAACAGCGAGTATCACCGTCAACACACACATTCACACATTCACCCCCCCCCCCCACACACACACACAGGTGTTTCTGTAAAGTGCATCCTAAATGCCTTCATTAGGAGCGATCAGATGACTCCATTACTGTCACCTGTGAGCTCTGAGTGTGTGTGTGTGTGTGTGTGTGTGTGAAATTTTTATACTCATAATAAAGCTCATTATAGGGTGCATTATATTATAATGTGAGCATCACTATGACATTTCATAATATTTTGGTTATTGTCACTTTATTTTGAATCGGAATATCTTAATGATATAGCAGCGAAATTCACGTTTATAATTTTGCATCATATCACATTTTTTATGTCTTTGATTTACATTAGTTTTCAGTTCCATACTATTCCTTTGAGTGCCGTTTGGTAAAAACAATCCTGAAAATATAAACATGCAGAGAATATTTTATGCTGTTAGGTTTTGAGTGTGTGAGAGCACATCTTAAATGACCTCAGGATTCAAAATGATGATGAAGGACTCACCAGCCAGTGATCATAAACAGCTCAGTGTCCTCCTTAAAGCAAGTGTTGTTTGAACCCTTCATTGTCTTTGATAGGAATTAAGTTGTTTGCTTTAATTTCCCACTGTGCTCTTCAAGGGTGTAAGAATGTCATGTGTGAATCGCTGGTAGGGCTTCTCACCCGCAGCTGTGCTCCAATCATCTGATAACTGACCGCCAGACTCAGCTGGTCACACAAACCAGATAAAGGCTTCTTCATTTATTCAGCACTTTTAATTTGTCAGTGTGATTCTGCCTGAAGAAGGTGGCTGCCGTTATCTCCACACACACACACACACACACACACACACACACACACACACACACACACACACACACACACACACACACACACACACACACACACACACACACACTCATACTCGCACACACAGACTCATACTTCCACAAACACACACACACACACACACAGACTCATACTTGCACAAATACACACTCACACTCATACTCACACACACAGGACGCTCAGAGATTCTCACCAAAATCTTCTTCTTGAAGTCAACATACAGTAGATTGTGTGTGTGTGTTTGTGTGTATGTACTGTGTTTTGGGTGTGTTTTAGTAAGGTGTGTTTGTTTGTTTAAAAAAGTAACAAAGACTTTTTCATTTGTATTTTATCATGGCTTCCTCAAAAATATGAAGCAGCACAACTGTTTTTAACATTTCAACAATGAAAATTCAATCTTCTTAATGTAATGTGATGCATTGTTGTGCACTATACTTGTATTGGATTATAAATTACTATGTATTATAAAATGCGCTCTACAACCAGTTGGAAGTATATTTCAACAATACATCTGTTGTTTTATGAATGCTAGGCCCACCAAAACCAATTTTCAATATTTTAATGCCTATTCAGTTTTCTGCTGTCACAATGCTCTTATGATCATATCTCAGTTATTATTATTTTATTATTAGTATTATATTTGATCAAATAAAGGACAATGTTTGTAATTTTAATAGACTTACATTTTATATATGTCATTCATAAAAATATATATATATATATATATATATATATATTTATATATATATATATATATATATATTTAAAGGCGCATGTACAAAAAAATATATCACACACATAATATAATAAATATATATGTATCATATATATATATTATATATATATATATATATATACATACATATTTGTGTATGATTATATACATATACATATACATATATATATATATACATATATATATATATATATATATATATATATATATATATATATATATATATATATATATATATATATATATATATATATATATATATATATTGAGCATTTTGAAAGTAAGACTCTCTATTACATCTTCACCAATCTTCAAGTGTCTGTGTGCTGTCTAAATAATTTAAATCACATTTTCAGCAAAAAATAACTTGATTGTGATATACACAATGTACTTTGCACATGATAAATGATCTTTACATCATTTAGATGTTTTGAAGATGATTTTCTATTACTCTTCAGATCTAATTATATTAGACTCGTTTGTGCTCCTGAGAGAGTTTTGTCTGACAGCTGGAACGAAGGCCAAGTAATTACAGCTGATTTGTGGTCAGTATTGAAGTGACTTCATGCTCCACTGAAAGTTTGCATGTTTTCCTTCCACTTAACCAGTGTTTGGGGAGTTTTTGTTCAGTTTGCACTTATTAGTTCATGGAGAGAGTCTCAGGATCCCAGGCTGCAACAGTGAAGACAAAGAGCGTTTCAGTGCTGAGTTCACACCGGTACAGTAAATAAATGATGTGGTAGGACTGACAGCACAGCGTCCCGGGCCGCTCTTGTTTATGACACCAGTGTGGAGAGGAATGACACGCTCTCTCCTCAGAGAAACCCTCTCTAGTAGTTGATAAACTCCAGCGGCTGCAGCTGTGAGCAGAGATGTGCTTCAGCATCCTAATGTCCCACATTTCTCCATCCGTCTTCGCTGTACCTGCGGGTTCACTCTTTATTTTATTCCCTCTTATTCCATTTCTGCTCTCCGTTCCTCATTTATACTTGCTGAAATGAAACAAATGATTGCCCTCGGAGGAGGAGATATTCTGCTTTATCCTTCCTGATGGCACTCGCTGTCTGAGAAGCTCGTTTACTCCAGCTTTGCTTTAATAAGCTGCTGCTGGGGCCCGTTTTAACCTTTTGGGCTGTTTGTAAGTATGTAAATGCAGGCTCAAATACTTAATCAACACTTTGCAATTGCACTGTCTCATTATAACTACTTAACTTTCATTTAAACATGAACAAAATGCTCTGAGTTTGGTCTGTTGCTATGCAGTTACTAGGTAACCACTACTTACTTGTCAAAAACTCAAATTATACTCTTTAATTAAATGTAAACGATCAATAATCAATGTAAATGAAATTAATTTAATTAATTTTATAAACTTTTTATCTTAAGATTCCTAAATAATTTTATGTATTTATTTATTTATTTTATTTATTAATTTATTTTACAAATTAATTGTATTACTATTTTTATATTCATAATGATGATGATCATGATGATGATGATACTACTACTACTAATAATAATAACATTTAATTAATTAGTTAAAAAAAATTTAATATTCTGCTTAATCAGCCACACAGTTTAAGGTATCATTCAAGTCTGTAGCATAGTTGCAATAATAATAATAATAATAATAATTTAATTAATTCCATTCTATTTTTAATGTTATATAAATAATGATAATAATAATGACAATACTTCTACTAATAATAATACTAATGACAAATTCCTTGTGTATAAACACTTGGCAATAAAGCTGTTTTTCAGACTTTTGAATAGTAAAATTTGTATTTATATTTATACATTTTTGTATTATTACTATTGCTATATCATTATTAATAATAATAATAATTATTTTTTAATAATGACTTTAAAAACTTAATTCTAAATGTAAAAATGCAAGTAAATATAATTCTCCTCAACAAGCCAGACAGTTTGAAGCATCATTCATTGAAGCATCAGAACATGCTAAAGTTTAATATGTAGTCCTCAATATGAGCCATTGTTAACGCATTTCTTTTATAAAATGTATTTTAATAGTTTCTTTTATCTTCACTAGTCCTTTTACAGCTATTAGTGTTAGCAAAGCCTTATGCTGCTGAAAATCGTGTTTCTTTAGCAGGCGCTGCATGACAGTGCGGGTCGATAAACGGGATCCTCTATAGCTCTGGATCCCGATATAACCATACTGACAAACACAAGCAGAGAATAACTGGCTCATTTTTGTCATTCATTACCTTGTGTATAATTATCCACTCTATTGCAGTGCACTTCAGTTAAAGGAATTCGATAATCATCCTCGCTCTCAAAACACTGTATAACTGTCTTACCGAGAATCTGGAGAGGAAATATTTAGTTGTCTGGAGGCCTTAAATATAACAAATTAGCAGTGCAGATTTGACTGTTCCCAGACTGCTTGGCGCTTCCTTCTGGGAATTATGGGCTGTCGAATGCATCGTCGTGGTGATGTGGTGTTGTGGAGTTTGACAGGTTGATGGAAAGCTGAAGGTGTTTTGTTGTTTGTTTTCCTGTCAGATGCACCTGTCAATCATCTGTCATGATGACTGATGTTTAATAATGACACACAGATGTGTAGGGCACACAAACTGTATGTATGCACACAAATAAAGTTTGTATCAGTAAAAATCAAATGACATTTGCATTGCATTGTCAACTTCTGAAATATTTTGAATTCATATTTTGACTTACTTTTTTTGTGAAAAGTAAACCTTGAAGGAAATTCGAATTTGCAGGAAATGTATTCACCCTCAGGCCATCCAAGATGTAGATTAGTTTGTTTCTTCATGGGAACAGATTTGGAGAATTCATCGCTTGCTCACCAATGGAAAAATTTTCATTTTGGGGTGAACTATTAATGTAATATTAATGCTTAATATTGTTTTTACTCACCCCTGTGGCCTTCTTTATATCAGCAAAGTAGTCGTTTCAGATGTGAAAAAATATTGAAATGTTCTGGTGAAAGATTATTAAGACGTTTATTTTATTTTTAATAACCTGCACTGATAAATGGTGAATTGTTATTTCATGGTGTGTTGTTGCAAGTTTATTTGTCACATTCTCAGTCAGAATGGCTTGCAGTGTTTTTTACACAAGCATCCATTCGGTGTGCAATAAAACTAAGACAAAAGACCATAAATATTGCTGCTCCCTTTCGCTATGTATATGTGAATGCCTGTGTGTATTCATCGATTTTGTTTATTTTGTTTATTTTGCCATCAATCACATGGTTTTCTACTGGATAACACATAAAGCTGGATCAGGTTCAGTGTGTTTATGGCTCATGGGCTCCTCTGATATCACCGCAGAGACACATTAAAATGCATGTGACATAATTACCTGAAACCCTTTTGTTGTAGTTCTCCCAAATCAAAGATACATGTAAATAATACAGTTACGTGAAACAAAGAGACACTTTTACTTACATGTCGGCTTCTCTTCCGATGTCCTCATCGTATGAACCAGTGCTTTTATGTTTACTGTGGATTTCAGCACATAGAGCATAGTTTTGGGGACTAACTAAAAAAACAATCTAACATATGTGACCGTGGACCCCAAAACCAGTCTTAAGTGTCAATTTTTTTAAATTGAGATGTATGCATCATCTGAAAGCTGAATAAATAAGCTTTCCATTGATGTATGGTTTATTAGAACCGGACAATATTTGGCGGAGATACAACTATTTGAAAATCTGAGGGTACAAAAAAAATCTAAATATTGAGAAAATCTCCTTTAAAGTTGTCCAAATTAAGTACTTAGCAATGCATATTACTAATCAAAAATTAAGTTTTGATATATTTACAGTTGGAAATTTACAAAATATCTTCATGGAACATGATCTTTACTTTATATCCTAATGATTTTTGGCATAAAAGAAAAATCGATAATTTTGACCCATACAATGTTTTTTTTTTTTTTTTGGTTTTTGCTAAAAATATACCACAGCGACTTAAGACTGGTTTTGTGCTCCAGGGTCACATATTAGGTGTATATTGCTATTTATTTCATACAACTAATTATAACTACTCTATACTAAGTGAAAGTTTAAAAAATGTAAATATTTTTAATGTATTTTTAATTTTTTTTAATTAAATATTTTTTTTATTTATTATTAAAACTATGCTCTATTATAATGTATGTGTGTTTGTGTATGTACGTATGCATTGATATCATTTTTATATAATGATAAAAATGTATGCAATTATTTAATGATATTAATAATGTACATATTCATTTTAAATCTATAATTTATATATGATTTTTACTTTTTTAATAGTATCTTATGCTTATCAAGGCTGCATTTATTTTATCAAAAAATACAGTAAAAACAGAAATATTGTGAAATATATACAGTACAGTGGTGTGAAAAAGTTTTGGCCCCCTTCCTGATTTCTTATTTTATTGCATGTTTGTCACACTTTAATGTTTCAGATCATCAAACAAATTTAAATATTAGTCAAAGATAACACAAGTAAACACAACATGCAATTTTTAAATGAAGGTTTTTATTACTAAGGGAAAACAAAATCCAAAACTACATGGCCCTGTGTGAAGAAGTGTTTGCCCCCCTATTAGAACTGTGGTTTATCACTCCTGAGTTCAGTTTCTCTAGCCACACCCAGATCTGATTACTGCCACACCTGTTCACAATCAAGACATCTCTTAAACAGGACCTGCCTGACAAAGTGAAGTAGACCAAAAGATCCTTATAATTTAGAGTTATTGCAGAGAGCCAAAGAAATTCAGAAACAAATGAGAAAGAAAGTAATTGAGATCTGTCAGTCTGGAAAAGGTTATAAAGCCATTTCTAAAGCTTTGGGACTCCAGCGAACCACAGTGAGAGCCTTTATTCACAAATGACAAAAACATGGAGAACCTTCCCAGGAGTGGCCGGCCGACCAGAATTACCCCAAGAGCACAGCTACGACTCATCCAAGAGGTCACAAAAGACCCCACAACAACATCCAAAGAACTGCAGGCCTCACTCGCCTCAGTTAAGCTCAGTGTTCATGACTCCAGCATAAGAAAGAGACTGGGAAAAAATGGTCTGCGTGGCAGAGTTCCAAGACGAAAACCACTGCTGAGCAAAAAGAACATAAAGCTTGTTTCAGTTTTGCCAGAAAACATCTTGATGATTCCCAAGACTTTTGAGAAAATACTCTGTGGACTGACGAGACAAAAGTTGAACTTTTTGAAAGGTGTGTGTCCCATTACGTCTGGCGTAAAAGTAACACATTTCAGAAAAAGAACATCATAGTAACAGTAAAATATGGTGGTGGTAGTGTGATGGTCTGGGGCTGTTTTGCTGCTTAAAGGACCTGAAGACTTGCTGTGATAAATGGAACCATGAATTCTGCTGTTTGCCAAAAAATCCTGAAGGAGAATGTCCGGCCACCTGTTCGTGACCTCAAGCTGAAGCGAACTTGGGTTCTGCAGCAGGACAATGATCCAAAACACACCAGCAAGACCACCTCTGAATGGCTGAAGAAAAACAAAAGGAAGACTTTGGAGTGGCCTAGACAAAGTCCTGACCTGAATCTTACTGAGATGCTGTGGCATGACCTTAAAAAGGCAGTTCATGCTTGAAAACCCTCCAATGTGGCTGAATTACAACAATTCTGCATAGATGAGTGGACCAAAATTCCTCCAAAGCGCTCTAACAGACTCATTGCAAGTTATTGCAAACCCTTGATTGCAGTTGTTGCTGCTAAGGGTGGCCCAACCAGTTATTAGGTTTTTTCACTTTTTCACACAGGGCCATGTAGTTTTGGATTTTGTTTATCCCTTAATAATAAAAACCTTCATTTAAAAACTGCATGTTGTGTTCACTTGTGTTATCTTTTACTAATATTTAAATTAGTTTGATGATCTGAAACATTAAAGTGTGACAAACATTCAAAAAAATAAGAAATCAGGAAGGGGGCAAACACTTTTTCACACCACTGTATATAATGATACAATATGTTAAATAAGTATATAATTATAATTGTAATAATGAGGATAATTCAGAGATGTTACTTAGTTCAACAATATGGAAATATCCTATAATTTGTTTACATTACACCGCAGTCGAGAATCTTTAATATATATGGGTCAGAGGGTATTGATTAATTGCATACATTAGTCTCTTTCTAATTTAACGTTACATTGACAGCCAATGCCTACATAAAGCTAAAGATCTTTGATATGCAGTTTCATAGTTGCTAACTTGCATATATTGAATGACTCATGAATCTCGTTTTGGCCCCAAGGCCCCTGTTAGAGTCATAATGTCCATTATTCACTAATGGATTTATTTGCCTGAGTGAGAAGTTGGTGCTAAATGTGTTTCAGCCATTTACATTTTTAGCCTAATGTCCCATAATAATACCCAGCTGTGTTAGTCTCACACGCTGTAGACTACATGCAGAGATTTTAGTGTGAAAGAGCTGCTTGTGTGAATAATTGAGACACTTTCTCTTTTGCCCCCTCTGTGAGAAAGAGCTGATGTATAGTCTGGCCTCTGGACACCATCGCTCTGAGGCCAAACGGACGCTGTGATTGGTTATCAATCAGCGAGGCGGAACCCAAGAGGCCTGGGGAGGTTTATTATTGGATAGTCATCAGGACTGACCTTGCAGCGCCTGACAGCTCGAGCCCAGCAATCTTGATTAAAATGTAAATAGCGTTATTTAAACACGCCGCCTCCTGCAAGAGAATTTTAGAATAGGGAACACTTATTCACTATTAACTATGACTTTTGCCTCAATAAATTCCTAATTTGCTGCTTATTAATAGTTAATAAGATGTTCAGTGTAGGTGTTGGGTAAGATTAGGGATGTAGAATAAGGTCATGTAGAATAAGGCATATATATGTGCTTAATTAGTACTAATAAATGGCTAATATTCTAGTAATATTCATGTTAATAAGCAACTGATTAAGAGATCCTAAAATAAAGTGTTATTGAATGTTTTATATAAACTTAGTAAACAACATTATATAATGCAGAAGTCAGTAAAAAAAAAAAAAAAAAAAAAAAAAAAATATATATATATATATATATATATATATATATATATATATATATATATATAAAATAATAATAATAATAAAGACATTCACAAGACACCAAATACAGATTCATAGTATTTTACCTTTTGACAGTTATTCGTCTTTTGTGAATAAAGAATTTGCTAAGTTAAAAATGCCTTAATGAGGTATTGGTTTCTTCCAAACACACAACTCTTCACTTCTCCAGATGTTAACTCATGGGTTGGAGTGGTGTGGATTACTTGTGGATTATTGTGATGTTTTTATCATCTGTTTGGACTCTCATTCTGATGGCACCCATTCACTGCAGAGCATCCATTGCTGAGCAAGTGATGCAATGCTACATTTCCAATGAACTCTTAACAATACTAGCGTAGAGTATGCAAGATTATTGAATGGTAAAATTCTCCTCCGACCTCATTTCCTGTTTACCATCTCAAACATATGGTGTTTTTTCAGGCACACGTGTTTGATGATCTTGCTGGCGGTAACGTCTGTCCTCATGTGAGTCATTCAGAGCTCTGGATGTTGTTGCAGGGTTTAGTTTTGGTGTTTCAACCCCACAAGCTCCGGGGAGTAAATCTGAATATTACAGTCACGACAGATTTTAAGAAGCCCTGCGAAAATCTGTTCATGTGAGAGCCATAACGAGCGAATTCTGCAGCACTGACTGACCTTCTTTATTAGCACTCTTCCCAGGCAGAGAGAATGAATGATGTATAATGATATTTGAGGCTTTTGTACGAGAAGAGAAATAGAATATTATTTTATTGATCTTAGAACATTATTATGAACAAAAAAAAATATCATTACTGCACAGCAGCTGTGGCTCAGGGTTGTGAAGAGACATTCTGTGATCAGTGTGTGAATGAAAAAAATGACTTTTAAACCTTAATTAAGGCGGTCAGGTTGTTATAACTCTCATCCTGGTTACAATAGAACATTATATTAATATTTTAGTATATCACATGGCACATTCATGATTTGAACTGCTTGCTTGACACTTCAATTACCCATAATTCAGTTGCATGTTGGTATATACATATACATAAACATATTTTCAGCATCATTACTCCAGTCTTCAGTGTCACATGATCCTTTAGAAATAATTATAATATGCTGATTAGCTAGTGCTGATAACTATACCATAAACCTCTACCCTGTAACCAATTCTTTTTAATTTTAATAATAAAAAAAATTATTTAAAATAATTGTTTTTTTTTTTACAATTATAATTTCAGTTAATTTCAAATAATTTAATAAAAATGAATGCAATTAAAATTTTATAAAATATAAATTAAAAAATATATATGAAATTTTAAAATAAAGTAAAATATGAATGAGCCAAAGAAAGGTATTGTTGGATAAAAATCCCTTCTGACAAATCTGTGTATGCCACAATTATGTCTCAGTAAACGTAAACACAACACACATAAAGTATTTCCCCTGCTATACACCAGTATATCTGTGACTTCTAATCTTGTTCTTGTATTGATATATTGGGTGGCATTTTACGTGACATTTTAAGCTGTCACTTTTCGTATTAATATGACTTTGCAGTCTGTTTCTATACTGTATAAAACCCAGTATTTCATGCATTTGTGTGTTTTCAGAAGAAACACAGTAGCGTCACAACACTGATAAATAAAATATTAGTTGATTACTTGATTATTACACCATGTGCGAATGTCTCTGTGAAAAACACATGAATCTGTATGTGTGTGAGATGTGGTGTGAAAAGGATGTTCCTGTTAAGAAGCTGTGCTCTGGGTGAGACGGAGGGAGCCAATCATTTCTCTCTCCTCGGGGGTTTTGACCAATTAAAAGATGTCGTCTCTGACTGCGTTTGTCTAGCAAACAGTCATTCTGTGCTCTGCCTCATGACCCATCTGTGTAATGAAGGGACGCTGACGTTTGCCACATTACTGTAATGATTATTAGGATGGGTGAAAGAAGATCTATTTTTCATTAAAGTGGTTCCTGACAATTATTTCAAAGGTGGAAGCAGCATTTGAGGTTTTCAGACAGGAGGAGCAGACGACACGAAGTACTCCATCAGCACTAAGCACTCCATCTTTATTCCAAACCCTCAAATTTTAAGATGCTTTTTGGCCCAATTCAGTGGAGACAGTCCCAGAATGCACTGCAACGACAAGACCAAACCAGCACTAATTATCATAAACCAGCATGAAAATTCATGCTGGCCTGGACTGTTAATAAAATAATAAAAATTAATCCAATGTGACAGCAGTGTTGTTATTGCTAAATAAAATATATATATAAAAAAATCATTATTGTGAATTAAAATACAGCTAAAATACAATAAAATATAAATATTAAGTGAAAAAGTTAAACTTGAAAAAAATCTTGGCAATTAAAATTTTAAAAATCTAAGTTGAAGTACTAAAATTACGAAAACTTAGCTGAAATCAAATCAAGAGAAACTTATATAAAAAACATGACAAAATTACTTAAACTTACAAAAAAAACTAAACATAAAAATAAAAACTAATTCAAAATATTAATACATGCTATAATATTATTTAATTAATGGTATTTAAATATCGAAAAATGCTAAAACAAACTAAAATTTAAGCAAAGAAAAAACTGAAAATATAAAAACAAAAACTAATACAGAATATTAATACATCATGCAATTATAGTATATAAATATTAAAAATAACTAAAACTGAAAAAAAAGAAATAATAAACAAAAACCAATTCAAAATCTGAATACACACTATAATAGTGTTTAAATTAAATGACTAAAATTACTAAAACTAAACTAAAATAAAGCTAAATAAAAATGCAAAAGAGAAACTAATACAATTGGCAAAAGCACAGAACAAATTTATTACAGCTTAAACTTTAATTAAAATGAGAACTGAAAATATATTAAAAATAATACTAAAATAACACTGTAAAATAGCAATGTTTACATACTTTTCATTAAATGCTGACAATTTCTCAATTTTCTTTTTTTTTTAAAGTTATTTCACCCAGTATTTGTCTGTGATATATGCATTTTTCTTCTTATTATTATTATTTCATTAGAATTTATTAATAATGTATGAGGATGCCATTTGCTACAGGGCTGTTGAAAACTTCAAATTAGGTTCATGCTGGGTTAGTATGTTTACTCGTAAAGCAGCTGCTCTTGTAGACTGTAGTCAGCTCACTAGGTTTGAAACAAAACTGCGGTCCTTTATTTATTCATCCCAGCGGAGAAAAGATGGAAGGAGAGAGAGACTTGTTACTGGGGAGAATTTAGAGTCATGTTTAGACAGATCTAACGTGCGAAAGCGCTCCGTACTTAAAGTGGGACAACAGAAACAATCCCACGTTTCTCACCAGGGCAGATTTAGAGGGAATGGAAATGATGTCGCTTTGAAGCGGGTAGAGATGGAAAATTGAAAACCCTGGCAGAATCTCTGAAGCCAAAGGCTCTCATATGAATTTATTATGCAATAAAGGTTCTTGGCACAGTTATGGATTACTAAATTTGCGGCTTCTGTGCGGCACATTGAAGGGGTGTCCATAATTTCAGCCCAATCCGCCCACACCCTAAAAAATTCACTTCTACCCAATTGTTTCATAACTTTCACGCAGTAAAACCTCAATGACTGTTGAAGCTGGCTCGGTTTGGATCGGTGGCTCTCAACTGATTTGGCTTCAGGAAAGACATTTTACATTTGAACATCAAATCCATTTATAATCCATTTATTGTCCAAAGGTTCAATGAACTGTTCCTTTAAAAAAGTGACTACTTTGTCAGACTTTACAGGGTGAAATAACAGATGAATCTGGGCTGAAATAACATCAAACAAATATGTCATTAACAAAACATATGATGTATTTGACTAAATGTAATGGTTAGTTGTGTTTTATTATTTGCATTTAGCATTGATTTTTCCCGTCTGTTGTTCACAAAGCTTTTTAAACAGACGAGCCATTTCTAAAGATGATTTAAACTGATGAATCAAAACCTGTTTTGAATGAAAATGTCATTGTGCGTAACTATCTATCTATTTATCTATCTATCTATGTTGCTTTGTGGTTGCTATGGTGTTCTTCACAATTAGTGCATCAGCATTCATCATTGTACATGTAATGTTCTGCATGTCTCACTGAAGGAATCTGCTGATGTGGCCAGTGATGTTCCTGTAGAGCATCTCAGAAAGGCTGCGGCTTCACGTGCTCAATACTGAATCTTTAAGTGCCGTGCTTCAATGATACGGCTGTCTGAACCCTCACTTACTGCATTCCATACCTGAACAGAATCATAATTCTTGAGTAAATCTAATGATGGATCGAGGCTATAGAAGTTAATGTGTGGTTGCTGGGGGACTGTTGAAGTGATTAAGTCAGAGTTGGTTAGCCACTTAGATGATGTGTGTAATTTTCTTGATGTAAAAATATTTACTCCGTTCCCAATTCAAAGAGCAATGATAAAATTATGTAAGCCATCAAACATCTTTCTACTTTGAAAGCCATTAAAAATAATCTGTGTTTATTCTGAATAAACGCGTTTGCTTCCAATATGCTAATAGTAAATATTTAATCATATTATAGTAAGCGTTTCAGCAATGCCTGATTCTTTTTGGAGCGTCTTAAAATATTGAAATTGACTACTTATATTTTTCTTGTCTGCTTTTTCCTTAATAAAAAATTATATATATTTTTAAATATATTTTCAATGTATTAATTAATTTAATATTTTATTAATTTAATATTTTATTATTTTATTTTATTTATTTGAATATATAATTGTTGTGGCCCTGAAATCTAAATGAAAAAAACTTTTATCTTAAAAAAAGAGACAATTTACCAATTTATAATGTATGTTTTTAATTTGATTATTATTATTAGTAGTATTATTATTAAAGGGAACAGCTCTATTTGTTTAGTCTGTCTCTTTAGCGGTGTAAAAACATGTAGTTTTATGCACTACAAACTACAAAAGCAAAGATCAGAGAGCAGGACATGAATTATTTAGCAGCTGGTTAATCCTCAGGAGTAATGGATCCCTTATTCACAGGATTAATTATGATTGGTTATTCACACAAATGCAGTGGAAAGCTGCTTTACGAGTAGTTTCAAATTAAAGATTTACTTTTGGCAGTGAAAATAAGGCAAGTGCACTTACTCTGAATGCAGGCACATTAATTTAGTCTTATCAAGGTCTAGGGCAAATTATTAAATGTCTGTTAAATTTTTAGAAGAGGGGTAAAACTTCTACATTTACCTTGTGCAAGGAGCACAAATGTGCTTTTTTAACCTTAATTTACTTTGAAAATGCAGTTGCCTTTGAATCAGCGTTTTGTGACAGTATATACAGTAGATCAAGCACAAATTGAGTTCTTTGAAGATCTGAAATATTGCTTATGATTTGTTTTTAAGTCTGGATACTCATCGCATCCCTGTGGCGTGTCCTAAAACTAAGGTCAAAGTGAAAGGAACTGCTTTAGAGAATGAGAGAATATTGTAAATTTTCTGCATAACTAAAAAAAAAAAAAAAAAAAAAAAACCTTTTGCTTGTGTCAGAATATCAGAATAACAATGTATACTGTACACTGCACAGCCCTGCATCTTCTAATTTGCAAATAAGGTCTAATATTACCTGATTTGATGATGCAGAGTTAAAAAATATCAACAATTTTTTAAATTAAATATACTGTATGTATCAGCATTAATGTTCTTATACAAATAACAAAAGCAGTCACATTTTGGTTTTAATGACAAAAAGACATATTTAAATGTATCGTTTATATTACAGTCTGCAAAGGATTGGACCAATGTTCAAGACCTGTTTTTAATGTCAAAGATCTTTATAAATAAATAAGCTTTTTTTAATAAAATAATCTGTCATTTTCTGTGGCTATTTAGATTTAAAACACCCACAGATGTAACAGAAAACAATAACCTTGAAATCAGGGTTAGGCTTAAAATAATGCCATACATGTTAAAATGGCTGAGAATTAAACAAATAGTTGAAATCTGGCTCGGAGAAAGACAGGAATCCTGTCTTTGTGACGTTTTTTCTGGCCATTAAGGGACAATACAAGGCTTCTGCACCTTACGAATGGTCATCGTAAGCAAAAATGCTACATAATGCACATATTTTGTGAAAAACAGCCACTATTATTGGAGTCAGCTCCCCAAAATTAGTAAGAAATAACTGTTGTGTTTCATGCATCTAATATGATGCAGGGCAGGGTTATCTAAAAACTCAAACAATGAAGATTAAATGAAGAGTGATACGAGAGGATACGTCAATAATACTCATTACCTGAGCAGAGAGGGATATATCGAGCTCTCCTGATCCACGATTAAGAGTAGATGAGCCACTTTATTTTTTCTTTGTCTGTTAATGAAGCTGTCAGGACGCGCTCTTCCTCATCGAGGCTTTAGTTCACAGATCACAGACTGGCCGATTGGGCTTCAAATGAGGCTCCTGAATCAAAACACTAAGAAATGGAGAAATATCGGCTCGGAATAACACTCAGAAATCAAACTGACCAATTTACGGTCACAGAAATAGCTGGAGCTGTGACTGACAGATGAGAACAATATCTCACTTACTCTCGCTTCTTGTCTCACACATGTATCTTTGTCTCTCTCCTTACAAAATAATATGATTTCAAGTGGCCCAAGTATTTATTCCAGCTATATAATTCTCACATCTCTCCCTCTCCTTCTTATGCACTTAATGAGGTTAAGTATAGAAAGTAATGATGTTTCTTTAATCAATTTTAAAGGTGTCTAACCTGCCCAGAGGATTTTTTATTAGAGCTTGATCTTTCATATCTTAGGAGTCTTAATGGGATTTTCAGGGTAGTTCATCCAATAAAAAATGCAAATGTCTGTCAATTACTCAACTTCTATTTATTAAAAAAAACTTTTTCTTCAACGGAACATAAAAAGACCAATTTTAAGGATTTTGTTTTTTGGTTAAGTTACAATAAATCAGAGCTTTCAAGCTTCC
Source organism: Cyprinus carpio (assembly GCF_018340385.1). Classification (NCBI taxonomy): domain Eukaryota; kingdom Metazoa; phylum Chordata; class Actinopteri; order Cypriniformes; family Cyprinidae; genus Cyprinus; species Cyprinus carpio. Next base: position 24,986,624 of record NC_056586.1, on the reverse strand, counting down.
AAAAGAACCCAATCACAGTAAACATATCATAAAAGTAGTCTGACTATTGTATATTATATCATTATAATCTCCTGAAGTCATATGACTGATTCAGAGACCAAAATATAAGTCATTATTCATGATAATGGCTAAACACTGGTTTAAAGCAGTTGTGTGAACTGGATCTACTGAATCATTTAAAAGATTCAAAGATTCATTCAGACATTGCTACTTTTTTGATGAAAGTGGCAGGAGTGTAGACCACTTGAATTATACTGGTGCTTTTGCAACTTGATCGACCGTCTACAGCCATTTCTGAGTGTATTTTTGGAAGTTAAAGGTCATATGGATTTGGAAAAGCACAAGAGTGAGTAAGTCATGACAGGATTTTCATTTAGATTATCATAAAGAGAAACATCTGAGACAAAGTAGATATTGAAAGAAATTCTAGATGTGAAAATAATAGGCATCACTGAGGCAGCTGTGATAGTACATTGTCATATAGTGAGAGTATAGAGCTAAAATGAATGTGGAATGCAGCTCAAACAATTTGATATTCAGAGCATTTGATGAGAAATGTTTGAGATCATATTGAGATTTTAAACGTTTGATTGGCAACTTTGGGAGCAAAGTTTGAGATCTCTTCTGAAACTCTAGCTGTAACACTTTTGAGATTACTGTTGATGAGTTTGTTGAGGAGAAGGTTGTGAAAAGTAGAAGACTTCAGCAACAGACTCTATTTCATCTGCATTTAATTGCATTTCTGTCTGGGTGAAACAAGTGAGATCTCATTTGATTTTTCTTTCCTACAATTATGACCAAGCTTGTTTGTTCTTATGCACAGGTGAAATAACCCAAACCCTTGTAACGCTGCACGGCATGCTGGGAGATTAGCAGGCCGTCTCATTAACAGCATCTCTGGGCTGCCCACCTGAACATTGATGAATGAGCATCCTTTAAGTGATTAGGTTGTTGATGTATTTGTGTCAGTGTGTGTTTGTCCACTAACAGACTGTTTCACACAGCTAACAGACTACTGACAGTGACTAACAGACGGCAGACAGCTGGAGGAGAATCAGTCACAGTCACTTACCTGTTTGCTTGACTTTGAAGGAGCTCTCATGTCACCTGGCCTCAGTCCCTATTGTCTCATTTTGACTAGTCTCATCTCATCTTCTTATCTCATTAAGTCTCATCTTGTCTCATTTCATCTCATCTCTTCTCTTCATCCCATGTATATACACACAGCAGATGTATTCATGGTGAATGCTAAACAGAAACGGGAGAGAAAGAGACGAGAAAGAACTGAGAGGGAGGGCGAGATGTGCTGAGGGGTAGAGAATGAGTGGGTGGGTGGATGGACGAGACGGAGGAGGAGTGGGTGGGGGGAAAGGAAATGAACAGAGAGAGAGAAGAGAGACCTGGAGAGGAAGAGAAGAGTCGTACTGACTGTGACACATTGTCTCTCCAACACTAATCACAATCTCACTGACATTGCTGAGCTTCTACATACAGCTGGAGAAACTTCACCTCGCTTCACCTGCATTACAGAATTCACACATTAAATTATACACTAGTGCTACATACAGACTGAATATCCAACCATTCTCTCTCTAAGAAATCTTCTCTGATTTGTCTTGTTTAGGGGCTTCTTCAGGCCCAGAGCAAAACAGTCGGATTCTGGAAGTAAAAATCTCAATAATTTTTCTCCACTGAGAAATAGATTCAAGAAGTGATGCATGAACCCTTCAAAACAGATTGGGACTGTGATTTGATGAAATATGCCGCTCAAGTCACAAATCATATGATTTGCATGCAACTTACTACATTACCCACAATCCTAATGCAACATCTGCTCAACAACAGTGACGCTTTGTAAGTCAAGTCAATCTTGAACAACCGATATACGTGTACATATTTGAATATTTTGAAATGAGTGTCAAATATGTGGTATTTTATACTTGTAAATAGAATTGTATCTAAGTCCCTCAAGAAAAGACTGTAATTTTTTCAATTTTTGTCGTTTGTTTCATTCGTTGACATTTTAATGCCAAGTTTTCTCCTATGGAGAAAATGAAAGGGAAAACTCTTTTGGCAGCCGAGGCAACCACTTTTACACTCTATTGATTAATTTCAGATAAGAATTCTAATCTTGTCATAATTGTGCATTTATAAATGATGTTTCATTTATCACAGTATCCCTTTCACAGCGATTCATTAATGAACCCCTGATATCTTCAGCACTGATATCCTGAAAGCCCCTGGTTTTCCAGCTTTTCCAGCATAATTTCATCTGATTATGGCATTTCGTGATCTAATGCGCCCTTTTGACCAATATGGCTGTTTTTGTCATTGTCCATTATTGTGAAATTGATGCATGATGTAAGTGAGCCAGCCAGCCAAACATTGCAGGCCTGATCCACGCACAGCGTTGTCATTTTATTCTGTTTATCATCATTGGCTTCATGGCTTGAAGAGGTTTGTGTTTGTCTTGCCAAAGCTCGACTAGAGCTGATTCAAATCAGTTCATCACAGTCAGATGTGATAATACATTTTGGTTGATGTGCAGTCATTCTTCTTAATTTTTCTTGTCCAACAGAACTTTGGCTATATTTAGAATAGCATATACTCCTTCTATACTGTGCATATTATGCATTATGGACATTTTCTGATAGCTCAATACAACCAGAGCACAAGGCATGAAATACTGTATCCTGCAATTTGTAATCTCATTCATGATTTAATTGGACTGTCAAAAGGTACAAGGTACAACATTGTTAAAAATAATTGAATTTACAGTGAAAATAAAGAACCCTGTTATTTTCCAACTTATTGCTTTTAGCAGAGTTAAACTTGCACATAAAGTCGAGATTGTAATATTGCATATGCATGCTACTGTTTGAAATGTTTACCATGCACACTGTAAAATAATATTTTTTGCAGTTAGTATCAAAGCTAATAAAGAACATTCTCAGAACTTTGACTAACATTTTGATAAGGTTCTTTCAAAGTTCTTTAAGTAACAGTAAAACATTAATACATATGTATCTGGTCTTTAATAATGTTCTCATTGTTAGCACAAAACGTCATTTATACATCATTCATGAAATGTTTTCTTCTTTCTCAAATGTTTCAGTTGGACTTTGTGTAACATTTTTTAAATATTACTACTTGTTTTAGAATGTTCAGAGAGCATTGAACAGTAACGTTCCCATAATATTTGAAAACTGATCAAATGGAATGTTTGTATAACCAAGAAAAAACATTTTAAGGATTTTAGAATGTTTAAAAAACTGGATGTTTTGAATGTTCGGAACATCAGAAATAACATTTCATAACTTAATGGGTACAAAACGTTCTCAGGATATATTTTGTCAGCTGGGATGCAATAATCCAGACATTTTACCGTACATATAAAATGAATTCATACATGTTTACACAATATAAAATGATTCCTGGTGCCGGTTCAGGGAAAAAGGTATATATTTGGTCTCTGATGATAACGAAACACCATTAAACTCCAGGAGCTCCTCAAGATATCAGTAGCTTAGAACTGTTTGTTCCTTTCCAGGTGTAAATGAGACACAGTGAGCACCCTCAATGCGAGGTTTCAGATTTTTCAGGTCTTTCTTTTTTCCCCCTCAGCCTGGAGTGTGTGTGTGTGTGTGTGTGTGTGTTTGATCTGAGGTTCAGATTGAAGCTGGTGGGTGGTATTGCACATTTGTGAGCTTTGGCCAGCTTGACTGTGCTTGGCTGCAGATGTAGGTGGTAATGGCATTCAAAGCATTACAAATTAAACCAATCAGTCTGACTGATTTTTATACATTTCATTGGACATTTCGTGCTCATATTAAAATAATCATGTTATTGCATTTTGTAGTATAATTCAGTGCATTGCTTTATTATTTCATAGATAAAGGTCGTGTGTAAGCTTTTCGATATATTCTTCTTTCTCAGTTATCTAACATTTTTTTAATGTTATTACTTGTTACAAAATATTCAGAGAACATTTAAAAAATAACATTCTCATAACATTTGTATGTTCCCTTAGTGTTCATGTAACCAAGAAAAAATGTTTTTTAAAACATTTTAAAAATCAGACGTTTTGAATGTTCAGAGAGCATTCAGAAATAACAATTGTTTTTTTTTTATTTTTTTGGGGGGGGGGAATAGTTTGGGGAGTTAGCTGTTATCAAATGGGGAGTTATCTGATATTTAATAACTTGATGTTTTGAATTTTCAGAGAACATTTAAAAGTAACATTCCTATAATGTTTGCGAAATCATAAAATGGAATGTTTCCTAAATGTTCGCATAATCAAAAAAGAAAAAAAAAAGTACTGGACATTTTGAATGTTCAGAGAACATTCAGAAGTAATGTTTCCATAACGTTAGCATATTTTTGTTACCTGTGAAAGTCATTGGTACTTTGACTTTCTGAACTTAACAGCAATTTCTGATGTTCTGAATATAAGAAAGTCTATGTTAAAATGATGATAGCTGCAGAATGGAAGTCTTTCCTCGACATCTACTCATCTCAGTTAAGCTGTCAAGGTCTATTAAGCAGATTTTATGATTGCAGGTTCACTGTAGGGCATAAAACTACTAAATCAGCATTTGCAAAATTCATGAAGTGTTGTTCAGAGGGCCTGCGAATGAAGTCGAACACCACACTGCCATCTGCTCGAGCGGCCACATGTCGGGTCTGGAGCTTGTTTTTAACACAGTTAATCAAGATGATGCAGAAAAATTCAATTCTCACCTCTGCCTCGCAGTGTGTCTGGCATCAGATTGTGTCGAGTGCAGAATTGAGTTTTTCCCAGGAGTTAAATGAATCCTGTGACATTAACTCTAAATCTGTTCATTCCTTCTTCTTCACAATCACAATGCAGGTGTTATTGTACAGTATATAAAATGATAAATTGCATTCACACAGATTTCTTTGTTGATCACAGCTAGAGAATGTGTGAAGATGTGTGTGTGTGTGTTTCAGCATCTGTTATGATGGTGAGGATGAAACTTGAAAATGCCACCAAAGAATATCAGGAAAAAGATTCATAAAAGCAAAATCTGACTTATATTTCATATCTAGGGTTATGGATAATCTATAACAGTTTATGTTAAGAACAAACCCTAGGATATACTGAACAATGTACAGTAAAGGAGACTGGGGCTAGTTGTCATAAAGGATATTTCTCCCTAGTAAATCGGCTATAGGATCTGAGTCAAAATCTAATTATTGTAAAAATGCAACAATAGGTGTCAAACATCTAGTTCAAAAAAAATAAAAATAAAATATTTGTATTTTATTCATTTTAGCTTATTTTTTTTTATTTTAAAAAATAACTTTAAATTCATATTTCATATTATTTTTGTTATTCATTCTTAATTTTAATAATTATTTTATATTTAATTGGTTATGTAATGCATATTTATTATAATCATAATAACACATATGAGGGAAATATTACATCTCGGCCAAGACTTTATGGTATAATCTTCATTTTTACGTTTTTGTATGCATCAGTTTGAAAATAATCAACCTTTTCTCTTCATTTTTACGTTTTTGTATGCTTTTTTCTATTTTTTTCCTCCCTAATAAATGTCATCCCTTCTCATGTTGGCACTTCAAAAATAAAATTTAATTTTTATTTTTAGAATTCATTAGAATTCATATATATATGTGTGTGTGTGTGTGCATAGATTTAAAAAGAATTATCCTTTTCTTTTCCTTTCTTTTCCTTTCTTCTCCTTTCTTCTCCATCTTTCTTTTTTTTCTATTTTTTCCCTCCATGATATATATCTCTCATCTTCTTTCTCATGTTGCTGGCAGCTTCCTCGTACAGAATCCCATTCATTCACATTAAACATCAAATATTAAAAGCTCTATTAATATGAGATGAAACTGAGGACCTGTGTTCTCTTTAATCAGTTCGATGACACAATAATTACTCATCTGTTTCATCCGTGGGGTGGCTGTGAAGATTTACTGTTGAATCGTACAGTGTAATGACTTCAACCTTTGCATTAATCCTGTTAATGAGCATTAATTAAGTATTCTAAATATAGCAGGACTCTGACACTTGTAGTTGTGATAGAAGGGCACATGAAGATTGTCACTGTGAATTCTAGTGTCTGTGTTGTACGTTCACAGTGTCCTCTCTTTTACTAATAATAATCTGTGTTTAGCATATGCACCTGCTATTCTATTTTCCTGCTGATTAGAGCTCAGCATGTTCATGTGAAGCCCTTTACTTTTTTCAGTGCTTTCATGTGATTTTTAGGTCTCCGCTGTTCGAATAATATTTGAGCATGAAGTAAATAAAAATAAAAATAATAATAATAAAAAAAAAACAGGTACATGATGTTACTTTGATCCTGCAGTTTAATAATATCATTACTCGATGTCAAAAGTGGAACTCACCATGAATTAGTCAAAATATCATTGCCTGAAGCACTTGCACTCTGTCATCATACGCTTGTGATTAGATGCTCTTCTGTCATCAGACCCTCTTCTAGCATCAAATGCTATTGCATCATCAGATGTTCGTCAATCATCAGGCACTCTTCTGTTATCAGACGCTTTTCAAGAATCTGATGCTCTCCAATCATCAGATGTTTCCAAGCATCAGATGTTCTTCTGTTATCAGGTGTTTCTTTCAGAATCTGTTGCTCTTCCATCATTAGATGATCTTGTGTCAACAGAAGTTTCTTCAAGCATCTGACACTCTTCCAGCACGAGACCCTTTTCAAGCAACAGACGTCCTTCTGTTCTTCTTCAGACCATCTTCCACCATCTGATGTTTTCAAGAATCTGACGCTCTTCCATCATCTGATGCTCTGCCATAATCAGAAGATTCTTCCAGTGTTAGATGCTCTTTGATCATCAGACTTTCTTAAAGCATTAGACACTCTGCCATCATCGGACGTTTCTCTATCATCAGACATTTTTTCAGGCATCTGATGCTCCTCCAGCATAAGACCCTTTTCAAGCAACAGACGTTCCTCCGTCATCAGATGCTCTTCCATTATCTGAAGATTCTTCAAGCATTAGTTGCTCTTCTGTCATCAGCTATTCTTCAAGCATTAGATGCTCTTTCATCTTCAGATGTTTTTTCAAGCATCACACACTCTTCTATCATCAGATGTTCTTCAAGTATCAGACACTTTTCATTAATGAGACACTTTCTTTAAGCATCAGACATTTTTCTTTTCATTATTTATTTTAATGAAGTTATTATATGATTCTTTTATAAAATAGAGTGTTTCAGCTTTATGGGTGGGAGAAATTAAGCAACTGTTCACTCTCTGAGATGGAATCCACGGCCTTCTCAAATCACATCACCATCTGTGTGTGTGTGTGTGTGTGTGTGTGTGTGTGTGTGTGTGTGTGTGTGTGTGTGTGTGTGGGCTCTGTGTGGATGCATCCAGCTTGTGAGAATTCATGAAGGAACATCAGGGTTTTCCCAGAAGTCTTGTACTGACCTGAAATAAAGCCAGGACACAATCACTTGAGACATTAGCTGCATGTTCTCAGGGTTTTGTAAACACTGTAGTCGCTGCCAAATAAAATGACTGAATACCCAAACAGTTCAGTGAAACTAATAACTGTGTAACGTCTGGATGTGCACAGGCTCAAGGGCCAGTTACACCGATTTTAAGCATGCAAAATGATTTCAGACCCTGCAGTATGGACAGAAGGATATGATGTCCCGCTCCAGGGCTTCTGTTTTGAATAAATAATAAAATAGAATAAATTAACAATGTTAAAATATCTAATTTACTCCCGTTTTCAGTGACTGTGCCAACCATGCATCTCATTTTTTTTATTTAATATTTAATTTAAAAGCTTGTATTCTTATTCTCTTGTATTCTTTTAGTGTAAAAACACCAAAATAAGAGGTTGCTGCATGTTTCGTTTTTAGACAAAATCCAATGTTCTTTTCACTGCACAAATTGGACAAATAATGTGTGGATATGCTTTTGCATATTGAAAAAAAACACTATTCAGCTGGAGATTAAGTTAACGCAGATGCACTAGGCTCTTGGAGAGAGACTGCACATGCACTAGGCTCTTGGAGCTTGCATCAGGTCACAATCCCATTTCTGTTGTCTCTGTACTGTCTTCATCAATGAAAAGCAGTAAGACAGTCCAAAATCAGGCATTATTCACAGATTTTGTGTAAATTTGACTTTGAAGTAAACAGAAACCATGTTCCTTCTATCCCTCATTACAGACTCCTTCAGCCACGATAAGATGCTGTTAGAGTATTGTGTTCTTGTACTCGAAAGGTCATATTAGGTTATGAGTCCCAATTCAGCGAAGCAAAATGTCACAGAGGATTTTTAAAGCACACAGTAAATGTGTACCGACATGCTCAGTGATGCACATCGGGCCTGTAGCTTTCATTTGGACTGCGGCCCTGATGTTTGAGGGAGGAATGAGGTTTCATCTGGATGAATTCCATCTCATCAGGATGCTTCAAGGAATTTCTTAGTTAAATTATGTCAACATGTTTAATGTGGAAGTGCTACTACTTATACTTTATAATTATACTTTCATAACAGTTCAGAATAGTTTCATATTTTAAATCTGCGGTGATGCATGAACGTGTTTTTATTTTTTTATTTTCTGTGGCAGACAGAGCTTTTTAATTCAACCTGGAATATTCTTTTGTGTCTCTAAATATGAATGGAGGCTGTCTGCTTAACATAACAAACAGCAACATTTAAGGTGTGGGTAACAGTGTCGTTTTAGTATCAATGAAATACTATGTTTATAAAGGTTTTTTTTTCGGTTTTAGTTATTTTAGTTCACTTAGATAAACGAAATTAAAATGGGAAATTTTATTTCAGTTAACATTTATTACAAGTAACTTTTTTATGGTTTTAATTTTAGTATTAGGGTTTACTATAATAATCCTGGTGTGTAATGCATTGTTTGCCTGTTTTCTTAATGATAAAATTAACAATAATATATTATAACAAGTGTGCCTCCTCAAGGCATAGAGTGAAAAATGCAAAACAAGAGGATGCATTAGTGCATAAACAAGATCCAGTAATGTACAAAATAGAAAATGGACTGATTATGGGAACTAGTTAAGTAATGAAAAATGTTTTTAGGCTGGATTTAATAGAAGATGAGTCTATAATGACTGTATGTGTAGTCTGTAATGACTGGGTAGTGGGTTTTGGGGCAAAATAGGAAAAGGCTTCAAGTTTCTCATTTCTGCACAACAGGCACATACTGTATTTATCAGATGGCTCATGGTAAGCGGCTGAATGAGCAAAGGCTGAGTGTTTCTGGAAATCATTTTGGTAAAATGAATTGTTTAGCTTAAGTGCTCTATCAGTGCTCTATCAGTGTTGCACATTACTTGCTTATGTAAGAGTGAACTTCTGAATCTGTTTGAGAATATCCTGAAAAACAATGCTGCATCAGAGTGTGTGTTTGTGTGTGTGTGTGTGTGTGTGTGTGTGTGTGTGTGTGTGTGTGTGTGTGTGTGTGTGTGTGTGTGTGTGTGTGTGTGTGTGATATGTGTGCTGTGGTCAGTGCGCACTGGCTTTGACATGTGAGTGCACTTGCCGAAACAGCTAAATGGATGAATCACTGCGCACGTGGGAATGTCTGTATGTGTGACAGAAGAGTGAAAGAGAGAGGGTGCATTATGGTGAATCTCATGAAAACATGTCCAAGTCCCAATTAAAAAATATATGTATATTGAAGCATGTTTTTAAGGATTAATTCACCCATAAATGAAAATTTACCAACCCTCAGGCTTTCCAAGTTGTGGATGAGTTTGTTTCTTCATCTGAACAGATTTGAAGAAATGTAGCATTCCATCACTTGCTCCTCTGCAGTTAATGGGTGCCGTCAGAATGAGAGTCCAAACAGCTGAAAAAAACATCACAAGAATCCACAAGTAATCCACACCACTCCAGTCCATCAGTGAACATATGAAGAAGCCAAAAGCTGCGTGTTTATACGAAACAAATCCATCAAGACCTTTTTAACTTTAAGTCATCACTTTGGGATTTGGGGAGTCCACCTCCTGTTGTTTCTCACATTGAAATCCATCGACATATTTGTTAAGAACTATTTTGGAGATTTGTTTTGACTTGTAAACTGTGCTTGATCTGTGCAGATTTCTCTCCTGATTCAGACAAGACAACTTTTTCACTGGAGGTGAATTTGTATGGTTTGAAGTTAAAAATGTCTTGATGGATTTGTTTCTTACATGCATATTTTTGCTACTCAAGATGTTAACTGATGTACTGGAGTGGTGTGGGTTACTTGTGGATTATTGTGATGTTTTTATCAGCTGTTTGGACTCTCATTCTGACGGCACCCATTCACTGCAGAGCATCCATTGATGAGACACTGATGTACTGCTACATTTCTCCAAATCTTTTCAGATGAAGAAACAAACTCATCTACATCTTGGATAGCCTGAGGATGAGTGAATGTTGTCATTGTATTTATTTCAGTTATTATTTTAGCAGTTACATTTAATGATTGTACTAGTGGTGCAGAAATTATGCACTTTACCTTTATTTTGAGGTGGTTTAACACAAATATTTGCTTTAAATCCAATATTTTATTCACTGTTTTTTACTGACTTTCTGCTCTATTTCTCTGTGATGGATCACCCTCACCAACCCTTTGTGGGGTCGCTATGGAAACGTATATATATATGAGTTGTACCCCAATACTGATGCCAAACACCTACTCCTTTTCATGTGCTTTATTAGCATGCTAAACATTGTTAAAACATCTACATACGTTTTATACAAACCTATGCAACTGCATTCAGTTTTTCTGTTTCTCTCTCAGTGTCTATCATTCTATATTCTCATAAGCAGCGAGCTCATCTGTGATCTCCAAAGCATCTGTTTTGTACCTCCTTTAATGTGCCGTTTTAAAAGAAACATAAGTTCAGTGCAGGTTCCGTCCCTGAGCCGGTTTTGCAGCAGAAACAAACACAACTTCTGCATCCTGGTTATTTTAGCTCAAAATATGACTCAGTCTTTGCCAGGCTGCTATATTGGGGGATTCGTTCTCCGCAGTTGACAATCCTGCAGTCATACGAATGGTGTTACGGCAGGAGAGAGATGCTCTGGTAACGAGGGGAAATGATGGTGTAACCCACTAACCTCCTTGCAACCCATCACTGCATGAAACCCGAGCACAAAGCTGCTCTGTGTGGCTGTTTAGTATTCAGAGTGAAGCAGAGAGAGCAGTTCAAACTTTGTTTTAGACACAGAGCTGCTCTGTGATGGAATGAGGCCATTTAGAAAGAGACAATTGGAGAGAAAAAAAGGACGAGTGAGTATGGATAGCGTGCTCTGAATTTAGAAACATCGAAGTGTCTGCAAAATTATATTTAAAGAGAGAGAGCGAGCAGGCGCCCACTAACACTCGCTGTTGTGCTATAGATCAGATTGAGAGTGTGCCTGCTGGAAAGAAAAATCATGAAATCACTGATGAAAAGAGGAGAAACAACCCTATGATCTCACAGTCTCTCCTCTAGAGTTTTGTAAGAGATCTCAAATGGTGCTCCGATGTGTCAAGATACCAAAGTCTGCTGTCGGATTGCTCAAAGTTTGCTCTTTCATAGCTCAGGAGACTTAATGGAGTGTTTTGTAACTTTGTCTCAAATGTTTCTCCTGAAATTTCTTAATAGTACTGAAAAATGTGTTTGATGATATTTTTATTTTTAATAGTTTTTGGTAATTTGTAATTTAGGTGATGATGTAATTATTATATATATTTATATAATTATTAATATTATTGAAATACATTATAAACTTAAATGTAAAAAAAAAAAAAAAATATATATATATATATATACTGTGTATATATATATAGTTACTAAAAAGTGTTATTTTCGGTAATTGAAAAAAAGCAGATAAAGTATATATATAAAAAAGTAATAAATAAAAAACTAGAAGTGTTTTATTGATCACAAAAGCTGTAATTATTAAAAGCAATTTTCGATAATTGAGATAAGGCTGATAAAATTAAATATGAATATTAGATGAATATTTTATGTGTAAATTAATAGAATTGTTGTGTTGTAAAGTTGGATTTTTTGTGTTGGCTTGTAATTTAAATGATATAATTGATTTGTTATATTAATAATAATAATTATATTAATAATAATAATAATAATAATAATAATAATAATAATAATAAATTAAAACTATATAGTCACCATTATATTATTGTTATATGATACAAACAATTCAAAATCACATAACAAAAATACTAAAACTTCAAAAATCAAATATAAAAACATATTCTAAATATTAATAAATATAAAAAATATTCCTGAAATAACACTATAAACAGTTGGTAGGAATTCATATTGAAATCTCTCATGTGATGAAAATGTACAAATGAGATCTCGTAAATATCTAATTTCTCCACCAGACAATGAAATTGAGAACAAATTCACATATTCACATATTTTCTTCTAGAAGAAAGAAAAATCTTATTTGTGATATTTTAATAATGTCTCAAACTGTGCTCATGTTTGCCAAGATACCAAAGTCTGCAACCAAAATTAGAGATCTCAGTATAAACTCTTCATTAATTGTTTCTTATCCACATTAGTTGTGATTGACAAAGTTGATGTTTGCAATGAAATATAACTGAGTACCTCATTTCTAGTCTCCAAATCTCTGAAAGAGCAACATCTGAGCATTAAAGTTTCCTCTGGTTTGCGTGACTGTGTACAAGTGCAGAAAGGTTTTTGAGTATTTGAGCTAATAAAAGCCTTGCATCCACAGATGTCCCTCTCTGAGACCTGCAGAGGACATAATCCTCCATCCTGGCAGCATTTCTATGCTTATTGCATTGTTATTTGACTCAAAGGCTCGATGTCCTGTTGCTAAGCTCTTCAAAAAAAACATCACATCCATCATCATCAGCAGTAGGTTGTTGCTTTCCTTTTCACTGCCTACGCAGTCTTTTATTCTACCAAGGTCTGTTTCTGCTTCTCACATATTTTTTTATAATCACCTACTTGATTTACTCTGCTATAAAAGCGAGCTGTACAGAGCTGCAGCCTGGAGATATTTATGTTGGATTGTGAACGCTGCATGAGATTTGTTTTTCTGATGATGACATTTACAGATGCATTGTCATAGTTTCTCCTCTTTTCTTCACTCTTTTCTCCCCAGGTCCCCTGGTGGGCTGGTTCCTCTCTGTCTTGCATCACCTCCTTTATTTCTTCTCCTTCTCTGAACTTTGAAGCCCGTTGAGGAGCAAGGCCATGGCACCGTTTTCCTCTCCCGTCCTCTTCTTGTCTCTCATCCTCGTCCTTTCTCTGCCTCCATCCTGTTCTCCTGAATCCCAGCAGGAAGAACCTTCTCTCCAGCCCTCCGTCACTCCAGAAGCTCCATCAGAGCTCTACAGTAACCTGACGGATGACGGCGACGGCAACGCTCTGAACAAACCATGCTCTGACATAGTCGTATGCAAACCTGGAATCATCCTGCCCATATGGAAGCCCATCAATCCCAGTCTGGGAGAGCAGGTTGCCCGGGCCATCCTGTATTTTACCTCTCTCATGTACATGTTTCTGGGAGTGTCCATCATCGCTGACCGATTCATGGCATCTATAGAGGTCATCACGTCACAGGTGAGTCTTGTCTTGCAATAATTGTCTAATTTAATTCAGAGAATCAAACAAAAATGCTCAGAAGAAAAGGTACAAAAGCTGTTATTAATGTATAAAATTCACCCCTAAAAGGTGCATTTTAGAACTACGGTTGGGTATCAAAAATCAGTTCCAAATTTCCAAGAACCGTGGATTCAGTGAGACATGTGCATTAAGACATTCTCAATTCATCACTATCATATAGTGTGCAAATACTGAATTGAGTTCTCTTTCGCATCTTCTTTTACTTGAACGGACAAACAAGAAAGGACAAAAACATTTTAAAATTCTCATAAAAGTAGTTTGTTTTCAAGTCTTCTGAAATGGTAGCATAGTGGAAGCAATGCCAAGGTCATGGGTTGGAATCCTTGGGAATGCATGATCCAATAAAATACACACATTGAATGCAACGTATAATAGTTGAATTGGATAAGTGCCTGCCAAATGCATAAAGGTAAATGTCAAATTTAAATTGGTATTCACTGAAAGTGCATTTGGTCATGACATGTGAAAACTATCAATATTGAATAATATCCTCATGCAAAGCAATCATTTGATTTCAGAAGACATGGAATATAGTGCATGAATCATATGGACTGTGTTATTTTATGGTTTATTTTGTGTGTTTTTTTCCTGACAAAAAGCTAAGTGAAGATTCATAAAAAGTTTTGCAAACTGCAAACAGGGTTGAAGCTCAGTTTATCTTGTAATTGCTGTTATTAAAATAAAAACAATCGTGACTGTTTCTGCAGCCTCTGAATGTTTAATGGGATGCAAATGCTTGCGGTGTGCTTTATGTTTTTTCTTTCTTTCTGCTAAAACGACTGACTCGTCAACACTTGTCAAGGGTAGATCGCCTACTCTTATCACCTCCGCTGACTCATGCGCCATAAACCTGTCGAAAGAGGAAAATTAGCCAAACCGCTTTTAGAAAGGAGGCTAGTTTTCCTTTAGTTCTTTTATTTTGTCAGTAAGTTTAAGTTTTTCAGCCAGAAAATAAATAGCAAAATAAAAAACTCTAGCTTTATGCAGTGTTACAAGGCTGCTGAATTTGAAATGCAGCCAGATGTAGGAAATGCACTGATTTTCACAACTTTACTCCAAAATGCTTTTATAAACAAATGTGGAATACAATAAAACAAAATGAGAAATGTTGCACCATTATGGCACAGTCACAAACATTTGCTTTCAAGTTTTTCAGTGTTGTTATAGTAAACTATAAAATATACCTATATAAAATATAATTATTATAATAAGTATTATTATTATTATTATTATTATTATGCTTGAATCAGAATGGATTTGTGCTTCATGACCATATGTCTGTGTTTTATAACCAAGCTAATCATTTATATCACATAATAGACATTGGATTTTAGGAGCATCTGAATTAATATATAATGACACATTCACATTTATAATCTTTAGTAGATAATCATAAACCAAGGGGAAATGTCCAAAACCCCTCAACATGTTGACAGATTCATTCATTATGCATTGAGCTATTTTTGTATGCATATTAAAATAAAAATCTAGTAATCTAAAACCATAAAACAATGAAAATCATAATCTTGAAATGAAATAAACATTAACTGAAATAAAATAAAATAAAATATGAAAAAGTAGTGCTAAAATAACTAAACCTAATTTAAAAATTAATACAAACTATGCTTATATATTTCAAAAACTATACAAATTACAAAAACATAACAGAATTACTAACATATTAACTAAAATTTAAAAATGGCAAAAAAAAAAACCTAATTCAAAATATTAATAGAAAAACTGTAATTGTATATTACTGATAATAAAATAACACTAGTATAAACAAAATAATGTGAAAATATTCTTAAAACTTGTATTCAGGTCATTTTGACCCGGAGAGGATTTTTTTTCCTGAAAATGCTAGTTAATTTTTTGGAATGCACAATGCTAAAAATATCCACAAATATTGTTTTTTCACTCAATGAGGCTTACGTAGATCAATCACAAAAAAAAAAGTTTGACACTAGGAACACCAAATTAGGTAAAGGATTTTCAGCACAGCAGGGTTGGCTTACATAGGTCTTTGGTGAGAATCAGTCGCTCTCTTTCTCTCAGCGGTGAGAAAATCAGCCTTTCGTCTTTTGCAAAATCAAAGCCAACAGCTTTGAGTCTACCTCATTAATCAAAGCGTCCCCTAGAAACAAGCCTCATACACCCTTGTCAAAACACGAGGACACGTCTGTAGGGTGGTGGCGAATGCGAGTGTGGAAGCAGCACCAGAGGCGAACAAAAATAGCAAAGGAAGGATGCAAAGAAGTGTTGTGGAGGGTATGTATGGCCTGTCAGCGGCTGTGTTCGCCCTGTGAGGCCTCATGCACACAGCTAATATTTGGAAACATCTCTGAACGGTTTATTATGTTTAGATGTGAACATTTTGAGCATGCCAAAACGCACAGTCAAGTGTTTTTGCTGTCTGTATGCATGAAACAAGATCAGAATTGGTGCATATTGGCATTGACAATGCACACTGAGTCATAAAGAAAATAAAAGAATCCAGCATCAGTGCTCTGTGATCTTTCTTGCCTTGAGCTGTCTCATCTATCCGTGAACAGACCGCTTTAGATGCATCATTGTGAGCAGCAGTCATTGTTTCTAATATGCCAGTTGCAAATTATTAAAGGAAAGCATTTCTCTGGATCAGAGGCTGCACCACACACACTTTAGAGCCTCCAGGCTGAAAACTAGACTTGAACTCTTCCATCTCAAAAGAAACAACTGAACCATGACAGTTTGACAGACTCTAGATGCACTGAAAGTCTTAAGAATAAAAAAACAATGCCAGAATTACGAGCCCTGATGCTTCAGAAGCATATTGAGTAAGCTGGTTGTCTGTGTCTAATGGTTTTGATACAGTTTGGCATCTCTTTACTAGACTGGAAAACAAAAAGAACTTTTTGCAGTCGTCTGCCATAAAATTACGTGGGTCAAGTGATAAGCCTCAACTAACCATTAGCAATCAATCGACTGAACAAATCGATGGCAAATCAACCAAATTTTAGAAACGTCACTGGCTCAAAGTTTAGATTTTGTAAAAAACTAAATATTTATTGCCATGGATGAATAATTTACTGAGTAATCCAGTATTTTGTAAAGGGGTCAAAATTACCATTTTCATCTGAGCTTTGAAGCCAAATTACAGGTGGGGGAAAATGACTTTGCAGCATCAGTATTTTATTTTTACACAGATATTGGTAGGTCTATTAGTAAAATATGTTGACTTTAGCAATCTTTGTTGCTTTATATGCCAGTGATGACAGTTGAAAAATGGGGGAAATCACTTTTTGTGGGGTTTTTTTTTTCACCAAAGTTTCAATGCATATAACTGGTCTCTTCATTCTGTAAATGGCTCTATATGGTTCAGTTCCAGAAATATTGGGATCTCAGTGCAGCTAAAAATGTAAATGGTACACATTTTCAGTGGTCAAAAACTAAAGGTCGGTGACTTTGCATAGTTGCTTTCGCTTTGTCAAAACAATTGAATAGAACATATTTGTGAATGTTTTCATTTTCTGCTTCTATGCATTCAAATTTGAATGGCAGTTCTGAATCCTGTTGGCTACGTTAATTCAAATTCAGATCAGTTCTGAACGGTGCACGACGACTCCTACTAAAACCTGTCAGGCTTTTATTAGCAGTAATGACTGACTGACTGCATCCTTAACATGTTCCTCTCTGATCCCTCAGGAGAAAGAGGTGACCATCACCATGCCAAATGGAGAAACATCAGTGGCCACCGTGAGAATCTGGAACGAAACCGTGTCCAATCTGACCCTGATGGCGCTGGGATCATCTGCCCCTGAAATCCTCCTGTCGGTCATTGAGGTGAGTGAAAATGACAAAATGTGCTAGTTAAGAAGCCCTTTATAATAATTGACTGCATAACCACTAATTACATTCACAGCAGATGGATAAATCCTCATTAGTGTAGCCTGAGGTTTGACTGTTTCATTAGCAGCATTACCAAGTGGTGCTTTGTCTGATCATTCGGTTTGTGTTGAAGCATGATCCATACATAATTCATAGACTCATGTAATTTAAATATACATTTTGTGGCTTTTAGCTTTGCTTTGTAGTTATGAGAACTTTTTCTTTTTTTTTTTTTTTTTTTTTTGCTCACAGGGGCACTTTTTTTCTAATACAATAAACTTTCTGAAATGAAAAAGTCCTAAAACTACCTGCTTCTGACTTCTTAAAACCATAAAAAACATTAAACATTAACTGAAATTAAAACTTAACCAACCAAAAAAAAATAATAAATGACAATGCCCAACAAAATTACAAAAACTTTAAAATTATAATAATAAAAAATATAAATATATATATATATATATATATATATATATATATATATATATATATATATATAACAATTTCAATATATTAACAAAAACTATAATACACATTAAAAATGATTTTGCAATGTAGTAAATAATATTAAGATTATTGGAGTATGTTTTTAGTTTTTCTACTTTAAAAAGTTTCATTCATTGTGTTACTTGCTGTTTTTATGGTTAATATAGTTAAGTAAAACTATAAACATTTTTATTACTTGAAATAAAAATTAAATGAAAAACAAATGTATAAAAAAAACATATTTTATTATAGCTTGTTTCCAAAGCTTTTAACTTGATGACTTAAACTAAAACATTTAATGAAGTATATGGACAAATTAACAAAAAATAAATAAATAAATAAATCAAATGAATAAAACAGAAAAAAATGACAATTGAAAATATATTTAAAAAAAAACTAATTTATATATATCTCAATGTTAGTAAAATAACACTGGCTGTTTCCTTGCAATTATTTTGTAATTGTAATAAAACTTACTAACAATTTCTGAGTGAAAACTGATTTTCTTCTAGATTTTGTAAACCGGGCATCTTAAACAAGTCTGTGCTCGTTTATCAATCTTAATCTGGTTTTACCGTCTGGATCCTGACCTGGATTTCTGCTTTTAGAGGGTTTTCACACTTTTTTTTTTTTTTTTTTTTTTACCAGGGCACTTCCAGTTTCCGTAGCATGTAAATACAGGACAACAAATTGTGTTTGATGCCCATGTTGATGGGTTAAACAGCTTCTTGGCCCTTCAAGATGGAGATAGTTAGCGAGATCCATGCTGTGTAAGATCTAGAGACTGCAGCTCCCGCTAATGAGGATCCAGATCACGTTTATTAATGAGACAGAGTTCTCCTGGTTCGTCCCTCGTCTTCCACCGCATGGAATTGACACGTATGCCGTCTCAGATCGGTGTAAGTCTGCCTGCGGGAGACACGCACCGCTGTGTCAGTCAACATTTAGCACATCTAGCTGAGCTTTATTGCCTCACATTTGTATCTCTTTTATTTGTCACTCTGCATCACAAGATCTAATGTGTTAGGACATCCGTCAGGCCACCGCTCTTCACTCAAGGGTTTCACGTACACAGTATTGTTGTACGGCTAAAGCATCTAAACAACGTAATCACAATGCATCGTTCATCTTGAGATGTTGCAGTCTTCAGTGAAGGAAACAGTCAGGCAGAATATTCAGGGGATTTTTGGCAACAGAAGTGTGAAATCTCATCGCAAGCTCAGCCAGAAAGCAGGCATGGGGTGAATTATCTGTTTGTCACAGGCCGATCCCAAAGGCTCGCCGCTCTGTGCTGGTGTTGATAGAGAGATATCAGTGATAGAGCCACACACTTACTGATAACCAACACCTGCGTGCTTCTTATTTCATTCTTTCTATTTTATCTTACCCAAGGACATTTGCTTAGTTTTCAGGGATGTTCAGTGAATGTGACATCTTGCATTCAATGCATTGAATGTTATTGAATGTGAACAACCCACTGATCTGATGTTAAATGGAAAGTGACACAATCCGCCTGTCGTTTAATTGTTCTGACTGTTAATTCATTTAATTCAAGCTTTTAAAGACTTATATGTTTGTGTAGACTGAATGCTGTGCTCCGTTCAACTTGGAAAGACTGAATTTACTACGAAATCAGAATTATAATAATAATACAAATAAATGTAGAAAAAATTTATTAAAAACAGTGTTTTATCTAACTTATTAAATGAAAAACTTACAAATTTGAAATGTTGCATTTACAACTAAGTACTAAAATTATTTAAACTTTAATTAAAAAATTAATTGCTCAAACGTAACTTTTAAAAATGTATTAAAAATTATGTTTTTCTTAAAAAATTGTTGCATTATGTTGCATTTGCAACTAAGTGTAATACAATAAGTAACTTAAAGTACTAAAATGACTGAATCTTGAATAAAAAATTTAAATATTTAAACTACTAAAACTAATACATAAGTACATAAAAAAATTGCTAAAACTGAAAATATGTAAATATATGCTAATTTCAAATATAACAACATAGTTATTAATGCTAGAATAACACTGGTTTCAATCAATTGAAAGCTTTTATGTTTGGAATTCGAGCAATAAATCCTTTCTCTTTTATGTTTATTTAATTTTGTTATAAACAATTGCAAAACTCTTCACAACAATTTTGTCAGTAGCTTGTTTTCTATTTTTGTTGTGTCGTGCTGAGTAGCCCCGTCCACAGTGAAATCTCATTGGCCCAAAATCCTTCTCCAGATTAAACATTGGATATGTTATGATTGGCTGATTTTGTCGTTTGTGTGTATTTCAGGTGTGTGGTCATGGTTTTGTGTCCGGTGAGCTCGGTCCGAGCACCATTGTGGGCAGCGCTGCCTTTAATATGTTTGTGATCATTGGAATCTGTGTGTGGGTGATTCCTGAAGGCGAGGTGAGGAAGATCAAACATCTGAGAGTCTTCTTCATCACCGCATTCTGGAGTATCTTCGCTTACATCTGGCTCTACCTGATCCTGTCCGTCATCTCACCTGGAGTCGTGGAGGTGTGTGTGTGTGTGTGTGTGTGTGTGTGTGTGAGAGAGAAAGACATTGTATTTCTGTATGTGAGTGAATCTTACAAAGCCTGTCGAGATTAGATCTAGGTCATATTTCACCCCTAAAATGAACATTGTGATCAAATTTTTATCGAGTTTAAATGTGCAAATCAATTTAGTTATATGTAAAGTAACGTAGTACATGCATTGTTGTGCATATAATACAAAAAACACTTGATTACAGCAAATTATATATGGTACAAAGCCTTAGAGAACAATACTGTGTATGTATATATATATATATATATATATATATATATATATATATATATATATATATATAAAAACCACACACACACACACACACACACAGTATATACACAGACACACATTATACTGTATATATATATATATATATATATATACAGTATATACAGTATAATGTGTGTCTGCGTATATACTGTGTGTGTGTGTGTGTGTGTGTGTGTGTGTGTGTGTGTGTGTGTGTGTGTTTGAGAAAGAAAATCAACCCTGTTTTAGAATTGTGACATTATTTGCATTTAACATGGCAGTTAAGATAATCTCAATCACATTAGTGAATGGCTAAAAAATCTCTTTCTCATTACTGAAATGTGAAACATAATGATACACAGTAATGAGAATCTATCGAGAATCACCACTGAGAATATTGAGAATTACTGAAAAAGCAAAGTAACTGTCTGGACACATTATATTCATGAGAGTTTTGCAGGTAAATGTGCATAAATGTAATAAAAAACAGTGCCAAAATGATATTAACCTGCCTTAAAATTAGTACTTTTAATTTCCCGCCGGAAAATATATACTTTTTTTAAACTTGAAATGTGACCTAGAGATGTTGTTGGAAAAATACTCATATTTACAAGTACAATTTGTGGGCGACCAAACAGTTTCTACCTTACTAACTCACATTAAATGAGTATAAATGTTGTTTATCTACTGGTACTTTGCTGTATTTGTGTGTGTGTGTGTGTGTGCGTGTTGTAGGTATGGGAAGCTCTGGTCACTCTCTGCTATTTCCCCGTTTGTGTGATTCTTGCCTGGATCGCTGACCGGCGCCTCCTTTTCTACAAGTACATGTCCAAACGCTACCGTGCCGACAAAAGGACAGGGGTTGTTGTGGAGACAGAGGGGGACATGACCCCCAAAGGTATGGAGATGTTGATGGATGGCAAGTTTCCATTGAGGGCTGGAGCTGTAGGGATCGGCACACAGGAACATTACCAGGATGGAACCGGCAACACAACAGGCACCATGGCAAATCTACCCAACTCCAACAGCACGACCGTTTACATGGACGGTGCCAAGGACCTGGACGAGAGCCGTAAAGAAGTGAGAAAAGACACACACAGTCATTTAAACATAAACATTTATACATAAATACTTGCACACACAGTCATAAAGTTCACCACGGTCGACATGTTTCTCATCCTGACAAACCGAGACACTGTAATAAAAAGTATGGAGCCCCTAAAGAGACAAGGTGATGGAAGGAAAAAAAATATTTCTATGCATTTGCATTCTCTCAATATTTCTATGCATTTGCATTCTCTCATAAACTTCACCTATGCAAAATTTCTCTGAGTAATGCAATAAAGAAAATGAATGGTTCAGCCACAAATTTAAATAGTCTTTATTTTTTATTAATACTGATATCGTTCCAAACATGGTGAAAACACAAAAAGAGGATGTTGGTCAGAATTTTTAAATGATCGTTTTCCAAAAGACTGACCAGTGGCAGGCAAACTCCAGAAAAGAAAAGAGCAAAAATAGCCATAAAAAAGTCCATATATATTCCAATTCTTAAAGTAAAGTAAGAGAAACAGGCAAAAATGTAAGTTTTTCGGCAAAATCTTTCCCTCTGCTCTAGTTCTTAAATTTAATTCACATTTGTGTATGAATCATGAAGTGTGAGAACCATTGTTGTTTGGTGTAATTCACGTCAAACCTGGCAGAGTACATCAGAATAAGGGGTCAAGTTTGAATATGTGCAAGCTTTCAGATTTGCAAGATACTGCTATTGTTATGTTTGTAACAATGTGAGGGTGAGCAAATGATAACAGAACGTTCATTACACTTGCCACGAACAGCCCATATTTTTCCCCTTGCCTTGACCTTTAAATGTTCCTTGGCAGGTGATCCGTATCCTGAAGGAACTGAGGCAGAAATATCCAGATAAGGAGTTTGATCAGCTGGTGGAATTGGCCAACTACTACGCCCTCCTCCATCAGCAGAAAAGTCGTGCCTTTTACCGCGTCCAGGCCACGCGCATGATGATCGGGGCTGGTAATGTGCTGAAGAAACACGCAGCTGATCACGCTCGCCGTGCTGCCGTGACAGGTGGCGATGAGGCTTTGGAGGAGGAAGACTTGGCCATCTGCAGCTGCATCTCCTTCGAGAGTGCACACAGCCAGTGCATGGAGAACTGTGGCACCATCGCGATACCCGTGGTGTGTCGAGGAGGTCTGGGGGAGAGCACTTTCTATGTCGACTACTGTACAGAAGATGGCACAGCCAACGCCGGCTCAGATTATGAGTACTGCGAAGGGACGCTGGTGTTCAAACCGGGAGAAACCAGGAAAGAAATTAAGGTGAGGAGGAGTGAAAAAAAATCCATGTGAAATCTTGTCTACCAGTTGAAACCCTTTTACTTTGTCCAAATGGATCCTTTATGGTCACTAGTTGGTTCAAGCTTGTCTAGAAGGAATTACCTGCTAGTTTAGGGGTGCACAGTGCTGCTAACGTCCTGCAGAGTTTAGCTCCAACACACTTTCCTGGATGTTTCTTGTAAATCTGAAGATCTTGATTAGCTGGTTCAGTTGTGTTTTATTAGGGTTGGAGCTAAACTCTGCAGGTAAGCGGCCCTCCAGGAACAGGATTGGACACCTCTGCTCTAGAAGGTCTGGAATTCGCATTTGTGTATGAATCATGAAGTGTGAGAACCAATGTTGTTTGGTATCTCATGTATCCAAACTTTTCATGAAAGTTGCTTTCTATGGAAGTTTTCTAAGATGTCCACACCATACAATTTGTTCTAGATGAAACTTAGTTGAATTTGATTTGTTTTGGATTTTTATATGACTTTAATTGTTGAACTACCTGCTAATGGATCTGGTCTTGACTAGGGGAGGGTCTCAAGTATCTGAATAAGAATAAGAAAGACACCAATGATTGATCATCAAAACAGTATTTCCGTGAACTTTGAATTAGTAGAAGCTGCTTTCTACATGAGTTTCTAAAAACATGTCCACAACATACACTTCGGTTGAGCTGAAACCTTTAGACAGTTTTACATGCTTTCTACCTTGCCCAAACTGGTCATTTATGGTTCAAGGTGGTCTAGCTGGTTGAACTACCTGGTAGTGAATCTTGACTCAACTGGGATGGTCCCAATAATCCCAACTTTGGATGTAAATTGTACGTTTTCTAAGAATAATGAATGTCCACAGCACCAACTGAAACCATTAGATGGATTTACATTGTACATTGTACAACTTTATGGTCATTAGCTGGTCTTAGTTGGTATAGGTGGTTAATAAGTTGAACTACCTGCTTGTGGATCTGGTCTTAAGTATCCAAACTTTGCATTAAATTCCTTTCAATGCAAGTTTTCTAAGAACATGTCCACAACATACAGTCTGGTCCAGCAAAATTCTCAACCAAAAGGTTTAATCTACAGTACTGATTCTTGTATGTCCATTAATAGGAATCTTTAATGAACAGGTTTTACCAAGGACAATGCTTTAGTATCTTAACAACAGCTTCCAAAGAAAAAAAAGTCTTTATCTTTCATGAAGTACACTTCCTTTTAGACAAACGTCTGCTACACTGCAATGGACAGGGACTTGAATCCATGGCAATAGTGCTGTAATGTCTGTCATAGTTTGAGTGGCAATGATTGACAGTCTCTTTACCAAAAAGACTGAGAAAGTGATGGACACATTGATCAGAAAAGACAGATCTCTACAAATCCATGTTCCTGTTGTACTTATCCAAGAACTAGTTCTGTGCATGTTCTAAACTTTACTGAAGTAAAACTGTTTTACTGAAAGTATGTCTGTCTTTCTAGGTGGGCATCATCGACGATGACATCTTTGAGGAAGATGAACATTTCTTTGTGCGTTTGCTGAACCTGCGTGTTGGTGATGCGGAGGGTATGTTTGAGAGTGACGACGCGGATCAGGCTCCCAAGGCCCAGCTGGTGGAACCGCTGATGGCCACCGTTACCATCCTGGATGACGACCATGCAGGGATCTTCACTTTTACGGACCGCCTGATGCGAGTGAGCGAGAGTGTGGGTACCATGGAGGTGACAGTGGTCAGGAACTCCGGCGCCCGCGGGACCGTGATCATTCCGTACCACACAGAGCCCGGAACAGCCCAAGGGGGAGGGGTTGACTACGAGGACACATACGGAGAGCTGGAATTCACCAACGACCAGACAACGTGAGTGTAAAAAAACACAAGAAAACTCGGAAGAAATCTGTGTGTCTGTGCAAAACTCACTTCCACAATGCAAGGGTGATCTGAGTGATTGCCATGGCATCGCTATGTAGTTGTTAAGCGTGTGAATCTTCACAGGTTTCACGATTCGATTATCATGTCAACGATTTGATTCAATTCTGGGGTGTTGCTAGGGTGTTCTCAGGCCCCGTTTACAGTAGTGTGTTATTGTTTTAAAACACATAATTTTAACTATAGTTACGCCTGTCGTTTACACTACTCTGACGTCTTCCACGTTCGAAACGGAGACTTTTGAAAAACGCTGCTGACCCCATTTTAGTTTGAAAACTTCGGTTTCAGTGTAAACAGACCAAAACGGAGACTTTCGAAAACGATGGCAGGGCTGCCCACGTGATCTCTGCGTATCCTTGATATCATGTCTCTGTCGAGTATGTCGCTGTATTTGTTTTGGCATGACTCCCAATCGACATTTTTGGCCGCTATGGCCACCTTGTAATCATTAGTTATTTTGAGTAACTATTCTACCTCATCATCTGTCCACACAAAGGTGCCCTAGCTTTTCCTCGCCATCATGCTCATTTTTGAACCTGCCAGTGACTAGCAACCGACTTCTCGTTTACACTTTTATGCGCATGCCCAGTGTGCATGAATGGTCACGTTACATGCACTTTCGGTTATGTAGTGTAGACGAAGATCATTTCTAAAACGCCAGTGTAAACGCGGATCGTTTTAATTCTAAAATGCCGTTTTAAAACGAAAACGCACTAGTGTAAACAGTGCCTGAGTGGTTGCTAGAGAGGTTCTAGGCAGCTGCTAGGGTGCAATGAATGGTTTTCTAGAGTGTTCTGAGCAATAACTAGAGAGTTACTAAGCAGTTACTAAGGTTGCTATATAGTTTTTTTGTTTGTTTGTTTGTTTTGTGATAAACTGTTCGGTTACTATATAGTTGCTAGGTAGTTGTTAGGGCACATTGGGGGTTTTCTAAGGTGTTTTGAGTGGTTACTAGAGAGTTACTAGGCAGTTACTAAGGTTGCTATATATTTGCTAGGTAGTTGCTAGGGCACAATGGGGGGTTGTTAATGTGTTTTGAGTGGTTACTTGAGAACTGCTAGCAGGGGTGTGCCTGAAGCCTAAATCTGTATTCGGAAAGGCACGAAAAAAGTCTGGCAAGTACTGCCGCTCCGTACTATGCACAGAGTGATCATGAATTGCAAGAGAAAGCACTGAAATATATGTGTATATATATATTTTTTATTCCCTTTAGGGATTCCATAGTACAAGTCATTTCCTTTTCGAACATGGTCTTCGGCTTGGGGCACACCCCTAGTTGCTAGGCAGTTTCTAGGGTGTTTTGAGTGGTTACTAGAAAGTTGTTAAGCAGTTGCTAAGGCATTCTAAGAGGTTGCTTACTGACTTAAGTGAGAGGAGTCCTGCACCTTGACGTCTCTTCTTGTGGCTTGGGTTTCTCCTCCAGTGTGGGAATTTTTCACCTGGTGGACAATAAAACAGGTGAAAAAACTCAAGTTACTTAGTAACTTCTTAGTAACCACTCAGAACACCCTAGATCCTGTGTCTAATCTCCTAGTAAAGTAACAGCGCGTACCTCTCAGTAGGGCTTGTTCAGATCCCCGGAGTATGAGTGATATCGACAGTGATGCTTGCGTGCTTATTATGTGTGGGTCAGTAAGATCATTAGAGGATGCATCGCTTCCCTCTGTCTGGAGTATGTTCTATCTTTGCCGGATGAACGTGACACTGTCTTACATTATGGATGAGCACTAAACATTACGATTTTCCTGTGTCAGTGATGGGGTGAATACAAGTCAACCACTCAACAAACCACTCAACAAATTAGTGTCCTTACAAAGCTCTGTGGATTTAGTTTCAATGTGCAATGAGGTTTATATTTGCACATTTTATTGTGAGCGGGAGCATGTGGTGGGGGGGGGGTTGTCTGGATTATGAATGTGATTAAATATTGACATGCATCCTCTCAAAGTGATTTAAATGCTGACATTTTCCATGATTAGTCTGAGCATGTTTTTGTGTCTTTGTGTGTTTGTGTTGTTCATTCAGCAGCTCTTTTAATGTGATTTCATCTCAGGGTGGAGCGCTGTTCGTGACCCCAGAGGAACAGCATTAAGTATTTATAAGGCCCTGTGTGTGTGTTGTGTAATTGTGTGTGTGTGTGTGTGTGTGTGTGTGTATTTATATGTGTGTGTGTGTGTGTGTGTGGTGTGTGTGTGTGTGTGTGTGTGTGTGTGTGTGTGTGTGTGTGTAAGGCCCTGTGTGTGTGTTGTGTAATTGTGTGTGTGTGTGTGTGTGTGTGTCATTTTGCAGATTTCTGACATTTTCCTATTTCGTCGCAATTTAGTCACTTGTCCCAGTAATCAGTGTGTAACTTCAAAGCCACTACCTGAATGTCTGATTACTTGTTTCTCTTTGTTTGTGTGTGTGTCTTCAGTCAGACCCTTCAGGTGAGGATCACTGATGATGAAGAGTACGAGAAACATGAGAATTTCTTCATTGTTCTTGAGGAACCGCGCTGGCTGAAGAGAGGAATCTCAGGTGTGTGTACAGTATGTGTGTTGCACTGTAAAGACTATGAGATTAAATCTATTAGTTTTTAGAGTGGTTTTGGGTATTCATCTGACATTCAGGTTCAAATGGTTTCTGATAAAGTTGGCTCCTCTCCCAGCCCTAATGAGCTGCCTTCCTAGAATGCATTTTTAGGCTTCATAGGCGTGTTCCAGACTTTTCCAAATGGAAGACTGCGAAATGATGCTGCTTTATAAGATACCTTG
Organism: Cyprinus carpio; assembly: GCF_018340385.1. Lineage (NCBI taxonomy): Eukaryota > Metazoa > Chordata > Actinopteri > Cypriniformes > Cyprinidae > Cyprinus > Cyprinus carpio. The sequence continues at coordinate 24,958,761 of NC_056586.1, read as the reverse complement.
TTTTTGATCATAAAATTTTAATTGAAATATATATAATATATATAATATTTATAATTAATAAATTATTTTTGTTATTTATTTTTTATTTTTTTAAAAGTATGATAATAAATATACATATATATATTTCATTCATAAACATATATTTAAATGATAATTTTATAAATATATTCTATTCGACTATTTTTTATATTTTTATTTATATATTAAACTATTTTTTTTATTCAGTATTTAAAAAGTATTCATGGAAAATAGTTTTTATTAAACAAAAATATAATATTTCACCCAATATTTGTGTATGCTTTTATAATTTCAGTAATAATAATAATAATAATCATCATCATATTAAAATAGATTATTTATTAATTTATTATTATAGATTAATTATTATTGTTGTTGTTATTATTATTAATATTGAAATGATAAAAAACATATACAGATATTGGGTATTAAGAAGAAGAAGAATCACCGTCATAAAACCACAACAATAAGATTAAGAATTTATAGGTTTTGGAATATTATTTGTTAGCCTAGCAACCACTTAAAAAAAAATAAAAATTTATAGATTAATTTTTTCTTTTATTTTTTTATTGTTTTTTGATTTTGATGAGATGTTGACAGTCGCTCTTGCTCCTGTATCACTGTAAAATAGCAGCCTGGGGGTGTTTCTAAGATGGTCACTGAATTGAAGAGACTTTGCTGTGCTGGAGTCAACTATTTGACACTAATGGATTCAGCTGTTAGCAGTAGTGTTGCTTGTGTGCGTGATGTGAACAGTGCTGTTTGTCTGAGCCTTTCAGGTCAGTCACTTATGAAACACTGTTTTTGCTATAGGATGCTGTTTTAGTATTCACAGAAGCAGCTCACTAGGGTTTGAAGCAGAGCCAAAGTCATGGGATACATATGCAGATGCGTGCATGTGTGTGTGTGTGTGTGTGTATGTGTGTGTGTATTCTATATGTATATATATATATATATATATATATATATATATATATAGGATACATATGCAGATGCGTGCGTGTGTGTGTGTGTGTGTGTGGAGTAAACTCATCTCCAGCACTAACTCCATCTCTCTTGTCCCTCCTTACATCACGCAGCCCTGCTGCTGAACCAAGGTAAGGTTTCAGATCAACCTCTGATCAGCTGACATGTGTCCACACTAGCCCTCATGTTACACACTCAGAGAGGAGAGAAGGGGCTAAAAGCTTCTCTAAAAACATGAGAGATGTGATTACGCTGTGAAAAGAGGGATCAAACGCTGACTGTTGAGAGAGAGAGAGAGAGAGAGTTCAAAACATTAGAAAAAAAAAATTCTCAATGGTTGTCCAATCAATTCTAATTTATATTCACTCTGTTACTGAAGCATAATGGGTTGTGAATGACATTTTAGTTTGTAGATTCACAATCTGGCACACATGCATTCAGAACGTTTCTCAGAGCTTGTGTTGTTTTGTTTGTGTGCGTGTCGTGCTGTGATACATGGCGTCTTATCGATCGGTGGAGCTGTTGTGTTTTTGATTGACAGGTAGGGGGTGTGCCCTCCATTTCCAGTCTGTTGTATCTCATCCGTTCTTTTCTGTCTTCTGACTTTGTCCTTTCTTTTATCGTCTCTGGCTTTCAGAGGATCCGGAGGGACAGATGACTGTGGAGGAGGAGGAGGCCAGGAGGATAGCGGAGATGGGGAAACCTATCCTGGGGGAGCACAGCCGGCTGGAGGTGGTGATCGAGGAGTCCTATGAATTTAAGGTATCACAGCTGAAAACACTGAATATAGTCTGCTTTTGTTGATTTTTATTTTTATTATCATTTTATTTAATTGTTTTATTTATTTTTTATTTTTTATTCTTATTTAATTTTTTTATTTTATTTTGTTTTATTTTATTTTTATTTTATTTTATTTTATTTTATTTTATTTATTTTATTTTCCTATGAATTTTCTGTAAGGTTTCACATCTGAAAACATCGAAAATAGTCAGTCCATATTTTATTTAATCGAAGAGTCCTATAAATGTACTGTAAGGTATCTGAAAACATATTTTTATAAAATTTTAATTTATTATATTTTGTTTTATTTAAAAAAAAATAAAAACATGATGGATTTTTCATATGTATGTTCCAACCCTAGTCCTCCATCTGTTCTCTACATGACAAGAGGCCACATGGTAAAATCATGCATGCTGAACAGATCTTCATGTACAGTGTTCAGTAGAGCTCTATATATAGATTGTGTGTATATGGCATGAAAAATTCACATCTATCAGTCATACTGGCCCACAGCTTAAAATTCCCACATTATATATTCCTGCACATGATGGTTCGATTTTTTTCTACATTTGCAGTGGATGATTTTCAATTATAACTGTTTATGAATATTTACAAAAATATCATTTGAAGTTCCCACTTAATGATTACCCAGGGTGAAATGATGCATTATGATTGTCAGCTCTGTTAATGAGAACAAATGTTGATGGTTGATTAAATTCTCATCTGAAAACATTACATTCAAATAATTTTTTTTTAGAGTGTTATATATCAGATCAGTGGTGCTAAACGAACAGCTGTCAGGTTCATTAGATATGTCATGATAGTATTATTCATTGCCAGCACTTCAGAAGAGAGAGTGCAAAGAGATTATTAAAATATTTTAATATGTTCACATAACAGTTGGATGTGGTCCAAATCTGACATTTATTTTTTTAAAGTGTAAACAGGGAAAATCACATTGAATCTGATCTTTTCAGATCTAAAATAATAATAATAATTATTTTTTTAAAGTGTAAACAGGTTATATTATTATATATATATTATTATTATTATTATTATTAATTATTATTATTATTATTATTATATTTATTAATTATTATTATTATTATTATTTATTAATATGCAATATAATATTATATATATTAACATTTTTTTGGTTTACCATATTATAATACAATATAATATTATAATATTAACATAAATTATTATACGCCTTTATTGCAATTTATTATATATTTTTATTTTTTTGTTAACAGGAAAATAATAATAATAATAATGCATAAATTATATTATGCTAGCTTGATTCTCTCTCTCTCTCTCTCTCTCTCTCTCTCTCTCTCTCTCTCTATCTCTCTATATATATATATATATATATATATATAATTTTATTATTATTATTGTTGTTGTGAGCAGGAAAATCTGATATTTTCAGTTATAATAATACCAATAAATAAGTTAAATACATATCTTTTGTTAGGAATATGACTTCAGTGTTTTGTTTTGAAAAATCTAATGCTGTGTACATCATAATTGTGCATTATATTAAATTATATAATGAAGTTTGTTATTTATGTTAATAACAGGGTCCCAAGAATGAGCACAGTCCCTATAACCTCACATAAAATAAAAAAAAAAAAATCAAAACTGAGCAGAAAATCCGAATTGGGCTCTGAATGGTGGGAATGTTTCAGTGCTTGGTGCTGTGTTTCAGAGCACCGTTGATAAACTGATCAAGAAGACGAACCTGGCGCTGGTGATCGGCACTCATTCCTGGCGAGAGCAGTTCGTGGAGGCCGTGACCGTCAGTGCAGGTCAGATGTTCAGTTGGTCTCTTTTGAAACAGAAGTGCATTGTATGAGTCACACTGTATACATTTCATTGCCTCAGCAATTCAGACTTAATAAAACACATAAAGAGGCTCTTATGTTCTCAAGCTGCTCTTTAAAAAAAGCTCATAATAAGTCTCAGAAGCTTCAGCAGTACACGCTCTGAAAGCAAGAGCTCACCTACAAATGATGTTTTTGGAAGAATTTGTGCACCTTTACAAACCTGTATGATTTTATTTCTTCCAAGGACACAAAAAAAAAAATAAATAGTGTAGAATTGACAGTGTGACCTTTTTCTGTAATGATGAAAAATGTTGCTAAATGTACCATAGAAATAGTCCATTGCAGGGAAAAAAAACATTTAAAAAAACAATGTTTGTTACTTGAAATAAAATAAATGTTAAGTGAAATAAAATGTATATATATATAATATATATATATATATATATATATATATATATATATATATATATATATATATATATATATATTTCATTCAAATAAAAAATGTAAATTTAAATAGTTTTCAAAAAAACTATATAGATATAAAAACTACTACAAGTGACAAAAACACACAGTAAAATTATTAAAATAAATTATTAATAAATTTTATAAATTATTTACGCTTCTAATTCCATATACTGTACATGGAAAGTTGTTTGCATCAGTGGTGTGATCCTGCCACCTGCTGTTTTGTCATGGTAAAGACTGTGCATGTAGAATCGTCCAGCATTTTGCTTAATTTGTTAATTATGTGTGGCATCCTCAGGCGACGGGGATGAAGATGTAGAGGAGGGTCGAGAGGAGCGTCTCCCGTCCTGCTACGATTACATCATGCACTTCGTGACGGTTTTCTGGAAGGTTCTGTTCGCGTTTGTTCCGCCCACAGAGTACTGGAACGGCTGGGCCTGCTTTGTGGTGTCCATCATTGGAATCGGCCTCCTCACGGCTGTCATCGGAGACCTGGCGTCACACTTCGGCTGCACCGTGGGCCTCCGTGACACCGTCACCGCAGTGGTGTTCGTCGCCCTGGGCACTTCTATCCCAGGTGTGCTTGACATAATGACACTTCAGCCACACTGCAAAATGTCTGAAAGTCACTGCAGTAGATTCTGCAAAATGCGCAACACACACTTTTCACTTGATAAAAATAACAGTTTTTGATTTTTTGTAGTTTTTTCTTTTTTAATTTGATCTTTCATGATTATTTGTTTGCTGATTTGATGCTGTGTTATTTTTGTGTTTTTTTTAAAACAATTGTGCTGATTTCACTTGATAAAAATAACAGATTTTTTTTTTAAAAAACATTTTGTGTGGAAACAGTCATAATGATCAATTTTTTTAAATTGATATTTATACATTGTTCTAAAAATAAGCTTTCCATTGATGTATGGTTGTTAGGAGGACAAGATATTTGGCCGAGATACAACTATTTGAAAATCTGGAATCATAAGGGTGCAAAAAATTCTGAAAACATGCAAAAAATTCTAAATACTGATGAAATTTCTTTGAAATTTGTATTATTGATGTTATTTGAAGTTTTTTATTTTTATCAAAAATAATTTACAAAATATCTTTTTATCTTTACTTAAATCCTAATTTTTTTGGCATAAAAGCAAAAATTATTATTTTTACCCATACACAATATTTTTTTTTTTTTTTTTTTTTTGGCTATTGCTACAAATATACCTGTACTACTTATGACTTGTTTTGTGGTCCAGGGTTACATTTTAGACCTCAAACTTTTGAACAGTTGTATTAACAGGTTTACATTACAATTTAGTGAAGGTAAATGACACATACATCATGTACGCAAAGCTGCTAATGTTCAAATTAAAAATTATTTTGGGTTATTTTTTTATTATTTAAAATTTATATTTATTTTGAATTTTTAATACATTGTCTTTTCAAATATATTTATTATTTTTTATATTATATCAAATTAGATTAGATCCGGAATTCTTGGAAAAGTTATTGGCTGATTTTTACCATTTGAAAATATGAGATATGTGCCAGGTTATCAACGTCACTGATGTGTGTATTTTCTCTCTGACGCTCTCCTTCAGACACATTTGCCAGTAAAGTCGCTGCTACTCAGGATCAGTATGCAGACGCCTCCATCGGAAACGTCACGGGCAGCAACGCAGTCAACGTGTTTCTGGGCATCGGCGTGGCCTGGTCTGTGGCGGCGGTGTACTGGGCCGTCCAGGGCAAGCGCTTTTACGTGGATCCCGGCTCGCTGGCCTTCTCCGTCACCCTCTTCACTATTTTTGCCTTCATCTGCATGGGGGTGCTGCTGTTCCGGCGCCGGCCGTCTATCGGCGGAGAGCTGGGCGGCTCTCGTGTCCCGCGTTTGCTCACTACGCTCCTCTTTCTGGGTCTGTGGTTCCTCTACATCCTCTTCTCCAGCCTTGAGGCCTACTGCCATATCAAGGGCTTCTGAAAGGAGAAACAGGGAACAAACACCACACACTCATATCCACAAATAAATCTAAAGGGTTTTTGAGGCTCTATAAGCCACATAAATCAACATAAGTCTGCACACACACACACACTTACAAAACACATCATTGAATGCAAATCATTCAACTTAGACGAGACCTGGAGGAGAATCTGAGATGGATGATGTTGGAGAGAGAGTTTGTGAAAAAGGAAGCAAAGCGTGTAGCAAAAGAGGGCAGAGATGAGTGTAATCCACTATAAGGTGGGAGCGACGCTGTAAAATAGTCACACTTATATCTTTTCGTTTCCCGAGCTCAAAGGCAGAACTGACAACTTTTGTTTCACACGGCAGACGTTGTCAGGCAACAGGTCTTTTTATGGTTCAGGGGCACAATAAATCCGAGTAAAGATAAAAGGTGTCTTCAGAACAGTAGTGATGGCATTTTAGATGCTAATGAAAAGGCGCCAGCAGTCGGGCTGCTTAACAGATCAGCAGTTTTGCTTGCGATGTGCATCATTCTGAACTAAAGCAGTCATTTATGATTGTCGCTTGACAGATTGTACAATGTGAGTTCTTGAGTAAAAGCAAGACAGGCTGAAAGTTGTGTCACACTAGACTTCAAGCATGTAAAATTACTTTAGTCCCTGCAGTGAATATGTGCAGCAGGATATGATGTCATTCTCTAGGGCTTCTCATTTTAATAAGTAATAAAATCTAACTAATTATACAGTCTAGTGTGACCGCACCTAACTTTGAAATCATAGCATACAAACCTAAGCAAGCTGTTTACTAATGTTGCCAATGTTTCACCTGCTTGATGTCAGAAAGAGCTAACTCAAAAAGTTAAGTTAATAGTAATGTGAAGGGAATGATAAATAACAGAATATTGGTTTTGCATAAATATTGTCCAGAATTCGATCAGAAGAAGCTGCTGCAATGACAATTTATAAGTGACACAATAAGCAGACCAAGACTTTCAGTTGTGCCCTGAAATGGCAAAAATCTTTTGCTTTTTAATATTATTTTTGGTTAATAATTATATGAAATGTAAATATCCAACACAAAATATTATTAAATTATATTATATTCAGAATCTTCATCTTCATAGTCTCTATCTCCCTTTTTCAGACATTTTAGACTCAATTGTGCCCTACAGTGACAAAACTCTTTTAAGATTCCAGGAATCTGTATTAGGCAGCAAAATAGTGGCTTAAGACTAGAATAGAGCAGCGGTAACTCATGGACAGAAGAATAACTGAAGATGGAATTAGAAAGTTGTCCATTAAAAACATGAGTCTCAATATTCTGCTAGATTAACTTTCATCCTCTGATCACGTCATTTTGACCTGAAATGTCTTTATTTTTATTTTATTTTTTTAAATTGAGTGTTCATCTGAGTCGCATTGAATCTAGATATTTATTTTAACATGAATACTTATTCTACACCTAATTCAGTGAACAAAACATCTTATGACATCACAATGACTGGGAGCTTCTGAAACGGAACACTGGTCATCGTAATGATTTGAATCTTCGGTTGTTACATTCATTCTGCACTTTCTGCTACCTAGAGACAATGGAGATCCTCTTTTAAAAGTGTCAATGTAAAAATTCCACGAGAAAACACTCACCGTCAAAGCAACTGTGAGAGTTTCTCTTCTTTACATAGGTTTATTAGAAGAACAAATGATTTAGGTGTCAACTTCAGTGCAAAAACTGAAGCATGTTCTCGTTCATTTGATGCATCCAGTGACTTTACAAGTTCTCATAACAAAGCACTAAAAGGAAAAATGTCACTGTACAGTTTCTCTCGCCATTGTGTAAGCTTGTATGGGGCGTCTTGATCTAGAACAATTTAGAGCTGCGTATTGATTGGTTCTTTATAAACTCATTAGCTGACTAGTCCACTCATAATGTATGGAGCTGAACGCTGATTGGTCCCTGACAGATTCACAATAAAATGTTGTTTACTCGTAGAGCACTCAGGATCGTGTGTATATGTACGTTAAGGGGATTCTAAGCGTTTTTATGTTGTCAGCTCATCTGTCCAGTCCATAGATGTTTGTGTAAAGCTGTGTGGTGTATGTACTGTGTTCTCCTGCTATACTTCAGGGCTGGACTTTTGTCTGTGGCCTAGTCAGTCGAAATGCATGATGGAGTACATATTGGCAGATCTATAACGGCATGCTTTGACTCTGAAGACATGCATGAATTTGAAGTTTACAATGTTTGTTACTAAAAGGGACAACCTTGATGGCTGCCTATGTCAGCTCTCTTTTGTAATATTTTGGCGTGAAGTCAATACTCAAAGAAATAGTTCACTCAAAAATGAAAATGTAATGAAAATTTACTTATTCTCAGGCTGTCCAAGATGTAGATGAGTTTGTTTCTTCATGAGAACAGATTTGGAGAAATGTAGCATTGCATCACTTGCTCAGCAATGATTCTTCTGCAGTGAATGGGTGCCGTCAGAATGAGTGTCCAAACAGCTGATAAAAACTTCACAATAATCCACAAGTAATCCACACCACTCCAGTCCATCAGTTAACATCTTATGAAGTGAAAAGCTGCATGTTTCTAAGTAACAAACCTTCGTTAAGTAGTTTTATAACTTCAAACCATTGCTTTGCAGCTAAAATACGAGTTCCCTGTTGATAATATTGCTTTCTCCACAGAAAAAGTAATCTCATCTGAATCAGGATAGAAATATGCATCGATCAAGCACCATTTACAAGTGAATACAGTCCAAAACAGTTCTTTTGATGTAAGAGAACTACTTTTTCTCTTGAAGAATCGTTTTTAAGGATTATGGCCAGAACCGATGGTGTAAACTCAAAACACCAGAATTGTTTTTTCCAAACACGCAGCTTTTGTCTTCTCCAGATGTTAACTGATGGACTGGAGTGGTGAGGATTCCTTGTGGATTATTGTGATGTTTTTATCAGCTGTTTGGACTCTCATTCTGACGGCACCCATTCACTGCAGAGCATCTATTGCTGAGCAAGTGATGCAATGCTACATTTCTCTAAATGTTTCCATGAAGAAACAATCTCATCTACATCTTGGATGGCCTGAGAGGGATTACATTTTCAGCTAATTTTCATTTTTTGGTGATCTATTCCTTTAATTAACAAAATTTAACTTATTTAAGTACAGGATGTTGAATTGGTGGATTGTCTTGTGGTTTAAAAAAAAGGCACAGTTTTCCACATGCTTTGCCTCACATTTTTTTCACATTGAATGACATTCACCTTTGTTTACAGTTCACCAGAGAGAAAAATGCTCTGATTTAGATGTTGTGCAAATGATAAAGCATGAAATCTTGTTTTATACATGCTCAACATCAGCATCAACTTAAACGGGCTTAAACAGACTGTTAATCACTAGGTAGAAAATGCATCAGTAGAAAATTGGGGAAAATGTTTTTTTTTCTTTAACAGAGATTTTCATATTTGATATCTGAAACCCTGAAGGATGGGGTCAATCCTAGATTAGCAGAATCTGTTTTGTTCCCAATTATTGCCTTAAGAGACATATTTAACATTTAACTAATAACACTTCATAATTGTATCTGTATTGTTACATGTTAATGTGTTTGTTTTCTCTGAGTACAACAAACCAAATTGATTGAGACAAAGTGTGCAATATGCGAACCAACCCTGAGCAACAGGCATTGCAGTAAACCCTTCAGGAATACTTGGTGCCTCTCCTGGCCCCTTTGCTTGCTTCAAGGTTTTCTTTAGTGCATGTAGGCTTTTTCTTCTTAACGCTACAAACAAAGTGCAATAAAGCTTGACAAATGGCAAGAAGGAAAATCATAGAGATTTTCTGAAAGTTCTGAAAGTTAATATTTAGTTTTATCATCACTGATCTTATGTTTTTGTGGGATCAAGTCTGGTGTTGATCTGTAGAAATCACCCATTGCCCTGAATGTCAGAAGTTTACTCTTTTTACGACTCTGTTAATGTCGAAAGCTTTGTAAAACTTTTTGGAATATGACTTTGTGACATTTTCGGTAGGTGGTTTTTCTATTCCCAAGTGTACTCAAATTGATAGGAACCTCAAGAGTTATTGATGTAATAGTTTTTGATAACTATTTCCAAGTTGTTTAGATATTCTCAGTAGGTTTACTTGGGTTGTAAGTAATCACTGTATGTTGTATGATAATTGAGATTCCACTTGCAGTGTTTATTAATGCAGCAAATTCATCTCTACGCTGCATCCTCACACCTATCTATCTATCTATCTATCTATCTATCTATCATTTGTTTTTCTAATGAATTATAAGTGATGTCTCTGTAAAACAGTTTCTTGTACACTGGGCCAAAGGCTATTTTTATTTATTAATTTATTTACAAGGAATTTAACTCATGATAACAGAGTGAAATACACTGTAGTTGTGACTGTCTCATCTGTTGACCGTGTGAAGGGCATGTTCATTGAGTAAAAGGCCATCTTGGCTTTTTTCAACACGTCTTCATGTGTTCTGGTGATGATGTTGCATTTCTGATGTCCACCAGCGGCTGGACTGTGTTCATTACTGTAAATGTGAAGTTGTACATGTGCCTCTGTACAAAATGCATGAAGTACCTGTTTGTATGCATGAGCTGTTATCAGTGTCAAAGTTTACATTTGTATTCCATCTTTTGTTTCTTATTTTGCAATTTTTATTTTACGTGCAGGTATTTTTTTTCACCCAATTCAATAGAGATATTATAGAAAGATTTTAGAATAGAATTGGAAGTGGGGAAGATAACCTATTGACAAACAGTTTGTTACATCTTCATTTCTGCCTAGAGAAATGTGAAAACATTTATTACTTTACATGTAAAAAAAAAATGTTGTCTTGTTGTCCTCACAGTTTTGTATGTTGTCTGTCGACCCCAAACTGGTCTTGCTCTCTGCCTTGTTTTTGTGCACTTTAATCTGTGTCTGTGATCATTCTCTTCTGCCTGTTATATATATATATATACTGTAATAATTGACTAGAAAGTAATATATATATATATGTATATAATTATTATTATTATTAATATTATTATTTCCATTTTTTATGGAGGTAGCATAAAAAGACAAATTTGAAGGCGGAGGAGAATTTTTTTGAAGAACATGGCATGATGTGTACTGTGTCCCAAGAAGAAAAAAGTAATGTAACTGTTAGAGCTCAAGCAGACCTTATTGAATATAGCTTATTTTAAACATTTCCTGTCCTTGAATGTTTTTTATTAACAAACACACACACACACACACACACACACACACACACACACTATATATATATATATATATATATATATATATATATATATGAAATATTATAAATAAATAGAGGATGCTGTAGATCCATGACTGGTCATTTGCACCAATCATGCAAATAGACGCCAGAAAAAAAGTACAGTCAAATGTCCAGATCAGAAAATTCACTAAATCAATCAATCATTATCTAGTGATCACAAAACTCAAGATCAGAGAGCTTGTGAAATAACTAAGTTGTTGTAGTTCAGTTATTAAGCTATAATTATGTTCCTGAAGGTATGACAGTGAGCTTTCCTTATTCATTAAAAAATCATAAAAATGTAGAAACTCATTGACTCTCACCATTAAAACTATTCTAGAAGTGTTTAATCTTAGAAATGGCACCCTTAATTGCAATATTAAAATGAATGCAACAGTTATTTCTTCTTGTTTAGCACATCTGCCCTGCTCAGCTAAAAATGGACTATAATATTTTTTCTTAAACCACTATTTTAGACTTTTTCAATTTCATTATTCTCTTAAAAAAAGAAAGACTATTTTAACTCAATTTTAAAAGTTAAACCACAACATTTGCTTTGTATGCTGTATTAACGTTAACATCCTTAGTTCAAAGAGTGAAAATAAATGATGTTGTGTGGGGTTTGGGTACATTTTTTGTAATTTAATCTCCTTTGGAACAAAGGTCCCATTTGAAACATATTCAAGACACTCGCTTTGTCCCTAATCCGTCACCTTATTCTCAAATTAAGAGGAAAGATTGCAGAGTTAGTTGTTTTTGTTCTTTCAGACCTAATCCACACATAGAAACCATCTGGCAGCATTAAGAGGGAACAAACATTTCATGCACAACTAAAACACACAACTTTAAATCTTATGGCCAGCTTTAAAAACAAGAAAAACTTAACAGTTACAGTTTCATACACTTGTAAAAGGAAAAAAAAGTATATATAAGATTGCATATACTTTATATTGAGAAAAACTGAAAACCTCACACTGGCATCACAATCTCGCACATGGCGCGCCACTACGAACCGACCGGGAGTGACCTCCTCGAGCCACGGGAACCGTGACATCACGCTTCGGACCCCGGCACGCGCCACCGCGGAGAGTCCAATCACAGCTCGCGCTCCACACCCACGAGCGCGCGCGACAGACCGCTCCGGAGGCGCGCGCCGTGTGTGTCCAGTCAGCTGGACCTCACAGGTGCGCTGCGCGTAAAAGTTCCAGTTTCTGTCGCCGGAAACGAATTGAGGTTAGTGCGCGATTTTTCGATGGATTTAAACGAGGTCTGTGTTTAAATGAATTTCTTTCAGTAATTTTTGTGCTGTAAGCAGTTGAGGGTCTTCTCTAGCACAGTTAGAGAACTGTCAGTTATCTTAAAGACGTATATGTTTTGGTGATATATTTCTTGCGTGTGAACCTATTAATATAAATATAATGCTTACGTTTTGTTTATATATCGTCCTGACTGAAATCGCGCGATCGTCTGTAACTAACGTAATCTAACTTTAGTAATTTCTGAAATGTTTGAAAAGTACTTAAAATGGAAAGATACATCGTTTTAAAAACCCTTTTAGTTTAGTTTGTGGGGTTCCTGACTCTTTTAATGGAGTACAATATTCAATTCTGATCAAGACAAATTATTAGACCAGGCTTCAATGTCCTAACACCTTATGATATTTAATTTAGTAGATAACAGAACTGCTTTAAAATTGTAACTAAACACGTTGATCTCTAATTTCCTTAAAGAGAGGACATATGGATATATTTAAGAGACTTATAGTTAACTTTTTAAAGAAACAAGATTTCAACATTATTTTTGTTGTCAAGCAATGAAAAAGCAGATAAAGTGTCTAAGGAAGCTCTTCTGGTGGAAATAACAATGTAATATTCCAGTATCTGATGTAAAACCTAAATTGAATCTATACATTAACAATAAATGGCAAATGTTATGAATGCATGCATATACAACAAACTATATGAGGTGAATCCAGTAGTAAATGAAAGAAGTAATTACTGTTTTGAAAACAGTATCTGATGTTATGATCAGGTTATATATCTATATATATATATATATATATATATATATATATATATATATATATATATATATATTAAAAAATATTAAATAGTTCAAGTTACATATAATAAATATAATTATTTTGGCAGGTTTTTGAAAGAAGTTTCTTCTGCTCATCAAGCCTGCATTTATTTGATCAAAAATACAGAAAAAAAATGTAATATTGTGAAATATTATTACAATTTAAAATAATTGTTTTTAAATTTATTATACTTTAAATTATCATTTCTTTCTGTGATGCAAAGCTGAATTTTTAGGATCATTATCACATGATCCTTTAGAAATCATTCTAATATGATGATTCATTATCAAAGTTGGAAATAGTTCTGCTGCTTAATATTTTTTCAGAACATGTGATACTTTTTTAGGATACTTTGATGAATAAAAAGTAAAAAAAAAAAAAAAAAAAAAGAAGCTATGTTTTTAAAATATAAATATTTTGTAATAACAATATACACTACTGGTCAGTAATTTGGGGTCAGTAATTTTTTTCTTTCTTTTTTTTAATAAAATCAATACTTTTATTCAGCAAGGATGTGTTAAATTGATAAAAAGTGATAGTAAAGAAAATATATTATTAGAATATATATTATGAGATTTTTTTTTTTTTTTTTTTTTTTTTTTTAAATGCAGTTCTTTTTAACCTTTTATTCATCAAATATATTAGAAAGCAGAACTGTTTCCAACACTCATAATAAATCAGAATATTAGAATGATTTCTAAATGATCATGTGATAGACTGGATGTTACATGTGACACTGAAGGCTGGAGTAATGATGCTGAAAATTCAGCTTTGCATCACAGGAATAAAATTTTTTTTTTTAAGTATATTCAAATAGAAAACTATTATTTTAAGTTGTAATAATATTTCACAATATTACTGTTTTTTTTTCTGTAATTTTTGATCAAATAAATGCAGGCTTGATGAGCAGAAGAGACTTCTTTCAAAAACATTAAAAATAGTAATGTTTCCAAACTTTTGACCTGCACTGTATATATATATATATATACTGTAGATGTCAAACTGGACATTCAAGACTCACTCTTTATTGAAAGGAGAAGAGAAACCAGTCTGTGACTTGTGTAAGAATTTTTTTGAGTTTATAACATATTTTAACTGAATGTCTAATTTTAAATGATATCAGAAAATATACTAAAATACTTTTTTTTTAAGTCTCTCCTGGAAGAATTTTAGAATTTTTATCACTGATTAAACTTTAAGATTGTACTATATGATTTTTATCAGTACTATAGTTGTTTCTTGTATGTTTTTGTATAACGATTGTTTCTTAAGAAAATGTTATATTATTGTAAATGATGTATTGAATTGATATTGCCATTAATATATCGACTGTTGCTGATATGGCATTAAAACATAAATAAATAAATAAATTGCTTTAAGAGACTCTTAAGAGAGGATGTTTACCTCCCATTCCTTAGTAAGAGAGGGAGTCTGGGATGCTGCTGTAATAATGAATCAAATTATGATTATGAATGGCACACAGAGGCGCTTTTGTGCAGGATGTGTCCTGTTGGGCTTCTGGGTGGGAGAGAAGAAGTCATGAGATGGAGGTATTTAGTGTCTGCTGTAAACACCGCATCATTATTCTGCCTTTGCATTAACAAGCTCATTGGCTTTCTTGAGCTTTACTGCATTCTTAGCAGAGTTTTCTGTGTTTGAATGTGTTTTAATGGTGTTTGGTCCAATGCTGTTCTGCAAGTTTCTTCTCTCGTTCTCTCTCTCATTCTCACGAACGTCCTCCCGGCCTACGCAGATGGTTTGCTGACACTTCCAGCTCTAATGTTTTAATGAATGAACCGTTGCTATAGCAACAGTCAGTCAGTTCTTAATCACTCATGTTATGATTGTGTTTTGTGTTTGTGTAATTGCATGATGGGCGAATTTCATGAAAATGGTCTTGGTCAAATTTGACTCCAAAATCATAAGGAAAAAATATTTTGCATAAAGAATGGAACTTAATTTTATGCACTTAAAGGAATAGTTTACCCAACTACCACATGTAATCTACACCACACAAGCCCATCAATTAATGTCTTGTGAAGCAAAAAGCTGCAGGTTTGTAAGAAACAAATCAAATAATTAAGGCATTTTAACTTTAATCCGTCAGTTCTGGCCAAAATATGAGTCCATAATCCATAATAACGCTTCCTTCAATCCCCAATTGTCTTCTCACATCATACTCCACTGACATATTTGTTTAGAGCTATTTTGGACAGTGCTTGATCTGTGCATATTTCTCTCCTGATTCAGACCAGATTACTTTTTCACTATGCTATGGAAATATTTAGCCGTATTTTAGCCAGAAGCAAATTAAAAATGTCTTGATGGATTTCTTTCAAACATGCAGCTTTTTATTTCACAAGACGTTAACTGATGGACTGGAGTGGTGTTGATTATTGTGACGTTTTTATCAGCTGTTTGGACTCTCATTCTGACGGCACCCATTCACTGCAGAGCATCCACTGCTGAGACAGTGATGTAATGCTGATTTTTTACTGTCAGACACTGACCGCTGAAAAGACACAGATGATGGCTGTAGATGCTCATATCGGGCACAAAGACGCACAGTAAAGCAAACACACGCTCAGTGTTACTTAAAGAACATGACACAAAGGCAACATTCCCTCTTTCTCTTTTTCTCTTTCTCTGTTTCTTTCACTCAACCCCTTCTTGTATCCTGTATGAGTGTTGGTGTTGTCAAACAAAGATTCTTTCATTGGAAAGAGGAAGTAAATCTCGCCTCTCTCCACATTCCACACTAATGAATGGCAGCGATTTCTGATTTATCATCATAAATACCAAACACGTTGTTTCAGACCCACGGCATTCAGCTTATGTTGTTGTGCAATGCTCTTATATGCTGCATTATCTTTCTTTCCCTGTTGGTTAAGAGCATTCAGACTTAAGGTTGAGTAACTCTAGCTTTATTTACACTGATAAGACAGCTGTGACTCTCTCAATGCTCAAAAAAAGATGGGTGGGGCCATGTACAAGAAAAAATGAGACTTGTCCAGGACATCAAGGAATAAAGATTTTGTCATCATTTACTTGCCTTCATTTCATTCCAATCACGTATTTTCTTTTTTTTTCAGTGAAAAACAAAAGTATGTCTTAAGTGGATAGAAGGTTTGGCTTTCTAAACAAGGAAAGTGGATAGACAAGTGCCCAAAACAGCAAAAAACACCATAAAGCTGAAGAACCAATGGCATATAATGTTACTAATGTCAAGTATGGCATGGCATAAAGCACAATTTTTTTAATTGATTGCAAGTGCAAATGAGTTTGGAGACTTATCAGTGATTAACAGCTTGAATTATTGTCTGTTTCCTACACAAATCGTATTGACTATTGTATAGTGGACTTATGGCAATCAGAAGCTTAGAATTTCATCTCAGAAAAATATAAAATAATATGAGCTCTGAAAGATGATTAAGGGTGAGTAAATAATGCTAAGGAAAATTTAATTTTAAAACTTTACATTCGTAGTAACCGATCAAAATATTAGCTTTTAGATCGTCATGCATTTGTCGACTCTCGTTGAGTTATTCATGAGTTCCTTTAGGAATTTATGACGGGGATATTTGTGGCTTGAAAAGATGAACTTCCTTGGCCTTACAGACACTGATGAGTGTGAATAATAAATGACATCTGCAGGAATAGCTTTCCTTGGATCTTATTCAGAAGGCATTGTGTGCGTGAATGTATGCAGGATATCTTTGAAATGATTCCTGAATATTTTATCTACTGTGAATTTGCAAACCCTGGTGATCCTTTGTAATACTCACATTGGTTGTGTTGCCTTACACACAACAGTCACCTAGTAAGATTCAACATATATGATCTTAAATTGTATCTTTTTATGACTTTGTAGAATGTGTATTGTTATGTCACAATAGTATAGTATCTAACAACAGTGAGAAGTGGGCTGAAACACTATCTTACATGATACTGCTTGTAGTCATGACCATGACTTTGTCCTAAAAAGTGCTGTGGATGGTTGGTTGTGATGTCACAATATGGGCAAAAAAATAGCCATGCAATGTATTGTTCCCTTGTTTTATTAGACTGATGTCGCAATGTCAGATTATGCTTTTCACCGCGAGTAGATGATCCACCTGTCAATCAAACATGAATAGTGTCTTCAGGACCAAGGACAGCTCTAACATGTGACACAAACCCACATCATCCCCACACTTCCCCAAACACACCACAAATTTTAAATATGTCTGTAGTTTTTATTAATTTTTTTGTTATTTTAGTCATTCAAATTTAAGAAAAAAGGGGAAATGTTGCCTTGGCAACTAGATGAAATAAAATAATTTGATATTTTATTTCAGTTAATTGTTATTTCATTTCAATTAATTAATTTTTTATGGTTTAATTTTTAATGAACAATAATAACCCTGACCCACACTCACAAAAACCCATGCACATGCTTAGTTTGATGTCACCTTTCACCCACTTTTGGATTTGTGCTGAAATCTGGGCTGAGAATCAGACGTTACACACCGCTGTTTGTACCGCTTTCTAATCTGTCTCTCCACCATGCATCTTTGTTAAAGTGGAAGGGGCTCACAAGGGTCAAAATTGTGAAATTTCCTTGTACTGATCTTTACTGGAATGTTCTGATGCTGTTCAGTGTTAGTGTGTATGTAATGACATGGAAGATTTGCTGCTTGCATTCCTTGTTTAGAAAACAAGCTCCACTGACCCATCGGAGAGAAAGCTGCAGGAAACCTGGGAGGAAGGAACATCACAACACTTCCTTTATCTTTCCCTCACTCTTCGTATGTTTCTTTCTGTTTCATTCAGTCAGTATGAGGCTGAAGCAGGATGTGAGTCCGGTAGTGGTCGTCATATTTAGGCTGGTGGTTTGGCTCTACTCTCTCATCTCTTACCTGCCGTACCTGATGCTGAGATCGTCCGACTCGCAGTCGTTCTCCGAGTGCTCGCGGAGGGTGAAGGCCCGTTCCATCAGCGGACACCCTTCAGGACCCTACCGGGACGTCAGAGCGCTGAGGGCGCTGACCACATGCATACAGCCGGGGATGAACACACTCGATCGGGTGTTTGAATCGTCTGTGTGCCGCAATCCTCACCTCGATTGCCTGGGCACCAGAGAACTGCTGAGTGAGGAAGACGAAACCCAAGAGGATGGAAGAGTCTTCAAGAAGGTGCGTATCGTCTGTAAGTCCAAAGATCTTACACTTCTGCCCTTCAGAACTCTCTCGGATGTGTTGAAGAGCAACACGTTTGTAGTTTCTTTTCCCCTGATGTCCACTTATACTGTTAGTTAAAGCTTTCTTGCACTAAAGTCATAGTTTAGTTTTTATGAATTTTTAGTCATTGAAAACTTGCTGAAAACCAGATGCAAAAGTGCCTTTCTAAAATCATTTAGTAACAATTAGATACTAAATTAAATGTGCACTGCCTAGCGTATGCTACTTTTGGTCACAAATTATAATAATTTATTAATAATTTAATCATTTCAAATTATAATAAACACTGCTTGACAAAAGTTTAAAATAATATTTCTTTTAATGCTTTAATGTAGTATTCTGCTCACCGAGCCTGCATTTATTTGATCAAAAATACAGTAAAAATTTTAATTTTGTGAAATATTATTACAATTTAATATAACTGTTTTCTATTTAAATATGTTTTAAAAATGTAATTTATTCCTGTGATGTAAAACTACATTTTCAGCATCATTACTCCAGTCTGCAGTGTCACATGATTCTTCAGAAATCAAATCATTATGATGTTCTGTTATTTTATTTTAATTTTGTATTTCAATTATTAATAATGGATCTTATCATTACCAATGTTTTTGCTGCTTAAGATTTTTGTAATAACTGTGACACTCTCATCATTCTTTGATGAATAGAAACTTAATTGAACAGCATTTATTTGAAATTTATTTAAATCTATTGTAACACTATAAATGTCTTTAATGTCACTTTTGATCAATTTAATGTATCCTTGCTGAATAAAATCAAATGAACGCAACATTGGTGAGCCCAAGAAACTTTTTGCAAAAATATTTAAAAATCTTAATTAGTCCAAAGTTTTGGCTGGTGGTGTATATTTAAATACTGAACAAGTTATAATAAACATATATTCAAATGTTGGAAAAATCATAATAAACATATATTAAAAAATTGGGCCTAAAGTTAATTAGCTAATGCCATAAATGTGATTTGAATTACCTGTAATTAATGTTCTGAGTGGACTAATAAGGGAGTTTTGTTTTGCATTGTGTGAAAATCTGTCTACATAATACATAAAACTCAGTTTTCAAAAGGGTAGAGAAAATCTTGTTTTCCATGTCATGACCCTTTAAGTCAGCCGCTCTGTAACAAACTGACTTGCAGCATGTGAATGATCTCTCAGTTCTGAAGGTAATCCTATTGTCCGGCGCTGGAGCAGCTCATATAGTAATAATATTCTGCTGTGACGCTGCTGTTACTCAACCAAAGCTGCCAAACATGTGCTGCTGCTGTTGTGTAACGTGAGAAGAGCTTGATCATATATCACAAACAACTGCTGGGTGTTTGTTTCTGCTAACATTGTTTAAGACAGTGCTTCACTCTTACCCTATTCTGGTTCTAATGTGTTTGAATACTCCACAGCAATGTCTAAAACACAAATAAGATACTCTGCACATTCAGTGCATTTTATTTTTTATCCCAAAGGCAACATTTTACAACTTTTTGAATTTAACAGGCAGCCGTCTGTACCTTTAAGATTATTATATGTAAATGATCGGATATTCTTTGCATGTAGAAGTGACAACATCCTTGTAAATTTTCTGAATAATGAACAGGCATTGATATATAAAGGTCTATAAGTGTTGATATACAGTATGCTTTAAACGCACTGTGGAGGGAATTTTTAAGTTTTAAGATTATTTATCATGTGCACAAAAAGTCAGTGACAGCAGTACAATACAGGAAAGGAAAACAATAAATATTACAAATAAAAGTGTTAAAAGTAATAATACTATCCTCTGTACTACTACTACTACTAATAATAATACATTGCATTTGTAAAAGTTAACGTGTCTCTACATAGTACATTAATCATATCAGTACATATTTTCATATCATATCAAAAGACTATCAAAAGACTATCAAGAGTCTAATAAACTATCCAATACTCAGCAACAGTATATAATAAAACATTAGTGAGTGTGTGTGTGTGTGTGTGTGTGTGTGTGTGTTTTGTGTGTGTGTTGTGTGTTGTGTGTGTGTGTGTGTGTGTGTATAAAAATATTGTGTGTGTTTGTGTGTGTGTGTGTGTGTGTGTGTGTGTTGTGTTTGTGTTTTTGTGTTTGTGTTTTTTGTGTATAATTGTTATGTTATATTGTCAATTTTATTTTCTTTTATATACAGGAGAGAACAATTAATATTTAAAATAATAGTATTAATAGCAATAATAATAATTATAATAATAATACTTTGCATTTGTAAAAGTTAAAGTATCTCTACATGGTACATTAATCTTTTTCATATCAAAAAGATAAATAAATCTAAAGATTTTTTGTTGCTATTCTAAAAAGATTTTAAACTATCCAATACTTTACTTATCTTTTTATCTTTAATTGTAAAGGTCCTTATAATTGTATCAATTTCATAATTGTGTATTGATTTTTTTATTTGATTTTAAAGTTTCGTATAATTTTATTAACTATGGTCTATATATATATATATATATATATAAAAAACTTGGTTTACATTATAAGTGAAAGAAGAGAAAACAAGCAGAAAAAAAACCTAATTAGTTTAAAAATGTAGAATATGATTCCTATAAATCCTATAAATAATGATCCAATAGGAGGAGCTGTTGATCTATAAAATTGTAAAGTCTTTTCCAATGATGGGGAAAAGTTGATAGGAAGGACTGAACAGAACAGGTGAGCGATGGTCTCTTTTCCTCGAAGAGCAGCTGAACAGAAAATAAAGCATTTCAAACCCTTTGTGTTTCTCTGTAGGTGATTTTGGGAGAGTATCGCTGGATGTCGTATGATCAGGTGTATAAAGAAGTGAGAGCTTTCGGCAGCGGTTTGGCTGCTTTAGAACAGAAACCTCTGAAAAACATTGCCATCTTCTGCGAGACAAGAGCGGAGTGGATCATAGCTGCGCAGGCCTGTTTCATGTACAACTTCCCATGTGAGTCACACACACACACACACACACACGACATGAGGTCAATTAATGACAACATCTTGGAAATAAAGCTTCATGGCTTTAAGTCCGAACCGTATGTAGTCAGTGTTATTTCTCTGAGTAAGTTATGATGCATGTGCTTTATTTACTGATTGAGCAGATTTCAGATCTTCCAAATTTTGTAGCGTTTTTCTAGCATTAGAGTTTCCATAGGAGTAAAATGTTATGTATGTATGTTGAATTACATTTGCAGTTTGCCTGTACGAATAAAAACAATAAAACAACATAAACATACCTAAACGAATTTAGGTATACATTACAAAGCATAAATCTTTATGCAGATTTCAGAATGAGTGCTTAATCATTTGTAATACATATGTTGAGCGTTTCGTCCGTGATGTTTTCTCATTAAAATCATATGCTTTCCTATTAATTCAATAGAATGTATGGCAATACTAGGGAATACCAAATCTGGCTGCGCGGTGGCTTCACTTTTATGACGTCATGAGCAATCCAGTTCTCCATTATATATCAGTGCAACATTTTTATTTTTAGGTGTATTATCCGTTTATTATATTTTTGTGAAATATTTTTATTTTTAGGTGTATTATCCGTTTAAAACCTCTTAGGACATCCTTGCAACTGCTTAAAATATTACACTTACATTGTGGAAGTGAGTTGGCATTTTCTACAGAATATTGTAGTTTTTCTAAGCTTCATTCATAAATCAGAGATTCACAGGCCTGTATAAAAATGCAAGATGAAAGAGAGAAGATCTGCACAGTATGTTGTTATTGAACAGACACACATGCACAGGGAAAATCTCTCACCCTCACGCTTATGCAAAACTGCAGCCAGATTTGTTCCATAATTTTGTGTTTATGACACACAGGGGGCTAATACAGAGCTTTGCGTGTGTATGTGTGTGTGTGTTATGTATGGAGGTCAGATTGTCCTCATTGCACTTCTGTTATATAAACGTGCCCCCCCCACCACCTCCTCCTCCTCCTCCTCCTCCTCTCTCTCCTCCTCGTCTTTTTTTCACTCATCCTCCTCTAAAGTGTTTGATAGCGACGTGATTTTTCTCAGCACATGGGCCTCCCTAAACACACACACACACTCGGGTGAATCTCACAAGACCATGCCCGGGTTACATTTAAAGCCAGAATCATAAGAATATTTGCATTAAGAAAATAAAAGTCTGTCTTAGGGCTCCTATGCACAAGATCAGTATTACAGTAAAAATGTTTGGTCCATTTTCCTGAATGATACAGCAGATCATAAATGCATATATCTGCTATGGGTTTCTGCTATATGTATCTGTATGTATTATTGTAAGGAGAATATGGAGGAAAATTCTGGTTAACTGTAAAAAAAAAAAAAAAGAACAATTTTCTCTCTCTCTCTCTCTCTCTCGCCTCATATCTAGATATGATATATTTAGATCCCACAAAGTAACTAGTATGTTGTGGTGTGTGTGTGTTTGTTTTGTGTGTGTCTAAATACTCGCCATATTAAGCTAAATATTATTACTAGACTTGTAGTTTATATGTTTTTTATATTTTTATATCATCAACATATATATATATATTGTATTTTATATTTTTTTATATTTTTATATATAGCCTTAAAAATTATCATAATTGTACTTATATTTTTAGTATAAATTATGCAATAATATATTTTAAAATATTTTGTTTATGTATAAATTGTTTAGTATATTTTTAAATTTTATTATATTATGTATATGTTTAGTTTTTTTTTGTAATTTTTAATATTATTAATTTTATTGTTATTCTATATTGTAATATTTTATATAATAATTTTTTATATAATGAAAATTATATTGCCTTTTTTTTTAGACATATTTTCATGAGATTCACCTCCTCATGTCTGTCACATAAATAAATTGACACACACACAGATGTCTGTGGCTCTTTGGCTGACTTCTGCACCCTTGTGTTTCTATCAACATCAGATGCTCACGTACTTGCTGTCATCAGGCCTAAGTGTGTATGTGTGTCTATGTGTGTATGTGTGTCTATGTGTGTGTGTTAGAGAGAGTGACTGTGTTCATACAGTATGTTATGTATTGCAAACATGCATTTTGTCACGTGGGTTGTTATTGTTTATGTCAGATGTGTGTGTGCGTGTGCTCTAACACAGATATTTAAGCTTATCTTCGTGTGTGTGTGTGTGTGTGTTGATGTTTCCGTGGCTATCTCCTCTCTGTTTGTGTCTCATGGCTGAAGTGTCGCGCCCTCAGCCAGTGACGCAGACTGATGATGTCACAGAATGTGGCTCACCGACCCCCTGTGTTCTCTGGGCAGCCGTGTGTGTTTATGTCTGTATAAGAGTGAGAAAGTGAAGGCACATGAATTGTTTCAGATGTGTTTGTCATTTGCAAAAATGTGTGTGCGGTGTATATACCCACATCTGTATAAGAGTGAGAAAGTGAAGGCACATGAATTTTGGTGTGCTGTGCTTGTGGTTTAATATGCGTACATGATGTGTCTGTGTGTTTCTTGGATTGTCTATGGTTGTTCCTGCCTCATCCTGAACTTTTCACAAGCCATGCGTGCTGTGGGGGTTGATTTTGTTGCTTTTACGCTGCTCCATACGGGATAAGTGGAATATAAGGAAATCTCTTTAAATTTATCTTATTAATTGTATGTGCTATGTGTCCTGTGGTGTGTGTGTCGTTTTAGTTCACGTATACATACAGTTATACAGTACCAGACCAATTAAGTTTGGAAACATTACCTATTTTTATAATGTTTTTTTTGAAAGACAGTCTCTTTCATGCTCTCATCACAGCCTGCTGGCATTTATTTGCTCAAAAAATACAGAAAAACAGTAATATTGTGAAATATTATTACAACTTTAAAATAATAGTTTTTTCTTATATGTGTGACAAATGTACTTTAAAAAAAAAAGTAAGTTATTCAGATCACTGTGATGCGCATAACGCTGAATTTTCAGCAATCATTACGCCCAGCCTTCAGTGTCAGCATGTTAACATCCAGTCTAATCACAGATCATTTAGAAATCATTCTAATATTCATTGAGTTTATTATGAGTGTGGAAACAGTTCTGCTGTCTAAATATATTTGATAGAATAAAGGTTAAAAAGAACTGCATTATTCCAAATAAAAAAAAAAAAACATCTAATAATATATAGCTATCTAATGAATATATTTTCGTTTACTATCACTTTTTATCATTTAACACATCCTTGCTGCATAAGGAATGATTTGTTTTATTTAAAAAAAGAAAGATCATACAAACATACTTACCGTCGACCCCAAATTACCCTGACCAGGTAGGTGTATACTATGTTACAAATATTTATATTTTAAAAACATAGCTTCTTTTTTTTTTTTTGTTTATTTTTAATTCATCAAAGTATCCTAAAAAGTATCACATGTTCTGGAAAAAAAGAAAAAATATTAAGCAGCAAGAACTGTTTCCACCTTTGATAATGATCATCATATAGACTGAATCCTTCTAAAAGGATCATGTGATTAATGAGCCTAAAAAATATCAGCTTTTGCATCACAGAAATAAATGATAATTTAAAGTATATATAAAATTAAAACAATGTATTTTAAATTGTAATAATATATCACAATATTACATTGTTTTTTGTGTGTTTTTGACTCAAAATAACATGCAGGCTTGATGAGCAGAAGAAACTTCTTTCAAAAACATTAAAAATAGCAATGTTTCCAAACTTTTGGTCTGTACTGTATATACATATATATACATTTATACGTATATATCAAATATAATTCATATATATAAATATTACCTTGTTATTGCAATGCTGGCGTCAGATGTTTGGAAATGCAACATGAACACGCAAGTTTTTTTTGCTTTTTTATGTATATTTTTTAGAATTTTTTATTTTTATTTATACTAGGTATTTTTATTTTATTTATACAGTTTTTATATTTATGACGTGTTTTGAGTGTATCTGTGTGTTTTTTGGAAGTGGTCCACCTCTTTACTCTTACTCTTGGTGTTGGTCTCTGCTATTGTTCTTCATTTCATGGACTCAATGAAGCTGAAGTTTCTCACATCATTACCAGCAAAGAACTTCTGGAAACCAAACTCAAGGTGATCAAACACTCAAAGTGCTTCATGTACTAATCAAACAAGTTTTAGTCACATCAAACAAATATTTAATATGATTAACAAAAGATCTATCTAACATCTGATATAACTGAAAATATACACCAGTTTGAAAGTGTTACGTTTGCAATAAAAGAAGTCTCTTCTGCTCACCACGGCTGCATTTATTTGATCAAAAATACAATAAAAACTAAAATATTGTAAAATATTATTACAATTCTCTTCTGCTCACCACGGCTGCATTTATTTGATCAAAAATACAAGTAAAATGTAATTTATTTCGCTGCGATGAACAGGGGCTGAAATATCGAGCTGAAATTATCAGCATCATTACTCCAGTCTTCAGTGTCACATGATCCTTCAGAAATCATTCGAGTATAAGACACTTCTTTCAAAAAACTTAACAAATCTTAATTATTTGGCCAGTACTGTGTATATATAATTTACTGTATATGTTGCTTGGAAAGGAGAAAGATGGTGTAACCTTGACCCTTTGAATCTAATGGGTATGGAAAAAACAAAACAAAAAAACAATAATATTACAGTCTACTTTTAATGATGGTGTAAAATTGAAATTGTTTATCTAATGGGCTTGGAATGAATATTATAACAATATTTTTATATATATATTTTTTTTTTTTTAAATGCATCAATTAAAGGGATAGTTCTCCCAAAAATTAAAATCCTATCACTTACTCACCCACAAGTTGTTTCAACCCTGTAAAAGCTTATTTCTTCTGTTGAACACCACAAAAGATATTTTGGGAAAAAAATTAATAAATTGATGGTCCCCATTGACTTCCATAATATTATTTTCCATACTATGGAAGTCAAGGGGGACCATCAACTGTTTGGTTACCTATATTCTTCAAAATATCTTCTTTTATGTTCAACAGAAAAAAGAAACTCATACAGGTTTGGAATAACCTGAGGGTGAGTAAATGATGACCGTATTTTCATTTCTGGGTGAACTATCCCTTTAAATACATGCACTAATGTTTTTCTGCTTGTATTTTGACACAGAATATTTTGCTAGAGGTGCCGATGTATTTTGACACTCATTGTTGTGGACGATAAACTCAAGAGCGGCTCTGAATACCCACGAGGCATCAGTGTCCACAGCATAGCGGCTGTGAAGAGGCTGGGGGCCCATCCTGAGAATGGTACTAGTGTCTATGTGTGTGTGTGTGTGTGTGTGTGTGTGTGTGTGTGTGTGTGTGTGTGTGTGTGTGTGTGTGTGTGTGTGTGTGTTTGAGGTCGCTTCAGGTCATGTGAATGAGAAATCCTCCATCTGTGTCAAATTAAGGACAGGGTCGAGGGCGTCCCTGACTCTTTCACTCCGCCGTTTTCTTCCTCCATTATAATTCTCTGTGAAGCAGGACTGACCCTCAACAGCTGGTAGTAGTAGTTGTTTTGACTTTGGATAGTGGGTGTTTTTTATTGGTGATGTTTTTCTTTTTCTTCTAAACTGTTTTGACATTCACATGAGCTTGATCTTGATCTTTCTGCTTCAGATGACATTGACATTCGATCTGTTCTGTGTATGTGTGTTAGTTCTGTTTTGTTTGGGGTTCTATTAATAAATCACGTTGGGCCTCAAAATGCACAAATGTACACACTCGAATTCCCATGTTCAGTTTTAATGGTTCTCTAATTGTTTTCAAAGCTAAAACGTCCTGTTCTGCTACTGACATCCGGCGCCCACTTCTTGTTCTTATCTTATTCATTCAATTATTCACACATAAGACTATATTTTTACTTTTATAGTCTATGTCAGTGTACTTCAAAGAACTATGAATTAAAGTTTACAACTTATCCTCCCCTCATCTCCAGTGTTATGGATGTTTTGGCCTTCATTACTGTTGTTCTAAACCAGTGTTGCAGTTGTTAACTAAAATTTTGTTTTCGTTAATTGAAATAAAATGGAAATCAACTAATATTTAAATAAGTGTAAATTAAAAAAATAATAATAATGTTTTAATTAAATTGAATAAAAAAAACCTTTAATTATTTTAAAAATGAAAATTAGAAATGTTGCTATGGCAACAGACTAAAATAAAAAACTTAGTTGAAGTACTTTGGTTAAAACATAAAAAAATATATATAATATATATATACTTCGAGATATATATAATTATAGATACTATCTATTAATATATATTTGTTTTTTTTTTTTTTTTTACGTATAGATAAATATGACAAAAGCACCACAAAATGACTTGAACTTAAATTTTAATTTAATAGTAAAAAATTATTCTAAATATTTATAAAACCCATATGAGGTTAATGCATGAAGTTCATGCTGCTCTTTCTGCAGAATGCACAAAAAATAATAAACATGTCATTAATGTTTTTCATTTTTCATTGAATATGCTTTCATTGTACAGAAAACATCTCCTTTTGTTTTCAATAGAAAATTTAATATTTTATTTTTGTATTTTTGTATTAACTTTTAGAAAACAGATCAGAGCTCATCAGAGCTATTTGTCTTTTAATTTTTTTTTTTGTGATATTTTTGTCTTTTATGTATTTTTTGTTTTTTATTTTAAATATAAAAATATGAATAAAAATGTAAATAATATAAACAAAACTATATGTGTGTGTGTGTGTGTGTGTGTGTATAGAAAAAAAAATATTAATATTTTTTATATTTAAAATATGAATTTATATGTATTTTCTAAAACTGGTAAATTAATAGAAATGTATAACATCTTAAAAAGTCAGGAAAATGTGTAGTGAATATACATTTTTCTAGTAATTTTTAATTGGCTTAAATTCTCTATTAAATGGATTTTGAGGTTTAGAAATGAATCACAAATGATAGAAAAAGTCATGGAAATTCATGTGTCGAAGAGTGTTGGAACGGTGTATCAGTATATTAAAAACTGAGTACATTCTGAATAAAACACTGAAGTAACAAATTTGTCTCCATCCATGTATTTGTAATTTTGCTATAATTTTTGAAGGTAAACTAAGTAAAAAAAAGGTCTGTGATGTCACAATGAAACATTCTTTCATGTGTGATTTCACAATTGCACAATAATGAGATGAAAGCACTGCTCTATGATGTCACAAATAAGCATTCATGAGATCAAAGCACTGTTCAGTCACAGTGAAGCATTAACTAGTTCAAATCGAATTGCTAGTGGTTAATAGAGTAAAATATTTAATAGAATGTAATTTGTAGTAACTTCGGCCTACTGCTGTCCACAGTGTCGAGGCAGAGACGGCCTCCGTGTGCATCTGATGTGGCTGTGATCATGTACACCAGCGGCTCCACCGGCGTGCCAAAAGGAGTCATGATCTCTCACAGTAATATTATTGCTGGAATCACTGGCGTAGCCGAGAGGATTCCCAACCTTGGGTATGAAACACATCCATACATACTGTACACGCTAACATCCTGACATCTGTCGTCATTCACTAATGTGTTTGTGGATATCTAATGTTTATCAGTCCTTCCTAGAAAACCAGTCATTCCCTATGGATGAAGTAAACAGAGTGAGGAAAAACAGTGACAATTATGGGTCTGTGGGGATTTCTGTGCCACGCACTGTATATTATATATGTCATGTGTATTTTATACGTGACACATGCATGCTGTTTTTACAAATCTTGTGAACTCAGCAAGAAAATACAGTGAAATTGCAACTAAAACATAAAATAATATAATATATATAAATAAATTTGTCTGTATATTAACCATTTGGATGTAAATATGATCTTCCTGTAAATTAAGTTTCCGGCTGGTAAGATCGTTGAATGTTTTCTTATGATATTTTCTTATTAAATTCTCTTCTGCTCACCAAAGCTGCATTTATTTGATCAAAAATACAATAAAAACAGAAATAATATTACAAATTAAAACAGTGGTTTTCTATTTGAATAAATGTTAAACTGTAATTTATTCCTGTGATGCAATGCTGAATTTTCAGCATCATTACTCCAGTCTTCAGTGTCACATGATCTTCAGAAATCATTATAATATGTTGATTTGCTGCTCAAGAAACATTTCTGATTATTATCAGTGTTGAAAACAGTTATATTTTGGTGAATACTGTGATGTATTTATTTTTCAAGATTCTTTGATGAATAAAAAGTTTGAAATATAAATCTTTTGTAACATTTAAATAAAATAAAAATCATTGTAAATACTAAGTAAGAATCAGAAAAAAACACTATTGTATATATATTATGTATATTTTCTGTTACACTTGCATGTTTTGTACAAGATGCATGAAACAGGCCTGATAATTAACAGAATATTATAGTATAACGTTTTCTTTTTCATCGTCTGGTTTTAGATGTAAACCCTGATATTTGTATTACACAGCCAGTTGATGAATGTGTTTTTGCAGTGAGGATGACACATACATTGGCTACCTTCCACTGGCTCACGTGTTGGAGTTGAGCGCTGAGATGGTGTGTTTGGCTCACGGCTGCAGAATTGGCTACTCTTCACCACAAACCCTCGCAGACCAGGTACAACACACACAGCTTTGTTCATGTTTACTGTGTACATTCTGGAAATCAAAACACCGGCCTACACTGTATAAAAAGATTTTTTGAAGTTGTAAATATAAAACGGATTATTGGAGTATGTTTTACAAGAAAAAACTGTTTTAGTCTTTCTACTTGAAAATTTCAGGTTTAATCCAATGTTGCTTGCTGTTTCTTTGTAATTATTTGTGAAATTTACATGTAAATTCTGAATGAAAATTGTTTCTACAGCCAGTTTTTAGTGTAAGATGTCAGTCACTGCTCTGTAATAACAACATAATCAGCTTGTCACAATCAAGCAAAAATACAGGCAAATTATATATTTATTTATTATTATTTAATTAAATTATTTATTTATACATATACAAATTATAAATTTATATATATGTATATATATATATGTATATATATATATATATATATATATATATATATATATATATATATATATATATATATATATATATAAAATATTTAATTTTTTCTTTGTATTTACATATTTTGATAAATAATAAAATATTATGCCACTAAACCACTAAAATGTTCTCATACAACACTGCTACTAAAACAATTAAAATACTAATAAAATACTAATACTAATACTAATAAGCTCTATATAATATATATATATATATATATATATATATTAATGGAGTAATGTATTTTAAGTATTTTATTGATGGGTATTTTTTTTTTGTGTTTATGTTATTTGATGTTTATTTGTGTTTATTTGTTAGTTTTATTGGTAATTTCTGAGTGAAAATAGTTTCTACACCAATGTTTTTAGTGTATGATGTCACAATAAGTCACTATTTACAACATAGTTAACATGTGATGTCACTATCATCCATTTAATGTCAAATAATGTCAGTGGAAAATGCTGAAACAGCAGCACTACGTAATGGAAAAATGTGCAGTGATGTGGGAGTTTCTTTTTCTTTGTAACTGCATTGAGACAAATTAAAATGTTTCTTTTTTCATCATTTTTGCTTTATAGTCCACCAAGATAAAGAAGGGAAGCAAAGGAGACACTAGCGTCCTGCGGCCCACTTTAATGGCAGCAGTACCAGTAAGGCTGACTCTCTCTCTCTCTCTCTCTCTCTGGGATTTTGAGGTTGAATGTCAGCGATTGTGATTGTCCAGAATGATTTACAGCTGTAAACAGAACGTGAGAAAGCCCGTGTGGATATCCTTTTGACAGTAGGGACTCATACACTGTAGATACACAATTAATAATGTTTAATTTCTAGATTTTCTTTGCTGGAGGACACTGTAAATGTGCGCACACACACACACACACACATTGTGTGGTTGCACACGAGGGTCCCAGTGGACGGATAACGACACAGAACAGCAAACTTCCATAAACACAGCGGCTGAGAGCAGTGGGAGCACATCCGATTCATAAGGCAGCTTTGAGAAAAATACTCAGAAAGCTCTTCTCCACCCTCCCATGTCACATGAGATGTGATGAAATGTGAAGTGGAAAAATGTTTGCAGTAACTTAATTAGAATCAGCGTCCACTTCCCTTGCAAAACAATACTGTGGTGAAACCAGATGGTAATGCAGTTGTGCTTTATGTACCATTGTGCTGAATAATAACCATATTCATGGTGCTTCAAGGTTTTTCAGAGAATTATTTGTGGTACATTTTGTGTTTTTTCTCTCACTGTGAGAAAAGGTAATTGCTTCTGTGCCCACGTGAAGTCAAGGGGTCGTTTTTGTGATGTCATTTCCTCTCTTATGTTCTCCTTATGCATGTTGATTATACCTCGATGACTTTGATTTGGTGGACAAAAGTTAATACATATTATTAATAATATATTTATGTTTATTTATATAGATGTATTAAATAATTTAAAAGAAATTGGACAAATGTAATAAATACATTTAATGCATTTCATTTTGGTGGCAAAATTCTTTTAATGTTGCTGACAAAACTATTTTATAATGTATGCATTTGTAAATATAATTATCCTGTATTATATATACATACTACATATATAGCTAGATTATAAATTTAGAATTTAAATTTAGAATAATTTAATTATAAATTGAAATTATATATATTTTTACTTATATCCACTTAATATTAATATTAATAAATATAATAAAGAATATTTTATATTTTTATATTTTTATTTAAATGTTTTAAGTATATTATAATTTAGTATAATCAATCTGACTATTTTATATTGTATATATTTATTAAATATAGTTAGTGTGTGTGTGCATATATATATGATGTCTGGCAACAAGAGAATTTAATTCAGAAATGTAAACACAGTTGTCATATAAAAAATTTATTTAAGTCATTAATTATGTATGCATGTACATATATATGAAATGCATTTTTAATTTGTTAAAACGAAATTCATGTCTGGAAACTGGAAATGTCATGTCAAAAAAATCCCAGTTAAATTTCACTGTGAAAAAGTCCATCATGTCTGTGGATTTTACATGCACTTATTTCCTCTCTGTCTCTGTGTGTAGGAGATAATGGATCGGATCTACAAGAATGTGATGCTAAAAGTGGAGGAAATGAGTGTTTTTCAGAGGACTCTGTTTCTGTTGGCCTACAACTATAAGATGGAGCAGCTTGCGATGGGATACAGCACCCCACTGTGTGACAGGTACATCACACACACACAAACTTGAACACGTATTTACATTCATAAGTCTAATATAATGAAAAACCTGTAACATGCATAATTGAATCAGCGATAATCATCGGTATTTAGCCAAATATTTATTGCACTATTCTTGGAACACAGAGTCAAATTTTTGAACTGGTTCATTGAAAAATCCAAAGAACAATCTGCCAAAATCAATTAGACTTCTCAATGCTACTCCAAAGAATTTGATTATTATTGAATTATCATCGAATAGCATTGCCAGTTTTAGTTACCCCTCAAGACTGGTTCTCACGGTTACTTTTTTATTCTCTCTCTACAGGCTGGTCTTCCGGAAGGTTCGGGCGTTGTTAGGTGGACGTTTGCGGGTGTTACTGTCAGGCGGCGCACCTCTGTCTGCCGCGACCCAGAGGTTCATGAACATCTGCTTCTGCTGTCCTGTAGGTCAAGGCTACGGCCTCACGGAGACCTGTGGTGCTGGGACCATCAGCCAGCGTGAGATTTACACCATCATTCAGCATTTCAAACACTATTATGCACATTTTCATAACCTATACTAACGTTTGCCTATACAAAAGTTTGTGGTCAGTAAGAAGAAATTAACTCTTTCCCCGCCAGCATTTTTGAAAAAAGTTGCCAGCCACCACCTGCGATTTTGATGATTTTCACAAAAATTGGATGGCCTACAGTATATTTTGCTGTATGAATATTTGAATATGAATATACACCAAAATAAAGATCAGAGCCTCTACTTTTAAACAAAAGAATCTGTTTTATTCTAGCTTAAAGCATTATTTTTTTATCAACACTTGAATATGGGTAGGTTTCATAAAAATGTATAGTTTTGAGCAAAAAGGTGAAAAAAATCAAATTTTTATCAAAAACTACATCTGGATAATGTTCAGTATGATTATCAAAGCATAAATCCAGTAAATCGCTTCCATCAACACCTCCAAAGCTTGCACAGACATATACCACTTCCTGGATCATTATTTTACTCTGTAACATTATGCAGTTTTCATTAATATGAGGTCTATTGCTGATGATTGCATTATTTTTAATATGCATCTGTTTACATAAGAGATTGCTTTTTCAGTCCTGTTCACGTGTGTTTTTGTTCGGGAGGTTTTGTAATCGTTCAGAAGATGTGTAATAGCGCCCCCGAGTGTATAACAGTGAAAACACAAAAAGCCGTAAAAGCTCATCTTTGGCGGGGATGCGTTGTCTTTTAAATGACGAGATAACTCGACAACAGCACGGAAAGAGTTAATGCATCAATTCAGCAAGGATGCATTAAATTAATCAAAAGTGTCTTTAAAGACATTTATAATGTTACAAATGATTTCTTTTGAATTTTCTATTCATCAAAGAATTTTTGAAAATGTATAACGGTTTCCACAAAATGTGAAGCAGCACAACTGTTTTCAACATTGATAATAATCAGAAATGTTTCTTGAGCAGCAAATCAGCATATTAGAATGATTTCTGAAAGATCATGTGACACTGAAGACTGGAGTAATGATGCTGAAAATACAGCTTTGACTCACAGGAATAAATTACATTTTACAATATGTAATTTACATACATACATACATTACGTACATTTTACAAAATTTATTCACATAGAAAACAGTTATTTTAAATTTAAATAATATTTGACTGTTTTTAATGTATTTTCAAATAAATGCAGCCTTGGTGATCAGATGAGGCTTCTTTACAAAGCATTAAAAAATCTTACTGCCCCCACATTTTTGAACAGTAGTGTATTCAAATGGTAATTATTTGATGTAGACAGGTGTCTAATTAAAAACAACAGTAATTTATTTTGTTATTTTGTGTTGCTTCATAAAAGTTTGTTGCAAAAAAAATTGTTTCTCTGGTGCATTTTTTTTCATTTTGTGGGCTTTTTGTATATATATGTTGTTTTAGGGGCACAATATTGTGAAACATATACATGTGAAATATGGTGTGATACACCATTGCTAATATAAAGCTCACGTTTTACCATGTAAGCGAGCAAAACTACATTGTCCCAGGTGGAGAATGGTCCCATAGACTAACTTAGTTTTTGCTAATTAAAAAAAAAACATGACTGACATGATTTTAATATGTAAACAGATTGTACATATTCACTCTAACTGTAATTGTGTTTTAATGAGAAAATTATATTAAAAAAGTTTGGCCAAATGAAATTAGGTCACCAACTCAATGTCGTGATCCTCAAAAGGCATTAAAATGAAAATTTGTGGAGGACAGCTGCCTTGTAAAATGGTTGAGGTTTGTCTTTTCAGAGGAATCAGTGGTGGAACAGTTCACACAGATGGTGACTCCTAAAATATGAGATTATTTAAACGAAGAAACACATCTTTTCCTGCAGTGGAAAAATTACATAACTGTGCCCTTACAGCCAATAGATCTTCTTGTCTGTGTGTGTGTGTGTGTGTGTGTAGTTTGGGATTACAGTACAGGACGAGTTGGTGCGCCGTTGGTTTGCTGTGAAGTTCAGCTGAAGGACTGGATAGAAGGTGAGTGTGACACACACGCATATATCTGCTCTTATAAAAACACTGTCATGGATGTTTACCTATCCATCAGGCGATATGTCTACGCAGAGAGAAAGATCAGCAGAACAAAAGAGAAGTAAGTGGAAAAAGTATAAAAGGTCGTTTGCGACCTTGTAAGGAAGACACTTCGAGCGGCTATTTCTAGACAGATCAGATCAGCTCAGCTTTGTTCTGTACATGATACACGTCTTTATTTGAAAACACATTAAAGTACTGTTCGCAGCTCCCAATACAAAGAAAAACATCATTGTTAAAACCATAAGAATGAGAGGCCACATGTCACAGGGATAAAGTTAAACTTTAAAGCTTTAACACTAAGGCTTTGGTAGCTGGCAAATATTAGTTGACCGTATCTAAATAGTCTCTGCTTTGTACATTACTGTGTTATTCATATCCATGATAACCAGGCATCTTTTCTGATTGGCGAACATTTTGCTTTTGAACTACTAACTGGATTTGCCAAAGTTTGTCAGAGTAATATGTGACCCTTGACCACAAAAGCAGTCTTAAGTCGCTGGGGAATATTTGTAGCAATAGCCAAAAATACATTGTATGGGTCAAAATTATTGATTTTTCTTTTATGCCAAAAATCATTAGGATATTAAGTAAAGATCATGTTCCATTCAGATATTTTGTAAATTTCCTACTGTAAATATATCAAAACTTAATTTTTGATTAGTAATATGCATTGCTAAGAACTTCATTTGGTCAGCTTTAAAAGTGTTTTTCTCAATATTTTGATTTTTTTGCACCCTCAGATTCCAGATTTTCTCGACCAAATATTGTCCTATCCTAACAAACCATACATCAATGGAAAGCTTATTTATTCAGCTTTTATGTGATGTATAAATCTCAGTTTCAAAAAACTGACCCTTATGACTGGTTTTGTGGTCCAGGGTCACATATGATCAAATATTTTAAAGAAATTAAGAGTTTGAGAGCACTTAGTAGCTAGTAGGTATCCATTAGCAGAACTGCCCTTGTGAAAAAATACACTTTAGCATACTTTTAAAAAGTTATTACTGAAATAATATATATATTATAAAATAAAAATATAAGTATACTGCATACTTTACTTAGTACTTACTGAATGTATAGATTTCTGAAACTTTGTATTGTATTATAAAAAAGTGTTTTATAATCTTATATATACAGTATAGACAATATATAATAATATACTATATAAATATATATATATATATATATATATATATATATATATATATATATATATATATATATATACATACAGTATATACAGTAAGCACGACAACTACAGATCATTAAAACAAAGATTTAATATGTACCTTAAAGTAAAACTTTAAATTTGCACTTTTAAAAGTGTATTTAATGTATTTATGAAAGTGTCTCTGTTTAAGTACGCTTAAGTGGCCTTTTCGCAAGTACAGTTTTTGGCAAATATTCTTTAAAGATTTGAAGTACTGTACACTACAAGTGTGCATTCAATACAAATAAGCACACTTCTTCTTCACAAGAGTGCAGTCTATAGACATTTTCTGCCAATTTTTTATGTTTCAACCACAACTGTTCATGGAAACATCCCCAAAAATGTGACCGGTCCCGTTACACGTCAGTCTCTTCCTGTCTAATTAAGCAGTTCTTGGCTACATACTGACTTGTGGCTTAATAACCTCTGAGCTCATGGTGTGCTTTATATAGTTTAGTCCATTTCCCGTTTCTTTTCTTTTTGTGTGTGTCATAATAATGCATTCTGTGTGTATCCAGGTGGATATCGCAGCACAGACCGGCCCTGTCCGCGAGGGGAGATTCTGGTCGGTGGACCCAACGTAACAATGGGTTACTACAAGAACAAAGAGAAGAACACTGAGGACTTCTTTGTGGATAAGAAAGGCCAGCGGTGGTTCTGCACCGGAGACATCGGAGAGTTTCATGGAGACGGCTGTCTGAAGATTATCGGTGAGAGAGATTAGCCAGAACATCGTAAAGACGGGACTTTTTGGCAGGAGTGAGCGAATGGAAGTCGCCTCTCCTTTACGATAAAACGCTCCAGTCCTGTACTTCCTGTAAATGACACATCTCGCTGTCAACTCTACCCCCACAAGGGCAGCGATAAGAGCGCAAAGAAAGCAGGATACACTCCAAAAGGGAGAGAAAGAAAAACTTCCTGTTGCACAAACTCTCATACACATCTGATGAATTATGGTTAATATTTGCATATGTGTGTGTGTTTGCATATTAGACCGCAAGAAAGACCTGGTGAAGCTTCAAGCGGGAGAATACGTGTCTCTGGGCAAAGTGGAGGCCGTCTTGAAAAACTGTGCACTTGTCGACAACATCTGTGCCTATGCCAACAGGTGCCCAAACAAAGCACAACCTGCGCTGCACAAACAAAAACACCCTCAACTTGTGTTACAGTACTAACAATGAAGACTTCTATATTTCACACACAATGGCTTTAATGTTACCTACATTCACTCTGGTGATATCTAAAGCTCTTTATTCTATATCCCAGAAGGCATTTTGGTCAGATGTCAACAGCTGCAGTTATATAGCAGGGTCCCCAAATCCGACAATGCAGCATTAGAGATTACTGAAATCCATTCCCCCTCTAACTTCCATACTTAATAACTGTGTGACAGAGTTTTAATTAGGATGGAAAAATGTAAACAAATATCTCCTGTGATCTAGTGAGCTCTGATTACATTTTGGATGAGAATAAGTCTATCGATAGAGATTTTGCTATATCGACATGTATAAATAGAATTTTCATATAAGAATTTATCTTAAAATCTTAAATATTTTTTTTATATATATTTAAATAAAAAATAATCTTAAATACTCAAAACCATTTTTAATATAAAAATATTTTGTTATATTTTTAAAAACGTGTAATTAATTTTTTTTATTAAAATATTTTATATATTAATTTATAATAAAATCTAACCAAAAAAAAAAAAAAATATTAAAATTTAAATATATACATTTAAATAATTTTTTTTTTTATTTAAATTTTTTATTTTTTAATTTATAAAATATAAATATACATAACTACATTATTTTAAGAACAATGTATTTAAAAAGCGAAAAACTGCGTGTATTTGTTTTATTTGTTACTTCGATTACTCAATTTATTATTTTGCTGTAGATATAATAAAATAACCTGAAAATCACTGTATTTCACTTTTTATTTTAATTAATTCAGTTATTTGCATTTTTTTTTCTTATTTTTTTAATAAACAAAGATTAAATGTGTGTAACTTTGTGCATGATTTGTCATCACATTAAAATGACTTATGAATTAATTCAGTGAAGACTGTGTATTTGTTTTATTTGTTACATTTGATTATTCAATATGGTTACATCACCCACCCCTAACACAACTGATTTGTATTAAGTTATTGTAATTTGTGGTGCCCAATCAGAAGCAGCTGCTGGCGCTGGCTAAGAGGAAGTGTGTCAGGGGTTTGTGGGAGGAGCTTTGTAACAATCCCGTCATCGAGGAGGAGGTGCTTAAAGTCATCACAGAAACAGCACTTTCAGGTGAAACAAACCCTTCCACAAATTAAGGCCTTAAAAAGGTCTTAAAGTAAAGCAGAAAGTCCTAACTTTACAAAATCATGGCATTAAATCTTGCATGT
Source organism: Cyprinus carpio (assembly GCF_018340385.1). Classification (NCBI taxonomy): domain Eukaryota; kingdom Metazoa; phylum Chordata; class Actinopteri; order Cypriniformes; family Cyprinidae; genus Cyprinus; species Cyprinus carpio. The sequence continues at coordinate 24,919,750 of NC_056586.1, read as the reverse complement.
ATTGCAGAAAATCTTCCTCAGAATTTTTGTCTTGTTTTCCAAGACAGATATCTAAGATACATTTACTTTACTTAATATGCAAAATGAAGATATAAAGTCTTGTTTTTGGAGAAACTGAACAAAATGAAGTGAGTTTATGCTTAAAACAAGAACAAATGTGTCCGGTGCTGGCAAGATGTGTCGGAATGTGCACGGGCTAATTTTGAGCTACAGGCAAAAAAAAGAGTGTGTAAGGTTTAGTTTTTAGATAAATTTGAAGGTTTTAAAAGTTATGAGTTCATTAAAGGGGTCATATGATCCTCCTAAAAATAATATTATTTTGTGTATTTGGTGAAATGAAATGTGTTTATGCTTTTTAAGGTTCAAAAAACACATTATTTTCCACATGCTGTACATTATTGTTTCTCCTCTATGCCCCGCCTTCTGAAAACGCACGTGATTTTTACCATTGATTTTCATCGTTCTGAAAAGCGAGGTGTGCTCTGATTGGCCAGCTATCCAGTGCTTTGTGATTGGCCGAATACCTCAAGCATGTGACAGAAATGTTATGCTTCTTCTCATACTGTGATGCGTGTTCTGGTCAGAACACCGACGAGACAAGACAATAACAATAAAACCCATTACAAACAAGCCATTTGTTGCATCCAGTGGGGACATAATTACGGATTATAATGATTTATACTGTGTTTTTACGCGTTGCGTTGCATCGTGCCGCGTAAACATAAAACCATGTCTGCATTTGTGATCGGAGAAATGACAAACAACAATTTTTTTTTGCATCTGTTTTTATTTATAATAAAGATAAAATAAAAAATAACTATATTGTGACTATTAATATAGTAATTATTATTAAGAAAAGAACTGGAGGAAAAGATGCAACGTCGCTCAGTGATTTTGCTTTGGAACATTGAGAAAACTTTAACTCAATTTTTCTCAAAATTGACTTTGCTGACTCTATTGACTTCAAACAGATGTAACTAATTTTTCAGTCAAATCATACATCATTTTGAAGGTATTTTAATGGAGAATGATTTTTTTTTTTTTTTTTATTATTATTATTTTGCCAGCACGTCACAAATATCTGTCATTGGAATAAGAAAACTTGTTTTCCTTTCTAAATGAAGTTGATTTCTTTGAGCCCATTGGCAGATATTTGTCCTTTTTAATAAACTCACTTCATCAGTTTCTCAGTAATTCAAGCCTTAAGCTTAATATTTATTTTTATTTTATTTTTTGTCAAATTAATTTTAAAGTAATGTAGATCTGTTGGAAGTTGTATGTTTAAACATTGAAGTGTTGCAAATACATCTAACTTTCTGCTCCCAACATATTGACATACCATGTTCTCTTATTTTTATTTCTTAAATTTTCTTTACTTTGTCTTAAAATGTTTTAATTTGCATTCATAAAACCTGCAGAAACAATGTATACTGCACACCATATGCAAGTTTCCCTATTAAATGTACCAATAAAATCATAATGGCCACAATATTAGCAATCATTTAAGCTTGAAATGTTATTTGTATTCCTATGGAAGAAAGTTTATATCATGCACATTTGTTGTGCTTCCTGCTTTACCACTCTTTAGTTTAGCTGATTCATTTCCTGTTCCTGTGTATTTAACAGCCCAGTTAGAAAGATTCGAGATCCCACAGAAGATCCGCCTGAGCGTTGAGCCCTGGACCCCAGAGACCGGCCTGGTTACAGACGCTTTTAAACTCAAACGGAAGGAGCTCAAAACTCACTACCAGAACGACATTGAGAGGATGTATGGTGCCAAATAGAGCCTGACAGAGCCAAACCACTACTCATTCCAGGAAAGAAAAAGTAACTTATCTCACCATAGCAACTTCCAATCAGAAGGAGATTTCCACTGGACGTTAATCGTTTGGAAATGTTTTTGTACACTGTGATGATCAACACTCACAACCAGCAATTCTTAAAGGTGCCAAAAGTGATGTTAGCCTTGCTAACTTCTGCCAGACTTAGCTGCTAAATTAGGGATCCCTCCATCCCCTCCAAATACATGCATGCTCCCCAAAACCCCGTAATGTTAGCAAATCAGAAGTGAAATAACTGACAAGCAAAAAGGTTCAGTGCTGTAAATAGATAGAATTACATGCACTCAAAAAATCTGATAATAATGGCTCAGTCAGACCGAAAAGCCTTCATGTAAACACCTCCAGCAGAACTTGATCCAAATAACCTTTCAGTCAGATCGAAACCTGAAAAAATCTGTCCAGTAGGAAAAAAATAAGATGCAGAGAATTGTTTTATGTCATACAAACGTGTGTTTATTTTCATCTGGCGTTTAATTAACTGGTCAGTGGAGGATAATGTATATATACAAAATATTTGCTAAAAAAAGTTTTTAGATATGTCATCAAAGCAAAAACTGCAATTATTTTCGCAGTAGCTCAGGAGAAAACGCTGGATTGGATTTTAAACCAATTTACAAAAATGAATGCATGTAAACATACCTAATATGCAATTTCTCAGGACATTTTATGCATGTTATTCCCCAAAAAAAAGCTTTGTCATGGCTTGAAATACTTCCCATGATGCTTTGGATCTCCAAAATGTTGCTGGACAAACCAAATCACAGACGCCAGATTCACAGTCGGTCAGTCTCGCTCTCTGTCACTCTGAACTGTCCCAGTTCTTGATCTGCCCTATACACAAACAATGCATCATGGGATATGATTTTCTAAACTCACGTTCTCATTGAAACCTTCAGTTTCAAACAAATACGACATCAGTTTACATCAGCAATTATCTGTCCAAATAGGAATCTTAAAGCCATTATTTGCTTTTTCAAATTTTTCCATAACCTTCATTTAATACTGTCAGGAGACCAATGAAAAGCAAATATCAAACAAAATCAAATATATTTACTTATTTCTATATATTAGATTACTGTTGCAATAATTAGCTTTATTTAATATAAGAACGTGCTCATTGGACAGTATGAAATCCCTACAGCATTTCTACTCTTTGGATGATTCTGATTGACATTCTAGGACTGGAATGTTCCTGTTGGGTGGCTTTATATCCTGCTGGACAGGATAATAGATCTAGTATAATTATACTAATACAAACCATTCAACCAGGGCCTTTAAACATTTTGAACTGAATTGACTCATTTCAGGGAGATTTTCCACTATTCGTCTATAAAGACGCACTGACGTGTGCTTGAATTGTTTCAGAGAGTTGAACTGTTTCATTCAGAAATAACAGACCAGACAAGACTTGATGCGAATGGAGTTGTTAAATTTTGGAGCTTGTTTAAGCTCAACGTTTGGCTGGTTAGCTTAACTAATCTGACCATGATTTTGGTCAAAGTGGGCAAAATTTAGTTTCTCCACTGATGCCCATTCAAAATCAGCAAAATTATTCTGAAATAAACTGAATATATAAATTGCAAAAAAGTCACTGTATTAGATCTCCTACCTTTTTTGGCAGGCTCTTAACAAGACTCTCTCTCTGCTGCAGGGAGTTATGATATGTATAAAAACACCGTAAATATATCAAAACTTAATTTTTGATTAGTAATATGCATGGTTAAGAATTCATTTGCACAACTTCAAAGGCGATTTTCTCAGTGTTTGGATTTTTTTGCACCCTCAGATTCCAGATTTTCAAATAGTTGTATCTCAGCAAAATATTGTTCTATCCTAATAAACCATGCATCAATGGAAACCATGTTTATTCAACTTTCAGATGATGTATGAATCTCAGTTTCGAAAAACTGACATTTAAGAGTGGTTTTGTGGTCCAGGGTCACATATAGCGATCAGTCACGTGACCTTTACGGATAAGCTGATTGGCTTAAAAATGTTGTTTCAGAACTAAGTCTGCATGAAGCAAAAATAGAGTTGAATTAGACGTATAATAATGGTTTTATTATTCATCACTGATAAAAGGCTCCCTGGCTCTTTTTTTTCCTCTCTCTGCTTGTTAAATGTACTCGCTGTGATCCCTGTGGAAGCGGCTGTCATAAACTCTGTTCTCATTGTTTATTTCTCTCACGCTCTCTCTCCTCTCAACATTATTACTTTGTCCTTTTGGTCCTACACTGTTTGGTACCCCTGATAATAGCCTGTTTTGAACTAAAATGAAATCAGACATTGCAATATCAGGCCATAAGTTATTCATTTATTTTGCCATTTGCCTTGAAATTGATCCTGTGAAGATGAGATAATGGAATAAAGGACTTTCCTGTGCAAAACTCAGCTTTAAATTTTGGTTTGTGGGTAATTCCTACTGTGAAGCACACGTCCAATCCAGTATATATCCCATGTCTTATGAATAAACTTAATTTTTAAAGATCACTATTAAGTGAACAGTGTCATTAATACCTTTGTGCTTTGAGTGGATGTTGCCAATTGTTTGTCAAAATGTTTCAAACAAATTGTGTTTACTGGTGCAGATTGTTTTAACTGGTAATCAATTTTATTTCAACTTTCCATTCTATTGGTCTTTTGTGAAATCCCTTAAACAAACAAAAGCCCATTTCCTTAAGAACATCATTTTGTTTGGTGAAAAGCAGCACAGACATCAGTAAGTTTTAGCAATGGATTTGAAGAATTGTGTGATGGTTTGTGGTATCAGTTTGTTAGTGTCACTCTAAAACATTCGAAATGAACTTCAGGTTAAAAAGGGTTCAAGTTTTAAAGAATGACCTCAGTCCTTCACTGAGCAATGACTAACTTTAGCTCCATTGTGTAAATAATAATGAATAAAGTTGAAGTGTCTGATCTTGACCAGAGCATATGTCTGAAAGTCTGCTATTCCCTTTTATAGAAATACTTCCATAACAGAGCTGCAGCGTATGAAAGTCCCTATAGTGATTGTAAAAAGTCCATGTAACTGAAGAAATGAAATGTTATAATGCTGATAGTTTCCTCCGATTCGTTCCGTAATGCTGTTTTGTCTGTAGTGTGATCTCAGACTGCTGATTTGATCAGATTTTTATGCGCTTTGCGTCAGTTCTGTGTTACTCGACCCTAATTAACAGGTGTGGTTTGGCATTGGTTTGTACATTCTGTCTCCAGTTTTCTGCAGCTGTGCCACACCTACCCGTCATGCATCACTGCCAGACAGATGAGGTTGGCATCGATTCTAACATGCTTTCACTGCTGACGTAAACCAGACCAGAAGACCCTTGAAAACTACACTACTCAGTGTGGTTGTAAAGTATAGCTTAACCTTGCTTATTCAAATGCACAGGATGGCATTAATCAAACTATCCATTGGAATAATAATGTTTGCTTAAAATTTAAATGTTTCATATATATATATATATTTGTTGTTGGTGCAAATTGATTATTACTCACATAAAGCTATCACCTTAATTTGCAATGCTGAAGTAAGCTATTTTATTTGAATGTGCAAGACTTTCATTAGCTCCTATAGTTAAAATTACTATAAAAACGCAGTAAACTATTTGCGCTACAAACCAGTGTGTTTATGATCATGATAATGAATTAAAATGATATAGTAACAAATACCAATATCAAACAGCATAGTGTCCTTTTTTGTACAGGTAAAATAACTGGAAGCAAATGAGACCGGAAGTCTCGCACATTTAATTTACAAACGCCGCATTACGTTAAAAATAAAGTGGATAGCATCATATGAACTACTTTAAAAATACTTCTTTTTTTTTTAAACTAGAAAGCTGTAGAATAAAATCATGTTCAGGTTTTGGAACAACATGAGGTTAGTAAATTAACTTTGGTTTCGGGTGAGCCATTCCTTTAACCCTTATGCGGTGTTGGGGACGTTTTTGTCCACTAGGGGGTAATGTTGAGTCTTAATTTGGCCACAATTTTCTCCGTGTTTTAGCAAATTGAATGATTTTTGGTGACAAATCTTATTTTGACATATTTTAGGAAAATGTTTTGAAAATTAAAAAAAAAAAAAAATACACTGTGGGCAAATTCACTATCCTTTCATTATGTTCGGGATGAAAACATCCACTAAATTAAACTGCTGTAAAAATGAATCAGATAAATATTTTTTTCAAACTTTTTTGCATAAATCTATTAATCAACCTCAGTCCTGATCAAAACACACTATAATATGCTGTTATACCCCATATAACTCCATATACAAGCCAGAAACTAAGCTTTTTTTTTTTGCACAGGCATGTCTAAAGGGTTAATGGTCCCACCTAATGATCAACTGTAAAAATAAAATTTTTTACCTCTTTCCAACAGGGAAAACCACCAACAATCAAGAACGCATTATTATATGGTGTCATGGCTTTGCAATCAAAAAATGTCATTATAATGGAAGTCAATGGGGCAAAAACAGCTACGAACAGTAAATGAGGGAGAAAAAATTAAAATCTAATGCTGCACAAAAACTAACAATGCATCAAAGCAAATGTTGTTACTAATCTTTGACATGCCCAAGACTGTGATAAAAGGTAAAAAATATCCAGTCCACAATCACTTTTTATATTGAAAATAAGTCATTTTGTGTGTTTTTACCCCCAAATCAGTGACATCATTAATGAACTTGGCAATTAAAGAGTAAAAATCTTGTTGTTTTAAAAAAACATTAAGTAGTTTTGATCAAGACTGAGGTTGATTAAAAGATGTATGCAAAAAAAATTGAAAAAAAAAAAAAAATATCTAATACATTTTTACAGCAGTTTAATTTAGTAGATGTTTTCATCCCGAACATAACGAAATGGTAGTGAATTTGAACAACGCACAAGGATTAAGACAGCGTTGATTTATTTCTGCATAATTCATGGAAGCAATTAAACCGGTTTTTCTAATGGCAAGCAGTCCTGTTTAATAAGAGGCTTTCCTAAATCAATCCTGTCAGGTTATGTTATGATAGATGAGCACATCTGGCAGCATGCGCACTTGGACTCCATTAAACGTCAGAAGAATGTGGCTGTGAGCTCAAGCGTCTCTGGCCGGGACTCAGATCCTGCGAGGAAGGACGTGAGGATCTCGACTCCCTCAACCTCTGTCACAGATCCTCCTGGCGCGTGGCCACGCACGGGATCCGCTATTTAAACCGGACTCAGCTGACAACCCCGTTACAAGCCAGAGAGACTCGACTAAACGCGAGGAACGGGCCGACGCGCTCCAGGGTGAAACATCCCGGTGAGTAACTAACTTTAATGGAAAGCCCTGAACGGACATAAAACAAAAGGTTATTGTAAACAAATCATTTAAAGCTTAAAATGTGTACTTGCAAACATAAGTATTTTTAAATCATGTCTAAATTGGAGTGAAGTGGGCTATTAATGTTAATAAAGTTATTATAAAGTGTTTTTTTTTTTACTTTGATGTCAGTTTAAATTGTGTTACAGTATACCCCTTTATACAGTCTCTAAAATTTGTTTGTTAAATATTTATTTTACTTTTTTTTTTTTTCAGATTTTTATTTTTTATTTATTCCTCTCATTATTATTATTATTATTATGCATATTATTTTCTATATTTTTATGATTATGCCTGTCTATATTTTTATAGTTTTTTATTTATTCTTAAATCTCCTCATTATTGTTATCATTATCATTACTACTAATACTACTATATCATTTAAAGGGCTAAGTTTTAAGCAATCTTCCTCTCTGTTATTTTACAGATAACTCTGTTTCTGTTACCGTCGTAATGGAGTTGGCGCGCAACGCCTCCGCGCTTTCGTCGCAGCAGACCAACCGAATCGCCTTGCTCGGTGGAGGCGACAGTAACGCGTATTTGTACATCGTCATCGTGGTGTCTTTCTACGGAGTCTTCCTCGTTGGCATCCTGCTTGGTTACCTGCGCACCAAACGGCGCGAGAAGAGGCGCACGAACGCGTTTACGCGGCTTCTGCACGAGGAGGAGCAGCGCAAGTGGGGCGCGAGCCAGAAGAAGCACAGCTTCAGCCTCCCCGCGTTTCCCGCCCTGCGCTCCACGCCGGTGCCGTTCATGCTGAGCACCGGCCGCGCGCTGGAAGGCGGGAGGGTTCTCGCGCCTCTGGCGTGCGCGCTGTGCTCGGTGGAGCAGAGCAGCGTGAGCTCCCTCAGCTCCGTCACGGATGTGCGCTTCGCCATCGAAGAGGAGTCGGACAGCGGCGGTCACGAGGATCCACAGAAAACGGGCTCGGAGGCGCGCAACAGTGACGGAGCGACCGGGGAAAACCTCAAAGAAGCGCTCTGAGGTTCCCGCCGCAAACCGTTACTATGGCAACCATAGTTCCCGCCGAAATGCAGCGATTACAGTTAATGGTACTACAAATAAAACTATTTTAAGTTGGTACAAGCCATCGTTGTAATAAAACAAACAATTAAAGAACGTTTCTGAACGCTTCTTGTACTGTTTTAAGAAAATCCTGTTAATTTATTGAGGTTTTACGGTTGTTAATAACTAGTAAGTTAGCTTGGCGGGAACTGTGGTTAACTTTAGGAAAGTTCTCTGAAGTGCCTTGGAAAGTATGAACTCTTACGCCAGAAACATATTTTTTACACAAGCACAGAACTAGCGGTATAAATCGGATCTGACACATGTTGGAATACGAATTCAGTTTGTGTTACTAGAAGAGTATTTCTTGACACGCTTGTGTGAAGTATGTTTCAGGCATTAAACGCGATGTAAACACTGCCAAACATTGCGATAAACCTGGAAGTCACTTGAAAAAAACAAACTTTTTTTTTTTATATATCATTTTACTCAATAATGGCCTATATCGTCATTCACACAGACGTGTAAAACGATTTACAAAATGTAAAATTAGTATTTAAAATGATCTGTATATTTTGTTCTACAGGCATGGATATGTCTACCTTATTTCATGTGTAAACTAAATAAAATGTTCCTTCAGAATGTGAAGGTTTTGTGGCTGTTTATGTTTGCACTCACCGAGTATTGCCTCTTGGGGGAGTCAAAGACCACCAGGTCTTTCTTCAGAGACTGTTTCTCATAGATTAGTGTATGTAGGAACCTACAATGGGAACACTTTAAGACATAAGCATTCAGAAATGTAAATGATTTTAGGTATATTCTCCACTGTCCCGAGGGACTGAAACTTATTGTTCTTATAGATGCAATTAGACATTCTGAACCCCTTTGCAGATGAGAAAGATTGTGGTTAGCTTCTTGGCGTCATTGTAGAGATGAAGATCTCTCAAGCGTCCACTCCTGAAACATATTTCATTTTATTATTCCCTTTGAGGATAGGCTAGATGTTCGTTCAGGGACAAAGGGGGTTTTCTATATTTCATGATTTTGTGCTTCTACACAGATCTGGATGATTATAATTATAACCAGAATCCTTCATAATCATCATCCTCGGTCTTTGTTGTCCTAATGAAATGACATCACATGCACAAGTGACCCGTCTTCCACCCCAGGGATTGCAGTGGAAAGTTCTCGCATGTTCCGTCTGAGTGGCTCTTTTCCAATAAAAATATCCTCGGTTCATCTAACGTGAGTTTTTTCGTCCAATTTTAAAGTTTTTGAAGTTAAATATTCAGCTTTTGACACCGATGTCACCTCAAAAGAGAGGTGACCCCGTTGGTCTTCCTGCTTTTTAAAGCGAGGAGTAAAAAGTGAAGCCCAACTGTTGCTGTGGTGAATTGAAAAACATTTTATTTTGATTTTAGAGTCACATGAAACACAGTGATGCATAATGAATACAACTTCCGAACAAAACACTGCATGTGAATAATTTACTGAATCATTTTTGCCCTATATCAAAGGTCATGAATTATAAACCATGTCAAGCTTATACGTGCAGTCACATCTAGTTGTCTCTGTTTATGGCCAAACTTGTGCTCCCAGAGAGTTTCATTTTGATTAAATGATTGCGACTGTGTTGAAAGACAAAACGAGGGAGTCAGAAGAGAGGTTGGTGTGACTCATACTCCCTGCAGAGGAAATGAAAGGCACTTCCTCCCTCTCTCTGTGGCTCTGTAACATCTATGGCATGAATGGAGCGTTTACGAGCAGTTTTATTAGCTACTTCTGTGCTACAGTAAGTGTTGTTAACAGGACTGCGGTAACTGACCCGGGAACAGCTCTTTTATGATGCATTTATCATCCAATGTTTTTGCTAAGAGTATGGTCTGGCTCTGCATACAATAAAGATAAAGAGAACTTCAGCTGTCAAAAAGGCTGTAAAAGTGGTTCACCAGCACTGTATTCCACAAACTGAAATGTATTTAGCCTACTGAAAATTCACATAAGCATAGCTATTAAAACTTTAGTCTCACTCAGTCAGCTACGATGCAAATTATATCTGACGAATTTTTGTTTAAGTGTTCAAAGTTATCGTGTGATTTCAGAGGATTTGAAAGTGCGAGGATCTTGTCATGCATGTTATTGTGCTAGCTTGGTTCGTTTCAGGGACTTGAACCTGTATTTTTAGCCCACGTGTGAACACTGCTTTCTACGATTGATCTCAGATCCCCTTAATGCGAACAGAAATGAAAACCAAGCTCAGACTACCTCCGAATAAGGTCTCGGTCAGTTTGATTTTCACATTCGCAAATTCCTAAGTTTAGGTCATTAGCTACTCTTTCTTTCCGTACAAATGACACAACATTGCTGCTGTTGATATAAGAGTATGAACAGAGAAAGTGACAGCTGCCTTTCTCCAATTTCCGAGGACTGTATAAAGAAACAAATATGACAGGAATACAAAAGTTTTTCTCTTGAGTTCTAAAGGGATAGTTAACCCAAAAATGAAAATTTGATGTTTATCTGCTTACCCCCAGAGCATCCAAGATGTAGGTGACTTTGTTTCTTCAGTAGAACACACATTATGATTTTTTTGCTTCAGCCGTTGCAGTCTCTCAGCAGTACAATGCTTGTCAATGGTAACAGAATCTATGAGAGAGAAAAAAACATGCACAGACAAATCCATATTAAACCCTGCAGCTCGTGACGATACATTGATGTGTAAAGACACAAAACGATCGGTCTGTGCAAGAAACTGATCAGTATTTATATCGGGGGTTTTTTTACCTCTGATTCATGCAATGTCCCCTTTATTAAGCACCCTAGGATGGCTTCAGGGTGAGTAAATCATGGGGTAATTTTCATTTTGGGGTGAACTATCCCTTTAACAGAAAATGTACCCATTTACTGTATGAAATCTAAACAGTTTTTGTGTTCGATGAAAGAGCACAAGGATTTTTTGGGTTCAATTGCTGGGTTATTTCACATACTGCCTTAGCCACATTTTGGCAGTGCACTTGTGCTCAAAATAAATGGTAAAATAAAAGTGATTCTCTCTCTTTGCTCACCGACTTAGTCACGGTGACATTTGAGACTAACATTTACCATGTAAATCTCTAACACAGAAAAACATGAAATCCATTCTCTTTTCATTTCTCTTTTTCTCATCTGACCTTTATGACTTTCCATTAAATGGAACATGTATGAGACTTGCCATGTTTTAAATGGCAACCCAACTTGACTGATTCATATTTAAATATTGGGCAACAATCTGAACAGTCAGATGTAATTAGGAAGATCAAGAGTACCAATAATATTGAACATATTGATAAGGTGCTCACATACTAATCCGAACCATTCTCAGAGGAGTCTGAACACACGCAAATGTTTCATATCTCTAGGCTCTTAATGAGAGTTTCTATGGCAACAGTTTCCAGAGGGAGTGCTTAATTTACATGTGGCAGTCAGATATCCGGATGGCGTAAGGACATCCGTGTGAGGGCCGTGTTGTGTGTGTGTGTGTGTGTGTGTGTGTGTGAGTGGATGGGTGCTCCTGAAAAAGCACATAAAGTAGGAAATAAATTAAATCTTGTACATTAATGTAATATTGCATGAAATGGTACAATGACGAAAATCAAACTGGCCCAGAATATTGAAAGTATTTGAAGAACCCTTCTGCTGTTAAAGACTATTGCTCACAGTTCCAATTAAAACTACAAAGAGATGTATGCCATTGAAGTTCCATAAAGTACTTTTCCTTATAGTTCTTCAGAAAACCATCTGTGCCCTGTTGCTTAAAAACCCAAAAAACTGATATGAAGAAATCTGAAGACCTACTATTAACTAAACCTAAACACCTAAAACAGTTGTTGAAAAGAAGACCAAGAGAAAAAAAAATTCTCAGAGGCTCTTTCATGGATGTTTCGTAGTTGTGAGACTTAATGGGGTTCTTCGTTATGCTTCACTAGAGGGACAACTTCAGATGTTTCTCCTAAAACTCCTAAGGACAGATAAAACAGACACTAATTAGTCAATGCTTAGTCGATATTCATCTAATGTTGAAATAGTGGCTCAGGTGATCATTAGGAGAAATGTTTTCATTTGAGATGTACAACCGTTGATAGCATTCTTGAGCTTTCTTCTGAAACTCTGAGACACATGAGATTACTATGCTCAATTTCTTCAGAAAAAAACATCTGAAACTTATTATTCAAAAGCCTGCAGTTCCTTTCCAGTTTTCTCATTGCTGTCTAGTAGATATAACTGATACATTAAAGTTGAAGTGCGTAACGTCTGCACCACTAACATCATCAAACTGGTTGGACAAACAGATTGTCTCATACCAAATTCACAGTCAATGTTGGCTTGTTGGGCTGCTCGGGATGATGTCAAGATGTCAACCTATGAAAGCCTTATGTATAATTGTCTCTGCATCTGAAATCATAAACGGTATCTAACAGGAAACAATCCACAAACTCACGTCATTGGTTGACTCAGAAGCTGTCATACTGGCTTGCTCAAATAAACAGATCAATGTTTTGAATGTGTCAGAGTTTTCATTCTTCAGAACATCAAACTAACAATGGCTTATTGTAAGTCAGAACATAATTTTGAGATATGAGAAAGTATTTTAACATACCAAATTACACAGCTATGGGCAAGGAACCACTAAAGAACCTGTATTTTGATCTGACTTTGCTATCTGATCTCAGTTTTAGTGTCTCGTTCTGGTGGTCTGAGCGGACGCTGGTTTGAACTCACCGATTAGTTGAACTTGACATAATAAAACAAAAAAGATAAGCTTCATGATTTCGGGAGGCTAGTAAGAGACCCCCAGCTGATTTTCCCAAAGCTCTTCATTTCCTGCAGCATGAATACGTGCAGAAACACGACTGCTGAAAAACATCATGCATGAGAGTAAACCAGCAAAACATAAAAGATGATGATATTATGGTCAAAATAAATAAGTGACTCTTTGAAAGTCTGAAAACTTGTGTGTGTACTGTAAATCTCAATAGAACAAGCAACACTTTCACTCTGCAACCAAATCAAGTGAACATAATAACATGATGCTTGTTAGAGCTGCTGTCTTTTCTGAATATATGTATGCTGAAGAAACTTTGATCCTGCTTTCAACTTTGCACAACCTGGTGCCATATATAACAGAACTTGCATTAAAATCTTGCAAAGTAGATGATTAGATCCCATCTGCTCCCATCTCAGCGGGGAATCACTGCTAACTACCACGTTTTACCACCTTGATATGAAAGAAAAAGAAATGTAATCAAACAAATTCAAGGTTAACTGGTTGAGTGCTTCTACACAATGGGTTTGTGATTTTCTACAAATAAAATGTTTTATGTTTTATTTATGTGTTCATAAAACAAACTGCGCAAATAGCTGATAACATTAATGTTAAATTTTCAAATGAAAAATTAAAATTCTGTCATCATTTACTTAACCTCATGCTCTTCCAAAATGATTTTCTTTCTTCTATTGAATACAAAAGAATAGATTTAGGAAAATATATAAGGGTTTTATTTTCTCTTTCCACCAGAGAAGAGCAGAGAGAGTTCTATTTATAGTAAATATACAGTATATAGTAAACATTAGGGGTGTAACGTTTTTCATACATTACATGTGTGTCTGGATACACCACTCATGATACCTACCACGATACTCTCTGAGACACTTCAAGCGCGTACAGCCATGATGGTTTTTAATTGCTTGAATTACTTTAAAAAGTGAGGTACTAAGTGCAACATGTGCAGAACAAATCTGTCATATAGGCTACATGAAATTATTAATGAGAGCACGACTGTAAAAGAATATGCCATGTTTCAGCATGTTGTTATGGAAATGCGTCCACAGTTATAGCTTTATAACTGACACAATCAAGTTCGCTTGATTGTTTGGTAACACTTCACAAAGCAACAATTTTTAAAGTCTCATTTGTTAATGCATTAATTAACATGAACTAACAGAGAACAATTATTTATGCATAGACAGACAAATTACCGGTCACTGGAAACTTTTGCTGCAAAAGTCACATTGCTGATTAGGACACAGAGTAAAGTGTGTCAAGTTCTGAACACGGGAGGCTGATTTCCAGCTGCACCGACTGTCTTGCAGTGACACTGCTGTGCAGATCAGGAGCTGTGCTGAAATCATCCTGATGGAGCTGGCAGTGAGATGAGAGACACAGTTTAGAGGTCAGAGGCTTGTAAACAACTGCAAACTTTACAGTGCATTTCTTGATTCATGTAACATCTTTTCTAATTAATTTCATATTTGCTTTGTGCCGACAGCTTTCTAAATATATGAGCAAAATTCTGTTAAGCTGGATTTAAATGACAAAGCTTAATTTGTGTGAGTGTGTATGTGGGGCATAGAAAGTGCCAGAATGGACACGGTTGAAAAGACCAATTGGTGCAATGGTGGATGACTCACCGGTTGGGAGTATTTATAGCATCAACACACAAAAACACACACACAAAGAAGGAGCTTTTAACCAGAGTATGCAGAAAAAAAGTCAAATCACTCTCTTTCTCTCTCAACATACATGAACAAACCATAACAAACGATGCTAGATAGAGTGATAGAAAATTACACATTAAATAAATGCAATTGATTATGATGACTCAGTATTCACTAATAAACACGTCAAATGAGAATGACAGAATTTTCAGGAGAGTTGCAATTAAAAAAAATATATATATATATAATTAAAATGCTTGCTCACGTTAATTTTGTCCATGAGAAAATTAAGCTCTGATGAGAAATAATTAGTTGCTCTCATTGATTGGGATTTGTTGCTGAAATGCTATTGCCAGGCACAGAACAAGCATGGTTGCTATGGCTACAGATGTTGACAGCTGGTGTTGCTATAGGGGCTTTGGCTGACTGACACCTGTGACCCCTCGCTGATGTTTCCACCCACTTTTGTCACTATGACCACATGAACACCACAAACTGTTCAGAATATGTTAGTTATTGATTTTGAATCAAAATAAGGAAGTTTCTCTATGATATGTGGTGCCTGTATAATCAATACACACTTATTGAGTCATTAAAGCTGTTTGCCTCTGTGTGTGTGTGTGTGTGTGTGTGTGTGTGTGTGTGTGTGTGTGTGTGTGTGTGTGTGTGTGTGTGTGTGTGTGTGTGTGTGTGTGTGTGTGTGTGTGTGTGTGTGTGTGTGCTTGCTCGGCTCTTTGCTGTGAACAAAACCCTTGGGGATAATTATGTCTTCAACACTGCCCTGTTTCCACCTCAGAGTGGGAGACAACAACAACAGTCACAATTCGGCCCCACAATATTGTCAAAGCATAAAAAGAAAATTAACTTGTTGGACTGAAACAACTCAAAAACAAAGCAACTTGAATGTTACTTGGCCCTAAGCAGAGATTATACAAGAGCAGAATACCTGAGCATATTTAAATACTGTAAACTAAATCATGACGAGGTACAGACTGAGCAATCACACTCTGGTTTAATGGAAACAAGCAGATATTGACAAAACTGACTGCTCAAAGAGAGCCGGATATGACCATACTGTAGCCAAAGCCAGTCTTACCAGTGTCATGCTACATCAATGCCTGTCACAAAAAGAGAAACGAGTCGACAAATCAGTGATGCGTTCACAAACAAACACTTTTAGTACGTTTCTAGAAAGTTTAGAAATCTGTTTACTGAATTTATCATTTTACATTTTGTTCATTTAATATCTGTTCTACATTCATTGTGACCAATAGAAATGCCTGGCATGTCAATAAAGCACATCTGAATCGAGGTAAAGAGAGGCGTGTTATTTGTAGTCTTGGGGCTTTGTTCAAAACAAGCAAACACCACTAAATATTAAACCTCAGCATGCAGCATTTGTGCTTTAGAAATAATGAAAATATTTTCTAGTTCATTACTATGGGGTTGCTATCTGGTGGCATAACAATGTATAGAGAGTACATGAATGTCCACATAAACATGCTAAATACCATCATGAACACCCGGGACAATGCATAGCAAAGCAACCACCCAAAACACCCCGGCAAAATGATAAAATCCACTCAGAGCACATTTGCTCATCGCAACCACCCAAAACAACATTGTAAAAATGATTTTTCAAAGTTGTACTGTAAATAAAACAAATATTAGTAATAGTAATAATAACAGGAGTAGGTTTTTTAAGTATACTATTTCAGTTTAATTCAATGTGTTGTTTACTATTTTTTTTTTTAATTAGTTGTAAGTTTCCTGACAATTTCTGAGTGAAAGATTATTTCAAAGTAAATCCTACAGGTTTTTTTTCTCTAGAAACCTGTACTCTAGAAACCACATAGCAATGCATTAAGAATCACTCAGAAGAACACTGCACCAACTTCCGAGTAAAACTCCAACAACAACAACTCAAAACATCCTAGCAACGGCACAGCAACACCCTGCAACCCATCTAAAACACTCTAGTGTCATGACTCTAATTTGATATAGTTTGTTTGATCTTTTTTGGTTCATAATTGTTACATTATTCTTGTGTTAACTTTTGTTTTTTTAATTTTCTCTTTTTTCCTCATTAAAGCGTGTTTCGATTCAGCCACACAGACACACACACACACACCTGACCTATGAGTCATTGCTGGCAGCACTGCAAAACACTCTTCCATACTCCCTCTCTCTCTCTCTCTCTCTCTCTCTCTCTCTCTCTCTCTCAGACTGATGTTGCCTCTTGTTTCTGGTCTCCGTTGGCTCCTCCCAGTGTCCTGAGATGACCTGTCAATCACAGGGTCTTCAGAGGTCAGGAGTGTGTCACCAGCATCTGCATTAGAGTCTGCGTTTAACAGATATTTTAGTCGCAACTCAGTTTTACAGCCCTTCTTCTCTTTACCCTTTTGTTGAGTGGTTTCCTTTCTATTTCTGATCCCCAAAGGCTTCTTTCATCTGCTCATCTCTCTCGTTGAGTCTCGCTTCTTTTCTCTTTTCTTGTCTGCTGATGTGCGATAAAGAAAAGTGACCGTGTTATGAGAGGCAACAAAGAGAACCTATCTGAAAGATCTCCAGCACATGATGCCTCCAGGCTGTACACTTCATGCCATTAACTTGTAAGTAGCTAAAAGCAAATATGACTTTCAGTTCACTCTTACCTTTAAATCAAATTGCACAAATGAATTAAAGAAATAGCCTGCACACAATGCAATGCAATCATTTACTCATGCACCTCATTTGAATGAGTTTCTTTGGTGGAAAACAAAAGCAGATACTTTGCAGAACTGTCCTGGCTGCTCTTTTCCATACTAAAAAAGAGGATGTTAAACTCCAAAATGGACAAAATAAGGCACTTGTAAGTCTACACAAATATAATGTGCTATGTATTTCAAGTCTGCTTTGGTATAAAAACTTAAAATTAAACACTACTGCAGCCCTCAAATATAATTTACGTTCATCTGCATTCAAATATGGTTGTTAGGACACATTGCATCAGATTTTACATCCATTTAAATGAACTGCTTGCAAGAAGCAATAAAGTTTGACTGGCATTTATCTTCTTTTGCATTTTAGGTTAAATCTTTGTCCAGCAATGGACAGAAATATACAACCAATAAAATAACAAACACTCCATGAGAAGTATAACCAAATAAATCAGGTTAGATTTTGATACGGCTGATTATTATCCCTTAAAATGCAGTAAATTTACCTTTTCTTTTCTGTTGTGATGTAGCATTCCTTATAGCATCTGAACTGATTAAACCTCCATAATCTCAAACAGGAAACTACTCTGCTTTTAATGACCGCTTAGGAGGGATCATGGGATATGGAGTCCATTTCAACAAAGAAAATGATAAAAATACTGATCAATAATTGAGATGAAGGGAAGAAGAGAGAAAGAGAGAGACACACACACAGAGGTCGTTGGCTCAGATCAGATTGATGATCTGCTGTTGTGTATGTATGTGTGTGTGTGTGTGGGTGTGGGTGTGTTGTGGAGGGGAAGTAATTAAATTGTAATGCGTGTTGATCTGTTTAGAGTCCCTCAACAGGCTGCTACACTTTCCTCAAGATACTGAGACCAACAACCTTCACCCAAACACATAAAAAAAACACCACACAAGACGGGAGAGGAAGAGAGAAACATGAGGAAGTAACAAGAACACAAAATAAACTAGTATCAGGTGACTACTTACGTCTATTGAGTTTACATACCTCTCTTGTTTCATATGTTTATATTCCTTGCAGAAGAAGATTTTTAGCAGTTAAAAATAAATAAATAAATTAGAGATACAGTCTTACAAATAAAAACTAACAATGCCCATAAAATGTCTAAAAGAAGCTGCATACAGTGTCAACTGGACATTACCACAAAATAAACAAGACTCAGAGGAGTTCATTTTTCTATGACTGTACACTATCCCACTTATTAAATGTTTATTCGCTGAATGAACAAATGTGAATGTGAAATTTTGAGTCAAAATTCTTACCTGCATATTACCATAAAGCTTCCGCTAAGAAAAAGTTCATTACTTTGTTTAAAATAACTGGTTTATCGACAAGACGAACACTACCACAATTTTACTGTAATATACTTACTAGTCATGTGCGACTCGTTCATTTTGAACAAATCTTTAATATGACTCGGGGACATCGAGTCATCTCAGTGAGGGATGCATGGTGTTATAAGAGAAGTCACTGACAATTTTGCGACAGGTAGGTCAGTTTACGGTACTTCTCATTCATTTCTGTGGTATCCTCAAAACGAAAATCAAAAGACATCAAGACTGTAATGTGATTAGTTATCAAGGCACACGTGATTCAAGTTGACAGTTATGCTTTCTCCAATGGTAGGACTTCCAGTGATTGTCTTATTATTGGGAGATGCGAGGGTCTGTAGTACTTACCATTGGAAAAAGAGTAACGGCTAACTTGGATCATGTGAGGCACCTCAGCCAGTCACACAATGGCCTCTGGTCTCTTTTTCAAAGCTGTAGCGTTAGCATTAGGCGTTACGCTTTTTTGGCTAAAGGTTGCAGGCTTGCCCTCCCATGGCTTTGGAACCGCGGCATTCAAGTTTTAGAGATTTTTTTTTTTACAGATCTTACATTAGCAAAGACTATTAAATTTAACATTCACGGATATTTATTTCAAGATCCATCTCCGTATACAGTTCATAATTGCACATGCACATGCACATGAGGAGATTATAGGAATCGTTATAGGAATATAAATAAATGTCCGCGAAACAGATGAGTACAGCGTTGGTACGATTGACCAATTAGAATCAGATAGTGACACTCTATCTACAATCTCAGTTAGGAGTGTTGCGGCACCTGTTGATATATTGGTGTTTGAAATTAACTTGTGTGTATGTTATACTCTATAAAGCAAGAAGAAGAAGACGCCTCACGCTCCTGCTGCTGAGAACGCGATCAAGAGGATGCACTCAGGAGAGTTCTAACTGTTTGGACATTGCGTGAATCAGTGGTAAAAAACTATATAAATACTGTTCAGTTTCTTGTCTTTACACATCAGTATATTGTCACGAGCCGCAGGGTCTAATTTAGTTTTGTTTGTGTATGTTTTTTTTAGGTTTATTGTATGTTTTAGCCGTGATTCCCATCCACTTCCATTATAAGACTGATAGACTGCAACGGTTTGAGCTAAAAATCTTAATTTGTGTTCTACTGAAGAAACAAAGTCACCTACATCTTGGATGCCCTGGGGGTAAGCAGATAAACATCAAATTTTCATTTTAGGGTGAACTATCCCTTTAAAAAGCAAGGGTGTATAAACTTACAATACGAACAGGATCATTTGTGATTTTCTTCTTTTTTTCTTTTTTCTTTTTTTGTCGAATACATCTAATTGTCAGAGTAAATGCATAATCAGGGTAGTACTAAGTAAAATAATAAAATGAACTTCACAAATGTCCATAAATTTATGAGCACAAATGTGAATACACACAATTTTACCCAAGAGAACTGCTTTGGCATCTCTGCTTGTATTCATAGGCCCACAACACTGTTCGCTCTGATAGACCGGAAATGTTTTGCATGTGTCTCAGTGTGGGAGGCACGGTTTGATGCCCAGATACATCTGAGAATTCAGTAAAAATGAGAACATTCCGTGCTGGGTTCCATGGGAAAACAGACAGCCAGGAGGGAGTGATGTTTGACAGATAAACAAACATAATCTCTCTCAAATATACAGAAAAACAAAATGTATCATGTTCTCAATCTCTCCGTTTGTCATTGTGCAAACGATGTGAATGATGCCTCAGATTGTTGAGAACACAAACCATAAATACCTGACATTAATTGTAGGGTGAAACATCTTTCATGTTTTGTCTATTTAAATGTGTTTATTTTCTGACCACAAGCACTGCGCAGGGAAATAAACACAACAAAACTCTTGTCAAACACAGACTACAGTTTCAACTCTGATAGTAATGCACTTACAATGGCTTGTTATCACTTTTGTGGCTCTCAGAACAGCGTGTATTTATTTTAGGACAATGCTTTGCTCCATTCATGTCCATTAAATGCAATTTTGTTTGAGTTGACAATTTTCTGTGGTAATCAGTAGCAATCAAAAGGATTTTTCGATCTTTTAATGTACTTAACATCTCTGAAAATTCATTTTCATCTTTCTGTGCACCATCAGAATATCTCAGTGAGCAATTTAACCTGCTTTGCACTTTGGATGTGTTTTTATGTGTTTTTTTTTTAATGAAAACATTAGATTTTAAGGTATTGCATATCAAGCATTTGTTTTCTGGTGATGTGCATGTTGCATTTTGTTTGCTAGAGAGTCAAATTCATTCAAACTAATGTAATACATTCTTCAAACACTTGAAAACATCTTAAGATAATCAAAGCTTTATGCACTTCTCTGAAATGAGCATAAAAATAGCAACTACTGTATATAACATTTTGGTGGGGCACAATAAAATGATGTGAGAGCTGTTTTTAATAAGATAAGAATATTTTGTCTTGCAACACTACAGGTAGTTTATGTCATCTGAACTTCTACCATGTGTGTGCTTTCTGTGTTTCTCTTCCATACCCTGTCAATATGTTTTGTCCTCTGAAATATTCAATGCATCCGTCACATCCAAACAAGTTGTTTTTAGCCCATAAACACACATACATAACAAAAGAGGTAAATGGAGCACATAGCCAAACACACACACACAGTATGTCTACATGAATTGTTTACTGAAGCTGTAATGTGCACAGATGAAAATAAAGGTGCAGTAACAACAATGGTGCACCTGTTCACACACATACACATACATTTGAACAGGGTCAAGCTTTAGACACATACACTGTGTCAGAGCAATGACATGCGATGAGAAAACAGAAGAGATGAAATGAGAAGAGAAAACAGATGAGACGAGAAGAGATGGGAAAAGAAAAAGAGGAGAAGAGAAAAGACAAGAAAAGAATAAATGAAATTAAATGAGACAAAAAGCATGAGAAGATAAACACGGGAAGATTAGAAATGAGAAGAGATGAGAAAAGAACACAAGAGATGAGACAAGATGAGAATAGATTACATGAAATGAGAAAAAAAGAGAAAACAGAAAAAATAAGATGAGAAAAGGGAAGGCAGAAGAAAAGAGATTGAATGAGAAATTAAAAAGAAAACAGAAAACACGCGATGAGAAGAGTTTAG